>NC_142873.1:46135000-46438500 GCF_051225735.1 Oryctolagus cuniculus
TTGTTCTACTTAATACTTTTGGTTGAATACTGTAATCAATACACAATTATTCTTAAGTGCTGAAACTTAACTGAAAAGTAATCGTTGTTAAATATGAGAGTGGGAATAAGAGAGGGATGAGATGTACAATTCGGGACATGCTCAAGCTGACTTACCTCAAACGGTAGAGTTAGAAACATACCAGGGGATTCCAATTCAATCCCATCAAGGTGGCATGTACCAATGCCATCTCACTAGTCCCAGTGATCAATTTCTGTTCACAACTGA
This sequence comes from Oryctolagus cuniculus, assembly GCF_051225735.1. NCBI lineage: Eukaryota > Metazoa > Chordata > Mammalia > Lagomorpha > Leporidae > Oryctolagus > Oryctolagus cuniculus. Next base: position 46,135,268 of record NC_142873.1, read on the forward strand.
TCATAATGATAGGACTAAGAACCAAAGGGATCACATAAACAAGAATAGTGTCTGCTATGACTTCTAAGACTTAGTAGAGATAATTACTTTTTCCTTGAGGTGATATTAAAGAAATGTATCAGTTTTTAAATTGACTCCTTTCCCTGAGCTTAAGCATCAGAGCATCTATTCCTCAGTTAAATACTAATATTAGGAACCTAACTTGTTCCCGGAACCATGTGCTGCACACTGGGGCTATGATGGTGAGGGAGACGGAGATGGCCCCTATGCCAAATGCTGTCTGTTACCATGCATCCTTGTCCTGGTATCTGTGTGCTGTTTCAGATTACCAGGACTAGAAGCCTGAGTACTGCCATGCACCAGATGCCCTGACCAGCTGGCTGGTTCTGTTCATGGGAGGTGAGAGGCCGGTAATGACCATTTTCTATCCGGTGCTGCAGCAGGTGTGGGAGGGCAGCAGCAGTGGTCCCAGGAGCATCAACAGTGGCATGGGCCTTAGCTCAGTCCTGGGGAGCAGCAGATGCATAGTTCCAGCAGGGGGAGTGGGAGCAATGCCACAAGGCCAGTAGTAAGTGTGGACTGTGGCCGGAGCTAGAGGCTGCTCCCTAATCTTCTCGTGATAACATCTTTGTCACTTTATTCCTCTATCATAGGAAGCTAATTGTTCCTGACATTTGGAAAACAATCCCTGTGCTTTGGCTTTTCTCATCAGTCCAAGATGCTTGAAATGAATTTCTGCCTTACATGCTTCTCTTTCTGAAATATTTATTCTCAGTGGTTCTGCATTTTTGACTGGACAATGACCAGTGCAGCCCCCATATTCACAGATCTTATATACTATAATAGCCTGAAGAGACAAAACTTTAAATCAATCACAAATCTAATCTAAATCTAAAGTTTATTTGAATAGAGATTTCTCAGCGAGCCATGACAACTTCTTCAACAACTTCTAGATGAAGTCGTTTGTGTTCCCTACAAGACCAGAAGGGGGTGCACTTCCAGTCTGTCCTGTGCGGTCCCTATGTAGTGTTAGTGCATTACTGAGAGTTCTAAGTCAGCAGTGTGTAATGAGGGCTTTGTGTCTCCAGGACAGACGGTGGAGAAGAAAGCTGGGTCATTGTAGGTACACTTCTCTGAAAGAAAATTAAAGGGAGGGAGGGAGAGAGGAAGGAAGGAAGGAAGGAAGGAAGGAAGGAAGGAAGGAAGGAAGGCAAGAAAGAGAAAGAAAAAAGGAAAGAGAAAGAAAGGAAAGAAGGGAGGAAGGAGGGGGAGAGAAGATTAAGAAGGGAAGGGAGTGGAGGAGGGAAGGGAGGGTGAGGAGAAAAGTTTCACCACTGGTTCATTTAACTGGGCTGCTGTATGCAAGCAAAATCATTGATCAGAACCGCTATTACGATCAGTATAGCCAGAGTAACAAATACAAATAGAAAGAAACCTCAAATAAATAAAATTAGAGATGAAAAGGGAGACATTACAACCAATACCACAGAAACACAAATGTTAGCACTTAGAGAAGAGAAAGAAAGTACATCAAAATTGGAATGGAAGAAGTCAAAATATTCATCTTTGCAGATGATATACGTGATGTTGTACATAGAAAACCTAAACACTGATAATTGATAAACTGGTTCAGTAATGTTGCAGGTGCAAAAATCAGCATATGAAAAACAGTAGCATTTTATGCATCAATAATGAACTTACTGAAAGAGAAATCAAGAAATAAATTTCATTCATAGTAGCTACAAAAAGTCAAATATTTAGGAACAAATTTAACCAAAGAACTAAAAGATAAAAGATTTCTAAAATGAAAATTATAAAATACAGATAAAAGACATTACCAAGACACAAAAACAAGGTATGCCTTGCTCATCGATTGAAAAGATTAATATAATTATCATGTTTGTACTTCTTTAAGCAATCTACATATTCAATGCAACCTCTATCAAAATACTAATGACATCTGTACAGCATTTGAGAAAACAATCCTAAAATTCATATGGAAGCAAAAGGACCCAGGATAGTCAAAGAGATCCTGTGCAAAAAAAAAAATAATAATAATAATCAAGCTGAGGACATCACAATACCTGATTTCAAAGGCTACTACAAAGCTATAGTCATTAAAATAGCATGGTACTGGCATAAAAACCAGCACATAGATCAATGCAAAAGAACAGAGAACCTAGAAATTAGTCCATGTATGTACAGACAACTGGTAATTAACAAAAATGCCCAGAACACACATCAAAAAAAGCATAGTCTTTTAATAAACACTGCTGTCAAAACTAGACCTATATATGTAGAAGAATGAAATTAGACCCCTACTTCTCATCCAAACAACTCAACATGAATCAAGGAACTAAATTTAAGATCTCAACTATGAATTTGTTAGATGAAAATGTAGGTGAAACACTTTGACAATACTGTATTTGAAGGCATATAGATAAGATCCCCCAAAGTACAGGCAATGAAAGCAAGACCAGACAAATGGGATTACAGCAAACTCAGAAGCTTCTGCACAGTAAGGGAAACAATCCGTAGAGTGAAGAGACACTTGACAGAATGAGAGAAAAGATTCACAAACTACTTATTTGACAAAGGATTAATATCCAGAATACATCAGCAACTCAACAAACTCAACAAAATAATAACCAATCTAGTTATGAAATGGACATATTACCTGAATGGACAATTCTCAAAAGAATAAATACAAATGGGTAACAAATATGTGAGAGAAAATGCTATCGGTAGTCATTGGGGAAATGCAAATCAAAACCATAATGAAATTTCACCTCACCCCTGTCAGACAGCTAATTGCCAAAAGATAAAGAGCAGCAAATGCTGGGGAACATGTAGAGAAAGGAAAACTCTTGTAATCACTGGTGGGAGTGTAAATTAGTGCAGCCAATGTGGGAAACTAGAATCAGACTTCCCATATGATCCAGCAATCCCACTCCTGGGTTATACCCAAAAGACTTGAATTCGTTATATCAAAGAGATGTCTGTTCCACCATGTTTATGGCAGCAATGTTCACAATAGCCAAAATATGGAATCAACCAAGGTGCCCATCATCAGAAGAATCAGATCAAGAAAATGTGATATATAAACATATATGGAATACTGTTCAGCTATAAAAAAAAAAGAGAATGAAATCTTGTAATTTGCAGCAAAGTAATTGGAACTGGAAGACATCAACTGAGTGAAATAAGCAGACGAGACAAATGGCACGTGTTCTCCTTTATATGTGGGACATTTTTCTAAATGCCCATGCATATCAGTTGTGCTGCAAATACAGTGTTTTGTCAAACTTTATTTTAAATCCTTGCCAAACAAATTGATAGGAATTATATACTACTATAGTGTCAATGATGTTGTGAGTATTTTAAAATTTATTTTATATGAGTGAAGTTAACATCTTTTCCTTTGATTACTGTTTATAGCCCTTGCCTAGTTTTCTGCCAGACTGTGCCTTTTTTATTTTTATTTGTTTAACTCTTTATTTAGTGGAAACAATAAGCCTTTGACTATAATGTAAATTCAAAATATGCTATCTCAAAAATAAATGAATGAAATATTAAGTTAGAAAAAAATAAGACTAGTAAACTCCCCCATCAGTTTACTACCAACATTGAGACCAATCTCGTATCCTAACCCTCTGAAAGGCAGGGAGAAATGGGACTACTGCCTGCAATAGATACTTATCAACTAGGAAATGAATTTTTACTTAAATAGAATATTCTACCTGTCAAGTCCACACTTGCATCTCATAAGATTTTACTAGAAGTGAAACTCTAATTCTCCTCTTATTCGTTTGCTTCATAAATGCAGAGATGTGTGTGTGTGTGTGTGTGTGTGAATTTAATTTATTCATGCTCAATTGGTTGAATCCTCTCTAGACAGTGTAAGCTGAAAACATGTTCTGCCACCCAGAGAAGCATTGGGATTGAGAGGAAAAGTGAAACAAGAAAAAGTCAAATGGTGATTTATAAGTAAATTTATTGTTGTTAATCACATGCCTCACAAGATTTTTTAACAGTCTGAGGAAAAACATTGATAGGAATGCAAAAGAAGGCAGATCTAAAGTGTTCCATTGATAATGTCCCCAGGAAACAAACTTTGCATTTTTGTTCAAAGGATGGAATCAGGAGAGAGACGAGAGAGGGGGAAGCGGGCAAAACACCAGGTGCTGTGGGTCTTTGCCCTTCCGTTCCTCCAGAGCTGCTCCTGGGTGCCCAGGTTAGCAGCAGCCAGAGCCCCCAGACTGCTGACCACTGCCGCCGCCACTGCCACTGACACAGCAGCCACTGCCACTGCTGCTGCCACAGCCACAGCTACAGCCACTCCCACAGGTACAGTTGCTGCCACAGGTACAGCCGCCAGAGCTCTGGTGTCGGCGTCGAGGAGACCGGCGGGGCCTGTGGTGGCTCAGGCAGCAGCCGCCGCCCCCAGAGCTGCCGCAGCCCCCGGAGCTGGAGCCGCAGCAAGAAGACACTGGAGGCGAGCACGGGGCAGGAGACTTGGGAGGACACTTAGGGGGACACTTCGGAGTAGGACACTTGGGAGGGGGCTGGCACTGCTGCTGGTTCTGCTGACAGGACATCTTGTGGTGACTCAACCTGCATGAAGAAGCAGAAATTTTTCAGATGTTAAGTATCCAAAGGCATTAACATGTTTCCTATTTTGCCATGCTTCCCCAAGGTAACACAGAGGGATGGCAGAATAAGTGAATCTACAGAGACCTGGTTGAAGCAGAGTTTATCTTCTTCACTTTTGTGTTTCTAGGATATTCTCAGTATGTATTGAGTTGATAAATATAATCACATTCAAAAAACTGGAATTGGTGTCTCATGATATTTTTAGGATAATTCAAGTCCCTCACTATTCTATGCATCCCTCTAGGCATAAAATTTGGAAATTGGTAGAACTATCATCTCCTGATGTGTACCAATATAAATTTATGTCTACATAGCTGGAGCCAGCTCCCCTTGAATGAGGAGCACCTGTCCCTTTTCTCTCTGCCCACAGGGACAAGCCTTCCTAGGCTGATTCCTGCTTTGTCTAGAGCAAACCCTGCCTCCTGACCTCTGTCCTGGCCTACATCGTGTCCTCCTCCACCCTCTACTCTGCATCTCCCAGCGTCACTCTCCAGCCTGTCTCCAGCCTGCTCAGCGCATCCATGTGGATTGCCATAGAAACACTCACCCTGGCCTCGGACAACAGCCACAGATGCGTTCCTCAGGAGCAAAGTGGGTGAGGAGGCGGCAGCAGGCACAGGTTTTATATGGGATCCTGGGGCTGGCCTTCTGGTGAGCCATGCTTCTGGAAGGAGTGGGAGGTGGCTGTTGCCCAACTAGAGCACGTGTGGGGTTGTCCCTGACATTCCTCTGACTGTTTTTTTCCCAGTGAGCGGTATGTGGAAACACTCAGCCTTCCTCTTGGAGTGAGATCTTGTGGAGGATGGTACAATTCTATAGGAGATAGGAGTTATTCTGTAAATCGCGTTCTTTCTCAGCTGTGTCCTGAGTTTTGGGTAAACCATGGCTTCAAGGCAAAGGATCCCTTGGCTATGGTCACAGACCATCTTTTTGTTGGGGAGTTTTGTGTGCTCTTCTTTCTAATCCCTCTCCTGAGGTAGCCCTGGTTTCCCCATGAGAAACAGCCTTTTGGCTACATAATGTCTAGACTTACCCCTACTTGGGGCTCCATATTCTTTCAGACAATTTCAGCCTGATGCCAAAGGGTCTTCCTCCCCAAAGATCCAATCTTATTTGATCTGGTGGCCCAGTCCAGTGGTGAGCTGGGGAGCCAATGTGCTCATCCTTTCTCAACTCTGTATTCAACATCATCACTGGGGTGCTTTCAGCCAGCTGCGGGAGGAACATTTACACCACTGAATCTGGCAACAGCCTGTGTCTTGTTCTTCAATAGAAATCCCTTCGTTAAACATTCACCACCATACTATGCCTCAGATCTCAGTCTGCTTCTTTTTTTTTTTTTTTTTTTTTTTTTTTTTTTTTTTTTTTTTTGACAGGCAGAGTGGACAGTGAGAGAGAGAGACAGAGAGAAAGGTCTTCCTTTGCCGTTGGTTCACCCTCCAATGGCCGCCGCGGCCGGCGCGCTGCGGCCGGCGCACCGCGCTGATCCGATGGCAGGAGCCGGGAGCCAGGTGCTTTTCCTGGTCTCCCATGGGGTGCAGGGCCCAAGCACCTGGGCCATCCTCCACTGCACTCCCTAGCCACAGCAGAGGGCTGGCCTGGAAGAGGGGCAACCGGGACAGAATCCGGCGCCCCGACCGGGACTAGAACCCGGTGTGCCAGCGCCGCTAGGCGGAGGATTAGCCTAGTGAGCCGCGGCGCCGGCCTCAGTCTGCTTCTTGAGAAAAAGTGTTTCTCTTACTTAATTTGATCAAGGCAAGGGCGGGTGCTTGTCTGTGGGAAGAGATCACCTCAGCCGGTGCATCAAAGGCTTTTAAATAGATACCACTTGAAGAATCCCTCACGCTGGCTGTGTAGACTCACAGATTGGTACGCAAGGAAGTGAGGATAACGTCTTGACTTTTCTTGAGAGTTGTGTTACGATTCTGCTGGTCTCACAGAGTCCAGAGTGAGGGGCCTGGTAGTCCTGTCTATTTCTGCCAACATCATACCTTTCTTAGAAAGTCTCTCTCCCTCCCACATGTTTCACCGTCACTCCCACTGCCACTGTGCTCTACCTCTTTCTCTTGTGCATGTGAACGCAGAGACACAGATATCAGCGCACATAAACTGCAAAAACCATCTAGAAAACAAGCAAGCTATTCTTTTATTGAAAAAATATTTTATCTACTTGAAAGATAGAGTGAGTGACAGAGAGAGAGAGAAAGAGAGAGAGAGAGAGATCATCCACCCGCAGGTTCATTCCCCAAATGACTCCATCTGGGTCCCCAGCCTGGGTGGCAGGAGTCCAAATACTTAGACCATCATCAACTGCTTTCCCAGACTCATTACCTTGGAGCTGGATTGGAAGTGGAGCAGCTGGGTCTTGAACTTCCACTGCATCTGAGATGCCGGTGTCGCAAGTGGTGGCTTAACCCACTGCACCACAATACCAGCCCCAAGTAAGTTAGCCTTAACGTACAAGAAAATTAAAATGCACAATGATTCAGCCCATCAGTTGGAAAGAAAACTTTCCTCCTGCCACAGAGCACAGATACTTAGAATGACAAAATTATTTAGTGTTAGATGTTCTCATGTATAGAAAGTTCCCTTTAGTAGTCAAGTATTTTTCTTCACTTTAATGAGATATATTTAGTTATCTACCTTCTAACAAGGCACTTCTAGAAACATCTGCTGTGAGAAATAAATGCCTCATGGTGACACAGTTGATGCTGATGTTGATGATGAATTTAACTACCATGACAAGATGGTGACTAAATGCCAAACCTTCGTTCCCTTCCTTTACAAGCCAAGGACTAACTGCCTTTATGTAAACTTCTTTCACTATAGCTCAGAATACATTTATTGGGGTTGGATGTAGGGAAAAATTATCTGGAAGGTATTTCTGTAGGAATATATTACTGTCAACTCTGTTTCTCTCCATTAATACAATGTCCCAATCTCATAGCATTCAAAATTCAAGTGACAATCTCATGGACTTAGAAATGAAGTCATGAGCTACAGGGAGCAGCCACCATGACACACAACCTCAACTCCATCTTCATCTTGCCCCTTGGTCTGTGACCAGCACTGGCCCTCATCCTGAAAAATGCTAATACACATTGGCTCCTGCCCTTGAGCTCCCAGGCAAATTAGAGGGAAAAGCAGAGACACCTGAGAACCTAGGGAGTCATGCTGACCCTCAACACAAGATAAACACGGATGGCCCGTGACCGAAGGCAAATTCAAGGTCCACACCGGTAGTTCTCAATAGACAGTCTTGAAAGGATGCCAAGAAGAGGTGGTTGGCCTAGCAATTAAGATGCCAGGGAAGAAGGCTGTGTTCCAAATCAGAGTGGCAGGTTGAGGCCCAGCTCCACTCCAGATTCCAGCTTCCTGCTAACGCACGCCCTGGGAGGCAGTGGGAGACCTGAACTGAGTTCTCGGCTTCTGGTTTGGCAGGGGCCATGCCCTGGAGGCATTTGAGGAGTGAAACAGCAGAGAGCAGCACACTCTCACTGTCTCTGTTTGCGGATGCGCATTCTTGTGTCTGCATGTCTGTCTCTTTCTGCCTCTCAAATACAATCTTTTAAAAATTAAAAAATAAAGAAATGATTGCAAGACCCTACAATAGAGCAATTGATTCAGAAGTTCCATGAACTTTCTGAGGCCCCTTGTATCTCCTAAGGTACAGTTTCATTGCCTGCAAAAAAAATGATTATAGTTCTGCTCATTGATAAGCATAAAAAGAGATATTGGCAGGCCTAGCATCGTGGCACAGCAGGTTAAGCCACTGCCTGCAACACCAGCATCCTATATGGCTGCCAGTTCAAGACCCAGATTAACCTCTAATCCAGCTCCCTGCTAATGTGCCTGGAAAAGCAGCAGAAGATGACCCAAGTGTATGTGCCCCAACCATCCATGTGGGAGGCCCAGATGGAGGTCTAGGATCCTGGCTTTGGCCTGGCCTAGACCTGGCTATTGTGGCTATTAGGGTATGGAAGATACACACACACACACACACACACACACACACATGCCATTTACTTTGTAACTAAATAAATATTTTAAAAATATAATGTGTCAAGGGCCGGCGCCATGGCTCACTTGGCTAATCCTCTGCCTGCAGCACCGGCATCCCATATGGGTGCCGGGTACTAGTCCTGGTTGCTCCTCTTCCAGCCCAGCTCTCTGCTGTGGCCCGGGAAGGCAGTGGAGGATGCCCCAAGTGCTTGGGCCCTGCACCCACATGGGGGACCAGGAGGAAGCACCTGGCTCCTGGCTTCAGATCGGCGTAGTTCCGGCCAGAGCAGCCATTTGGGGAGTGAACCAATGGAAGGAAGACCTTTCTCTCTGTCTCTCTCTCTCTCTCAATGTCTATAACTCTACCTGTCAAATAAATAAAAAAAAAAATAATGTGTCATAAGAACACAGTCATGACTGTGAGTGGATTATTGTTGGATCAAAGCTCATAACCACTCTATGGTAACTGGGGACAATGTCTATGTGCCAGCTGATGAAAAAGCAGTCACTGAGCTGGGGGTCCCTGTGCATGAAAACCTGCAGTAGAAGCTGAAGGAAGTTGAATTCAGGTCCCTGGAGCGTCCCGACTGCGTGCGCTGCAGCTTTATCTCCCCTTTCGCTTCTGTCCTTCCTCCTGCTCGGCTCACCTCCCTCAGCACAATTTCCTGAGAAGTGCTTCTTTCTCTCGGAGGCTGATCTGGGATCACCCCCAACCCCTGTGAAGTGTAGGGTGGCGACGGTAGGAACCCTGAGCATTGCACTTCTGTGGTTTCCCCCAAGTGCGGCTCTGCCATCAGGGCGGGCCGTGGAGCAGCAAGGGCCAGGGTGAGCCACCATTGGTAACTGTGTTCTGAGAAGCTCGGCCTGGACACCAGTGCTGCCCTCCCTCAGCCACACCACAGAGCTCTTGTGCATAGCTAATTTAGGGTGCATGGAGCTGGCCTCGTGGATGTAAACACACACATTCTTATGTTATGAAACACCTCTATGACACCACTGATGTACCCTAGCACAGCTGGCGAAGCCTTAGTTCTGCCTCCAGACACCCACAATCCAGTAATTTATTTTTCTGGAAGAGAAAGAAGCAGCAGACAATAGTACTTAGGAGGCCTGACCTTGGAGCCAGACTTCTTTTTTTTTTTTTTTTAATTTATTTGACAGGTAGAATTATAGACAGTGAGAGAGAGAGACAGGTTTTCCTTCTGTTGGTTCACCCCCAAATGGCCACTACAGCCGGCACTGCGCCAATCTGAAGCCAGGAGCCAAGTGCCTCCCCTGGTCTCCCATGCGGGGGCAGGTGCCCAAGCACTTGGGCCATCCTCCACTGCCCTCCCGGGCCACAGCAGAGAGCAGGACTAGAAGAGGAGCAACCAGGACTAGTACCCAGCGCCCATATGGGATGCCAGTGCCATAGGCAGAGGATTAGCCAAGTGAGCCACCGCACTGGCGCCTGGAGCCAAACTTCTTAAGTTGGATTTCCTACCATTTAGAGCTGTGTGATCTTGAGCTGACTCCTCAACTTCTCTGACCCTCAGTCTCTCCCTCCCTGAAGGGAGATATAACAGTACTGCATCAAATGACTGCTAGGAAGACAAAGTGGATATTTACAAGTGCTTAGAACATTGCCAGGTACATAGTACCATCAAGGCAATCAGGTTGCACACACACAAATGGCGTTGTTAGAGTCCAGCTTGAATTTTTCTCTAACATACAGAGCCCCTGTATTTCTAGCTCAAGACCGCACATCAGGGATCCTTTTGTCTACAGGGTAACCAGGGAGGGAAATAGAATTCATCCAGTAAGGCTTTGGGAAGGCTCCTTCATAAGCACTAGAGCTTTTTTATTTCCAGTTTGGATGTCATTTCTTTCTCTTGTCTAATTGCTCTAGATAGGACTTCCAGTACTATGGTGAGTAGAAGTGGTGAGGGTGGGTGTCCTTGTCGTGTTCCAGATTTTAGAGGAAAAGCTCCCGGCTCTTCATTGAGTACGATGTTGACCATGGGCTGTCACATGTGACCTTCATTGTGTTGATGACATTCCTTCGCCACCTAATTCATGGAGAGTCTTTTCATCACAGAAGGATGTCAGGGGCTGGCATGGTGGCACAGCAGGCTACACTGCTGTCTGAGATGCGGCATCCCACATGCACCAGTTCATGTCCTGGCTACCCTGTATCCCATTTAGCTCCCTGCTAATGTGCCTGGGGAAGGAGCAGAGGATGACCCAAGTACTTGGCCACCTGCAATTCATGTGGGGGATGTGGATGGAGCTCCCGGCTCCTGGCTTCAGCCTGGCCCTGCCCGGGCTGCTGTGGCCTTTTGGGGAGGGAACCAACAGATGGAAGATCTCTTTCTGTCTCTCCTTCTCTCTCTATGTAACTCTACCTTTCAAGAAACTAAATAGATCTTTTTTAAAAAATTAAAACAATGAGGCGGCGCCGCGGCTCAATAGGCTAATCCTCCACCTAGTGGCGCCAGCACACCGGGTTCTAGTCCCGGTCGGGGCGCAGGATTCTGTCCCGGTTGCCCCTCTTCCAGGCCAGCTCTCTGCTGTGGCCTGGGAGGGTAGTGGAGGATGGCCTGGGTGCTTTGGCCCTGCACCCCATGGGAGACCAGGATAAGTACCTGGCTCCTGCCATTGGATCAGCGTGGTGCACCAGTCACAGCACGCCAGCCGTGGCGACCATTGGAGGGTAAACCAACGGCAAAAGGAAGACCTTTCTCTCTGTCTCTCTCTCTCATTGTCCACTCTGCCTGTAAAAAAAAAAAAAAAAAAAAAAAAAAACCAATGAAAGGATATTAAATTTAGATGAGTGCTTTTCTGCATCTATGGCATGAGTTTTTCCTTCTTTGTGTTAATGCAGTGTGTCAGATTGACTGACTTGTGCACACTGGATTTTTGTTTGTCAAGTGTACCTCAGCACAACTTGGGGTGGGGTGGGGGAGACCTAACCTGTTTGCTTTCCCACACCTTCCTCCAGAGAAGAGAGATGGATGCGTGAATCTATTGTGTCATGAGGCAGCCAGCACTGAGGATGGAGAGAAGGCAGAAAGTTAAAAGGAGCCACACACACACACACACACACTTATAAAACTAAATAAACATGTCAGAATGTGTCGTCTGTGAAAGGTGGTAATAGGAACTACAACCATCACAGCAGAGTCTAAGCACCGACATTTTGGAGGACAGAGGTTCAGAAAATGAGGTCCTACCTGAGGGAAGAAACCAGGAATGCGCACCTCGAGTACCCTTTTCCAACATCCACACTAACTTCGATCTCCCGTGTGCTCCTCCACAACAGGAGCTACCGTAACTTAATAGCAGCATAACAGTCTTTTTCCCAGTAGACTGTCATAGTAGCCCTATTTTTAATGTCTGTAATTTATGGTTGATTAATCTTTTTATTTATTTGAAAGGCAGGATTAGAGAGAGAGAGAGAGAGAGAGATCTTCCACCTACTGGTTCACTTCTCAAATGTGCAGAGGCCCAAGCACTTGAGTCATCGGCTGCTTTCAGGCACATCAGCAAGAAGCTGGATCAGATGTGGAGCAGCCAGGACTCAAACTGGCGACGATACAGGATGCTGGTATCACAGGCAGTGGCTTTACCCACTGTGCCACAACACTGGCCCAACTGATAAATCTTCAGGGGCTTGCTGTCTGGGCAGAGAATTCCCTCACAAAGTTAGCTAATTCCTGGAGGTGGTAAACAGCTTGATCAGTAAGCCCGCCTCTCACATACAAGCCAACCAATCCTAAGCCCATACCCTCACCACCTCCTTCATCCAACTGTCACACACCAAGTCAATACTTGCCCTGTGCTACGTCCACCCAGGGCTGGGTACAAGAAAGCCAGGGATAGCCCCAATGCCTCAAACTCACCATAATTATTCAAAGTAGCCAATTCCAAATTGGTTTTCTGGAATTTCTTAAGGTGCCCTTTGTGGGCTTATAATGATCATTTATGTGAAAATTTTATGGACATTTGAAAATGAATTTGGTGCATATATTAGAACTGTCCTATTGATTAAAATATTTAGTTCCTCTTTATACTATTTTCTTGTGCTTCTCTGTATTGCTCCTATGTATCCTTTAATTTCTGCTTTATAAAAGTTTCTGTCATACTACTTTGTGCATATAATTATCTTTTTTTATCATTTCCCTTAACAAAATTACTTGTCTTTGTCATTTAAAATCTTTTAAATTTGATTCATACCTGGTCCAATAGTGAGAAGCAATCCTTGTTTTATGATCAGCATTTACCTGTTTTTGCTCCTTTGTTTACTTGCTGAACTCCTTGGTTTTAAGTGTGTCCCTTGAACACTAAATAGAACAGAATTTTCTTTATGAACCAATCTGAATTTTAAAGTTATTTTTCAGGTGAATTTGTCTGCACTTCCTCTTCAGGCATGGTGCCATGTTGGTCCTCGGTCAACAAATTATCTGTGCAAATGTTTTTTGCCTCTGTCAGCCCCCTATCATTCATACCTCACCTTCCCGCTTTGCTGAACTTCCCAGACAACCGCGGAGGGCCAGGCTCCCTCAGGTAACTCCCTTAGGGAGAGCTCAGGAAGACGGAAGTTTGAAGGTGTTTGTCAGTGGTCTCTCTAGGTGCTGGACAGCAGGCCTGCGCTGGATTCCTCGGTTCACGCCTCTTCCTGAAGGGTCTGGCAGGCCATGCTGCACTGTCTTCCTGTGCTGCGTGCTGCTGTGGAGAAGCCTGTTTGCCTTCCTCTCAGCAGCTTGATCTTCTCTCTGGATAATATTTTATTTTTAAAGTGCAATAGTTTGGCTGGGATATGTCTCACTACATTCACATGGTATGCTCCTTCAGCGTGCAGATTCAGGCGCTTATACTTCGAAAGAAAGTGCTCTGGGACTGGAGCAAAGCTGCCTGCAGTGCTGGCATCCCACGTGGACTTGGTTTAACTCCCGGCTGCTCCACTTCCCATCCAGCTCCCTGCTAATGCACCTGAGAAAGCAGCAGAAGATGGGCCAAGTGCTTGGACCCCTGCACCTCTCTTCTATGAGAGACCAGAAGCTCCTGGCTTCATATCAACCCAGCTCTGGCCATTGTGGACATTTGGGGAGTGAACCAGCAGATGGAAGACCTCTCTCTCTGTTTCTGCCTCTCTGTAACTCTGCCTTTCAAATAAAATAAATAAATCTTTCAAAAAAATGTTCTGAACTGAATTTAAAATATTTACTTTTCTTCATGTTTTTATTTTCTTCTTTGGGGAGCCCACATATAGAACTATATTTTTTTTGCTTCTCTATCAATCACTTCTTCATAAACATGCTTATAATTTTTATATTTTTTAATTTTTTCATTTTAATTCTCAATGTTTTCTGTTACTTTTTTATTTTAAAGATTTATTTGTTTGAAAGACAGAATGATAAAGAGGGAGAAAGAGAAAGAGATCTTCTATTCTCTGATTCACTCTCCAAATGGCTAAAATAGCCAGGTCTGGGCCAGGCAGAAGCCAGGAGCCAGGAACTTCATCTGGGTCTCCAGTGTGTGTGACAGGGGCCCACGGACTTGGGCCATCATCTGCTACCTCCTCGGGGCATTAGCAGGCAGCTGGATCTGAATCATGATGTGGCTGGGACCTGAGCCAGGCAATCTGATATGGGATGCAATGTCCCAGGAGGCCTGCCCCAACATTTCTTCTTTTAATCTCGACTGCTAGCAATTTCTCTTTCACTCCTATTTGCTGGCCATATAATTCCCAACTATCATTATTATTACTATTAGTGGTCTTCTTTTGTTGTTCCAGGAAAATCTGAACATTTCACATTTAAGCAGTAGGTTATTCTTTTCATCTGTTCTATGGCAACATCTGCCTCCTGGGCGTTTTTGTAAGCAGGGGACTTTCAATGCACCTTTTCACAACACTGAAAATACCGTCTGATTTCTGTGCTTATTCCTTTTTTGTTACACATATCTGAAACGCATACTTTTTTGGTTTGCCTCTTAAGCAGGTTTCCGTGGGCGGGATTGAGGCAAGAAGCAGCTACTCAGGGACTCCTCCAGGTGTTCTTGCTCAAGGGCGCCCCCTTCTGTTGCAATAGTGAAGAACTCCTTAGCCTTGTATCTCCCCAGACCCCTGGATTTCAAGTCCTGCAGAGGCCTGAAGCCAGGCTTGAGTTCCCACCCACCCCTCCCTGAGCTCCGCATCTTCGCGGGTCACTGTGCTCGTGGCCCCTACCTCTTTATCCCAGAGGGCTGCCCTCCCTGGCCTAGGATGCTGCTTCCTGAGAGAGCTGCCGCTCGAGGCTGCTCTGAGCAGACTCCCCGTTCAGTCTAAGTCCTGTCGTAGTTTGCCAGCCCGGTATGGAGCCCCACCGTGGGAGTGGGCACTCACAAGTGACCTCTGAGTGCTACCATCGCCCCTACTGTTCACGATGGCCCCATCTCAGCTGCCTGGCCAGTGTGCAGCATGAAGCACCTTTGGCCACTCATGCACAGAACCCAGGCTGTGCAGGCTTTCCCTGTAGCCTGGTTCACCAGCGGAGTAGTTTGTCTGTGTGTCTGTGTCTCCTGCTCACTTTTGCTTTGTAGGGCTTACTGGGGGAGGATTGGTTGAAATTTGATACCAAGTGTCTTGCATTTTGATAGGAATGAAAGCTGCTTCTTATATAAAATAAGTGAATGATGCAAGACAAAATCGGCTTTATGTATAAGACAGCGCTATGTAAGAATACAAACAGAAAGTGAACAGCACCCCTAGAGTTGACAGCGGCCATGAATTGCTGGTGACTTGTATTTTCTATTCACATAGCTATGCCGCCAATAGTTCCCACAAAAATCACATGTCTTTTTTTACAACAAAGTAAAAATGAAAGTTGGTATTTACACACACACTCACACACACACATACACACTCACACGCACATACACACACATATACTCACACATATGCACATACACACACATACACTCACACACACATACACACACATGCACACACAAGGCTATTTTGATGGAGAAGAAGGTGCATTAGAGGGAAGAGGGTGAACTGACGCTTTGGGGAGTGGGAGCTGTGTAATGGGATTCCCCTCACCCAGGGGAGGGAGAAGGAAGGAGGGAAGAAGGAGGAGGGAGGAGGACAGGCTCCTGGGCTGCCAGGAGCTTGATGCCTCCCTCTGCTCTGTCTCACTCCAAAACCCAGTCCTCCACTCACAGCTCTGTTTTTCCCAGGGCCAGGCTTCCCTTCTCGTTGTTCCTCCCTTTTCCTGCAAGGCCCTGGCCTCCGCCTGCACAGGTCCCCTTGGCTCTGTCCCCTGGCCCCTCTCTCGGTGTAAACAGTAAGAAAGATACTTCCTAAAAGTAGGCAGCCTCCGCCATACTTTGTTTCTACCTCAACAGAAGTGCTCTGGCTGAGGTCTCTCTCTCTCTCTCTTTCTCTCTCTCCCTGCTGTGGCCCCAGCGGCAGCCTTTCCTCAGGCCAGAGGCCCTCAGAGGATCAGGGAATTCCCAGGCCCTGGGATCAGGGTCCCTACCCTGCTACGGAAACGCAGGGTCCTTCTCGGGCTGCTGTGGGGAGGAGCGCCTTCAGCCCAGCCTCTGCTTCCGGCCCCACGGCTCCCACGCTGTGCTGTGGGACCTGCCTGCAGTTCCCTGCTCACCCCTGCCCGGCCTCCACCTCTGCTTCCCCTGGCTGCAGACCCTCAAAGGCTTCCAGACCTGCCCCTGCCCCCGGTGGCAGCAGAGCTGCGGGGGGGGGGGGGGGTTAAGGTTAACATTCATACATGCAGGTGTAGGAGCAGAGTGACACTTCCCACCCTGCCTTTCAATCTTCTCTTCCCCACATGTCTGTGACAGCACAGAGGGTCTGAAGCTAAGGAAGACGGGAAATGGACATTGGGGTGCACCCAGCAGTTCGACTTTGTAGGGAAAAAATCGCCTGGGCCCCTGTCCTGGGTCGGCTCCCAGAATCCCACCTGTTTGCCTTCAGCACGGAAGATGAAGAAGCGAGCATTCCTGTGACGCCGGCTCCATGCCCACGTCCTGGGCTAAGACGGGAAGGTCAACGTGGCAGACACCTGGGCAGTTGCCAAAGGTGCGGCTCCGAAAGGGGTGTGAGCTGCTTGTGTGGGCCTGTGGGAGACTCCCTGCAGGAAGCCTTGGACTTGGCCGCAGTGCTGAAGCGATTGAGGACAACCGTGAGACTGTCGAGAGGCAGAGCTTCAGCAAAGGGCTTCCTGAGCGGGCAGATCCCCTCTGCCGTTCCGCTTCTCTTCATTCTGTCCCAACCCCAGGCAACAAGTTTCGAACCTGGCAATTCTGCCCCGTGGAAGCCAGCACCAAGGCTGGAGGAAGAAAAAAGGGAATGAGCCCTTGCCTTCAGTGATATCACAGAACTCCCAAACAGCCCTGGGCTGCACCCCTCCAGGTGTTCAATATGTGAAGGGGAAATGATCCTCGTATTTAAGCACTACAGTTTCACCTGTCTCTTACTAGCAGCCAAACTGATTTCTAATGCAGACACTTAAAACCCAGCCCTGGTACAAATACAGATATGCCAGAGCTTATACCACATGTGGAAGGGGCAGATAAATAAAGGAATTTCTCATCATGAAAGATGGCCACGAGGCCAGCGCCACAGCTCACTAGGCTAATCCTCAGCCTGCGGCGCCAATACCCCAGGTTCTAGTCCCGGTTGGGGCGCCAGATTCTTTCCCGGTTGCTCCTCTTCCAGGCCAGCTCTCTGCTGTGGCCAGGGAGTGCAGTGGAGGATGGCCCAGGTTCTTGGGCCCTGCACCCCATGGGAGACCAGGAGAATCACCTGGCTCCTGGCTTCGGATCCACGCAGTGCCCTGGCCAGAATGCACCGGCCGTAGCGACCACTTGGGGGGTGAACTAACGGAAAAAGGAAGACCTTTCTCTCTGTCTCTCTCTCACTGTCTAACTCTGCCTGTCAAAAAAAAAAAAAAAAAAAAAAAGGATGGCCATGAAGCCTCATGCAGCACTCCAGAAAGGCAGGCTGCTCTTGCCTTGTAAGTGTTCAAACCACACACACACACACAAAATAAGTATCAAGGTAATGTATATGTTAATTAGTTCAGGTTAGTCATTCCACAATGCATAGATATATCAAAACAGCATGGTGTGCCCCATAAATGTACTTAATTATTACATGTCAAATAAAAGTAAACCATCATTTTTAAAAGGAGAAGTAAGGGAATGTGTGGTACACAGCAGGTTAAGCTACCACTTGGGGTGCCTGGGTCCCAAATCAGAGTGCCTAGGGTTGAGTCCCATCTCAGCTTCTCATCCAGTTTCCTGCAAATATGCACTCTGGGAGGAGTAGATGATGAGCCAGTACTTGGGTCCCTACCACCTACAAGGGAGATCCACATGAGGTTCCTGGCTCCTAGCTTTTCATAGCCCAGCCCTAGATGTTGTGGGTATTTGGGGAGTGAACCAACACCGAACTAACAGAGGATTCTCTGTCTCTGTCTCTGCTCTATCAAGCTCTCTCAAATAAATAAATAAACACATAAATATTTAAAAAAGAAAAAGGAGGAGTAAACTGAATACAGTTTTTTAAAAGGTCAAAGAAATTGGCCAGCATTGAAGCATAGTGGGTAAAACCACTGACTGGCTCGCCAGCATCCCATGTGGGTGCTGGTTCATGTCCAAGCTGCTCTACTTCCTATCCAATTCCCTGTCAGTGGCCTGGGAAAGCAGCAGAAGACAGCACTTGGGCCCCTGCCACCCAGGTGGGAGACCTAGAAAAAGCTTCTGGCTCCTGGCTTCATCCTGGTCCAACCCTACCCATTGAGAACATTTGCGGAGTGAACCAGCAGATTGAAGATCTCTTTCTCCCTCCCCTCCTCTTCTGTTAATCTTTTTAAAAAATATTTTATTTATTTATTTGAGAGGTAGAGTTACAGAGTGAGAGGGATAGACAGAGAGAAAGGTCTTCCTTCCATTGGTTCACTCCCCAGATGGCCGCAACAACCGGAGCTACGCTGATCCAAAGACAGGATCCAGATGCTTCTTCCCAGTCTTCCATACAAGTGCGGGGACCCAAGTACTTGGGCCATCTAATACTGCTTTCCCAGGCCATAGCAGAGAGCTGGATCGGAAGAGGAGCAGCCAGGACTAGAACCAGCACCCATATGGGATGCTGGCACTTCAGGCTAGGGCTTTAACCTGCTGCACCACAGCGCTGCCCCCCCCCCGCCTCCTTTTTCTAGAGGGTGGAATCTAAATCCAATTATCATGTTCTGAGATGGGGGCCTGTGGGAGGTGACTGGATTTGATTGGTTCTGAGGGTGGAACCCTTAGAAGTAAACCCTGGTGGCTTTATAGGAAACCACACAGACATAAACAAGTGCTGGCTCTTATCATGTAATGCTCTGTGCCACCTGGAACTCTGCTAGCAAGGGCACCCTCACCAGCTGCCTGAGCATGGGGCTGTCCAGCCTTAGACTGTGGGCCAGAACAGACCTTTCCTCTTTAAAAAGGTAGCTTTCAGGCCGGCGCCATGGCTCACTAGGCTAATCCTCCGCCTAGCGGCGCTGGCACACCGGGTTCTAGTCCCGGTTGGGGCGCCGGATTCTGTCCCGGTTGCCCCTCTTCCAGGCCAGCTCTCTGCTGTGGCCAGGGAGTGCAGTGGAGGATGGCCCAGGTGCTTGGGCCCTGCACCCCATGGGAGACCAGGAAAAGCACCTGGCTCCTGCCTCCTGCCACTGGATCAGCGCAGCACGCCGGCCACGGCGGCCATTGGAGGGTGAACCAACGGCAAAGGAAGACCTTTCTCTCTGTTTCTCTCTCTCACTGTCCACTCTGCCTGTCAAAAAAAAAAAAAAAAGGTAGCTTTCTTGGGCATTTCATTAGAGTAACTGAAAGTCGTAGGCATAACACGTGAATGAAGTAAGAGAGTGAAATTGACACTGACTTAGTATGAGTCCCATCATCAGGAGGGTCACTCCTCACATCTGTAACGTGCGGTAATGTGTTTCTTCATGAAATAACAACGTGTTTTACATACATTTATCATGACATAGTGAATAGGTGTAAAAGGGCCAAACTGTTCCTACTCCAGGTTTAATTAATCAGACATCTTCTTCAGCTCACTCTCGGGCTCAGACAACTTGCGAAAAAGCTCCATCAGTGCCAGTGACTTTGAAGTGCCCAGCATAGTGCCACTCCAGGGCCCAGTCCCTTGTGCATCCTCTGTGTGACCCCAGCGCTGGGAGCTGCAACCCCCTGAGCCACTGCAGGCTCCTAGAGCTCCTACCACAGCACGGGCTATGGCTGCTGTTGCCTATACACCTATACACCTGTTGCCTATACACCAAAATACAAAGACCAAGGGCTTCTCTGGCCTCATGCTCCTTCTCCCTCTCTCTCGTCCTCCCGGCATCATCATCCTGTTGGGACTCAGGGTAACCAAGCAGCAATTTCTAGTTCCCCGCGTGTTCTCCAAAGATCTGTCCAGAAATTTTCCTTTACCCCAAGAAAGGTTAGAACCATCATTTCATGTTCCCAGTGTATCCTCTTCTTCTGTTGGATCACATATTTTTAAAGATTTATTTATTTAGTCAGTTATTTGAAAGAGTTAGAGAGAGAGAGAGAGAGATCTTCCATCTTCTGGTTCGCTCCAAAATGGATGCAACAGCCAGAGCTGGGCCAAGCTGAAGCCAGGAGCCAGGAACTCCATCTGGGTCTCCCATAAGAGTATCAGGGGCCCAAGCACTGGTACCATCTTCCACTGACTTCTCAGGTGCATTAGCAGGAAGCTAGATTGGAAGTGGAGCAGCCAGGACTGGAGCCAGCATATGATATACTAGAGTTGCTAGCCCTGGCTTAATCCATTGCCCTACAGTGCTGGCCCCAGCACAATGATATTGAGAGATGGTGGAGCCTTTAAGAGATGGGGCCCAGTGGGAGGTAATTAGGTTTTGGAAAACATGACCTCAGGAGGAATTAATGTGGTTCTTTCTGGACCTGCTTAATTCC
This sequence comes from Oryctolagus cuniculus, assembly GCF_051225735.1. Taxonomy (NCBI): domain Eukaryota; kingdom Metazoa; phylum Chordata; class Mammalia; order Lagomorpha; family Leporidae; genus Oryctolagus; species Oryctolagus cuniculus. Next base: position 46,155,896 of record NC_142873.1, read on the forward strand.
CAGAGTGAGTTGTTATAAATAGAACAGGTCTGGCCTCTTAATCACGCTGGCTTCCTGTCTCACCTTGTGATCTCTCCTGCAAACACTCTCCACTGTGCCACCATCTGCCATGAGGCTCTTGCCAGAAGAAACAGATAGGGCCACCTGATCTTGAATTCCAGCCTCTACTGCTGTGAACTAAACAAACCCTTACCCTTATGAAGTACCCGAGCTCAGATGTCTTGTTACAGCAACAGAAAAGACATTAATACAGGTACTTAGCTGCCAGAAGCCCAGACATGAGGCGAGAGCTCAGGAATGTGCCATGGGAGCTCCCACCATTGGTCAAAACCCCTGCCTTCTGTGGCTTTCTTTCTTCCAGTCTCAATTTCTTACTGATTTTCTTTCCCCAAACATGATCTGTGTCCCTTCAGAGCTTTGAGTTTAATGCAGCAAAAATTAGTTAAACCTCCCATGGGGTCAATGTGCTGTCCATTGTTGCTTAGGGATTCAAAGGCAGTAACACAAGCTTCCTGCCTCCAAGTAGTTCATTGTTCAGTAGACTTTTTGAAAACCATCTTGGAATTTCATAAAAGTAGGAGAGACAGAGACAGGGAGAAAAGGAAGGAGGGAGGGAGGGAGGAGGGAGGATGGAAGAATGGATACATGGATTTGAGGGTCAGGTCTTTGTTTCCCAGTGAGATTCTCAGGATACTGGGTCATCCAGAAATGGTTTTGATGATGTCACCTGTGGTTTCTTCATTCTACTCTGAAGAAGCCGTTGTAACAGAGCATCAGGGGACAGCATGTATGTGTGCAGATATGGTGAGTGTGTGGAGATGGTTGTTCTCAGAGCAAGAAGATGAACAGTGTCTAGTACATGGCTGTATCACACAACGTCTAGGGACACCCTTAGTCATACAATAAACTGGGATCACTGTGCTGTTGATTAAGTAGCCTCTACTTCCACAGATTTACCCATCAGTGGTTTAAATCTTAGATAGTCTTACACTCACCTAACACTCCCAGTTGATCAGAGTCCCTATGACAACAGAAGAATATGATGTTTTATTCATTAGCTTTGTTTGATCTTATAGGGAAAATTGAGGGAGGAAAGGAGGAAGTAAGGAAGGGAAGGAGGAAGGGAAGGAAAGAAGGAGGAGGAAGGAAGAGAGGTGAGGAGGGAAAGAGGGAGAGGATAATCTAAGTGCATTTTAGAAGCTCCCTTCCAAGTCTGTCTTGACCAAAATGTTAGCAGGCCCCATTTCTCCAAAATATTGAAGGTAAAACCACCTCAGAATTATGTTGCAACCTCAAGCTCAACATTCTCTGAGAAAAGCTTCCCCCTAATATCCTGACATCAGCTTGGCAATCCCATCCCTTTAATGAGCAGGCTTGCCAGTCAGTAGTATCATCTTGACTAATCCGTGTTCTTTCTCCATCTTGCACAGGCAATGAGTCACTAATCTTGAATACACTACATATGAAGTCTCTCTCGATCCAGTCCTGCTCCCAGCAACTGAACTCCCTTCCTCCTGCCCTCTTTCAAATGACTTAAAGGAGAGGGTGTAACCGGATTTTTCCCAAGAAAGGATAGAGAACCTGAGACATACAGCCCCAACATGTTTAGCCCGATAATAAATCCTTTGGAAACTCCCAGCCCTCCATGTTGTTTAGTTCTTTGAAGTGTGTGTGTGTGTGTGTGTGTGTGTAGTGAGGGAGATAGAGAGAGAGAGAAAGGGAGAGAGAGATTTTGAAATTTTTCTTGAGCCAGGCTTCCATACTTAGTGCACAGACATGCTGTATTTGAAAGAAGTAAGATGTGGGAAGAAGTAGCCCTGCATATGGTGAGTGGGAACACAAAGGACAGCACAGAGGGAAGGAATATCCAGAAAAAGAGTTTTATATTTTCACATAGTCATATCCAGGCTCTGGGAAAGCACAAGGCAGCAGGGATTGAACTTTTCCAAGCGGAAAGGAGCCATTTTGGAAAATCATAGCAGGTGAGCTTTCTGGGTAGAACCAAGATCCTTCTCCATATATGTTAGAATCAGCTCAACCTCAAAATGCTGAGGATAAAGAGTTGTCCAAGGAGCTTCTGGTTAATTAAAGTACTTGCTTCTTGGACTATTGATTTATACAGTGTAGACTATAGATGACAGAGATAGAGATGTCAAAGAGCAAGAGAGATGACAGAGAAAGAGATAGCAAGATAGAGATTATTGAGTCCAGTCCTATCAAATCCAACTAAACTTAAGCCTTACTCTCAAATCGTCCCCAGTGCTAATCAAGCCTTGCTGGGAGTGACTTCCTAACCCTCCACCTTTGTGGTTGACCTTTCTCCTCCAGTGAAAGGACGGAAAAGAAGGACCCTCTCATCTGGTTTACCGAGGAGCTCCCCTGATAGTGCTCATCTCTCAGCTCTCTCAAAGAGACATGTCACCACAGGGTTCTCCCAACATGATGATGGTCTAGACTCTGTTTTGACTTTATCACTGTCAGCCACTTGTGGGAATCCCTTTGTCTATAGACAACCCCCCTGGGCAGAGGCCTGGCATGACAGCTCAAGCCTGGCTTTCCTTTCCCAGTGTCCAGTTGTTGCATCAGACAGCAGGCACATAGGCCAGCCTCACACTGCCCCCTGTCTCTACCCTGCCCATTCCTTCCCCTCATCATGATAGGTCCAGAGGACAGATATGAGGCCATGCCTGATTAGGGGTTAGAATGCTCATTCCCTGTTTTGCGGATGCCTAACGTTGATGAGAGTACCCTGCTTCCCTCCTGATGGGGAGGAGAAAGAAACGGGCCACAGACATTTCCCCCAAGATGATGACGGATGACTTGATATTTCTCCCCATATTCTAGTCTCCTGAGTACATAGACTGGAGTGCACATGGTTGACAAGGGAAGTAGTGGTGGAGGTGCTAGTCATACTACTGCCTAGCAAGACCCATGGGACTAGATCTGTATGTGGGTCTTCAGAAGGAGAGGTACTTTAGCTCCTGTGGATTTTAACTTTGGGAGTGCAAACAAAATCCTTTGCAAAAAATATATTTTTATTTCTAATGGTCACACAGTAACTGCATATACTTATAACGACAGTGTGGTATTTCAACACACATACATAGTACGTAAATATCAGATCAGAGTAAATAGGATAGCCGTAATCTCAGACATTCATCATTTTTGTGTTGGGGATATTTAAAGTCCTCTCTACCAGCTATTTTAAAATATCCAACTAACTATTATCAACCATAGTTATCCTGTGCTATTGAACATCAGAAGTTATTCCTCTGTCTGGCAAAAGATTAACATCCTGAATATTTCAGCAACTGAAAAAACTCTAAAACTAAAAACAACCGATCCAATTAAGAAGTGGGCAAAGAACTTCAACAGACAGTTCTCAAATAAGAAATGCAAATGGCCAAAAAATATATGAAAAAATGCTCAGCATCACTAGCCATCAGGGAAATGCAAATCAAAACTGCAATGAGACATCAGCTCACCCCTATCGGAATGGCTAAAATCCAAAACACAGAGAGTAGATGCTGGTGAGGATGTGGAGAAAGGGGAACACTTACACACTGCGGGTAGGAACCTAAGTTAGTGCAGCCACTGTGGAAAACAGGGTGGCAATTTCTTTAAAAACTAGAAATAGACTGGCCATATGATCCAGTGATTCTACTACTGGTATATACCGGAAAGACTTGAACACAGTGTATGGCACAGTGTATGGCACCACCATGTTCATAGCAGCACTGTTCACAACAGACAAAATTTGGAATCAACCAAGGTGTCCATCATCAGATGAATGGGTAAAGAAAGTGGGGTATATATACACAATGGAATATTAGTCAGCCATAAAAACAAAGGAAATTCTACCATTTGCAACAAAGATAGATTCAATAGTTAATCACTGATATTATGACTAAATGGAAAGTGGTGTTGCGTTTGCATGAGCTGACAGGAAGCCCAAGCATTATCATGGTTATGCAGTGAGTGAATAACCTCATCAACCTCATGGTTATCACCAAGTGAGGCAAGATCTTCATGATTTATCAGCATAATATCAGGATCAGTCAGTCTCACGATCCTATCGACAGCCACATATGCTGCCCTTCGTTTTCCATTAGTCGTAGTTTCTGCTGGTCGCAGGGGTGGAGGTCGTATTTTCACATCATCTGTTCCACCACCGAAACCAGCCTCAGCTCTCCTCCTCTCCCTCCCAGCATGCAGTACTGTGTTTCAGGTGCAGAGGTTCTTAAAGGAACCCCCCAGCTCCATCCTCCCATCCCTTACACAACCACATCTCTTTCCCAAGGTCCCAAGTTTAGCTCGATCAACACCCCCAAAACAGGGGCTGATGATATCATCCCCAGAGAGACTCTGCAGAGCAGTGGGGGCTTGGCCCTTCCGGCTGTGACCCTGACCTGCTGCATCTGCCCACATGTGCTATATCACCTAGAGTGTGGGATCAGACTTAGCTGTCCAGTTGTCCATCTGTCCTTCTGGGAGGCCATGAGCCCTCAAGGGCAAAAATGTGCTCTGTCTCCATATTACCCCAAGTGTTCAGAAAGGATGTATCCTGTGTCCAGGGCATGTTAGCAGAGCAAATAATAGATGTAGAACTGCAGACAGAGGGCCTGGACCATAGGTAATTAAGCCCTCCCCTCAAGTTCCTGTTTCCTGTTTGCCATTCCTCAAAACATGTGCCTAGGAAAGTGCAGAAAGCCTGGTCCCAGGAGTGTGTGGGGCTGGTGCCCTCCCCTTGGGGTGAGAATGAGAACACATGGTTGGACTGTGCATCATAAAACCCAGCTCAGGATACAAAGCCTGAGACCCAGGGTTCCCCCAGCTATCCCATTCCTGCACAGGACCAGGTGAGCATCCATCTGGGGAAGGGATCTGAACTGGAAGGGTGAGTGGACATTGTGTGCTTCAACAGGGAGAGGGCGGTGGGAGACTGGTGGGAGACAGGCAGAGAGGCCCCTGGTGGCAGCAGAGTGGCACAGGGAGAGAGAGGGGCAGAATGCGAAGAAGGAGAGAATATTAACCAGGTCAGGGGTTGCTTGGAGCAGGTGGCCTCTGGCTCCCACTCTTTCATGTGCCCAGAGATGCACCTGCGGCCTCGCATCTCACTGATTTTCACCCTCCTCAGCTGGGTCCCGCGGGAGGCAGAGCCCTGGAGGATCACAGAACATTACATGTTCTGCATGCAGAATACCTGCAGAGGGCGCTGTTCACATCGCGTGCGTGTGACGGGCCCTGGAGGCTCACCCAGAGCTGTGTCAGTTGCTGTCCTGTCAGGAGAGAGAGCAGAGAGAGGACAGCTTATCAGTCGATTTGACTCTACATCAGCCTCCAATTTCCTCTCTAGATCTTGGCTGGAGGGGTCAGTGCAAGGGGAAAGGATCTACAGTCAAAGGCTGAGACGCCGGCCTGAGGCTTCTGCTTTAACCGGATTTTGTTTCTGTTTTATTTTGTCCAGACCCACCGACCTCCCACTGCGATATCCTGCCAGCAGAACCAGCAACAGGACCAACCCCCTCCGAAGTGCCCTCACCCAGGTGCCCCTCAAAGAACCCAGCACAGCATCTGCCTCCAGGCTCCTCCAGCTGTGCTCCAAGCCTCTGAGGCTGCAGTGGCCCCAGCTCTGAAAGCAGCCTCCACCCGAGCCATCCCAGGCACCGTAGGTCTCCCCGAATCTGGCTGCAGAGCGCTGACCCCTGCCACAGAGGCAGTGGTCAGCAGTCCAGGGTCTCTGGCTGCAGCCATGGTTCTAGGGGCTGCTGTTGACCCAAGCCATGAGATAAGTAAAAATATTTGAAGAGAGCCGTGACATAACTGGAACCAGCCCCGACCCGGTGCATCCTGTTCTGGTCCCTGTCTTCCCTGCTGAGATGTTCTCTAGAGTTCCAAGGATTCCCCAGGTAGTTTACCCTCCTCGTGTCCAGGATCTCACTGCTTCTCCCTTATTGGTCTCTGTGAAAAGTTGCCCTTTCTTGTTTTCCCTTTTTAAAGATTAATTTATGTATTTGAAAGGCAGAGTTACAGAGATGCAGAGGCAGAGACAGAGAGATAGAGAGAAGTCTTCCATCCATTGGTTCACTCCCCAGATAGCCACAATGGTTGGAGCTGGGCTGAACTGAAGCCAGGAGCCTGGAGCTAGGTGTAGGGGGCCCAAGGACTTGGGTCATCTTCTACTGCTTTCCCAGGCCATAGCAGAGAGCTGGATTGGAAGTGGAGCAGCTGGGATTCGAACCGGCACCCATATGGGATGTCGGCACTGCAGACAGTGGCTCTACACACTACACTACAGTGCTGGCCCCAGCAGCATCATGTCTTACTTATTGATGATTAGTACATCCATCACTTAATGGATCATGTGTCTTTCACAATGCCCGAAGTGTAATATCAGTTGTGGTTTTAGAGAATAAAAGAAAGGAAAGAAGGATTTTTTTTTTTAATTACTGAAGGTAAGGAGAGAGGAAAGAAAGCAAGCCTGCAACAAACTCAAGCAACAGGTATTTGGACAGTCTTAGGCAACCCCAATCCTTACTCTTTCTTGGGGCTGTCACTATGGCATAGCAGGTAAGGCCGCCACCTGTGGTGCCAGCGTCCCATGTGGGTGCCGGTTCAAGTCCCAGCTGCTCTACTTCTGATCCAGGTCCCTGCTAGGGCCTGGGAAAGCAGTAGAAGATGGACCAGCTCCTTGGACCCCTGCACACACATGGAAGGCCCAGAAGAAGCTCCTGGCTCCTGGCCCCTGGCTTTGGATCAATGCAATTCCGGCCATTGCAGCCAGTTGGGGAGTGAACCAGTGGATGGAAGAACTCTCTCTCTCTCTCTCTCTCTCCTCTCTCTCTCCTCTCTCTCTGTAACTCTGACTTTCAAATAAATAAATAAACCTTTAAAAAAAAAGAAAAATTTACTCTCTTTTTTTCTTTTTTCTTTTTTTTTCTTTACCATAGGCCCCTGCAGCCTACACTGGAGCAATGCAGGAGCTGATGACAAGGTCTGATGTGAACTCTGTAGGGACCAGAACTCCCTGTGACAACACTCTTTCTAGTGTTCCAACAGATGTTCCCTGAGCACCCAGCATTAGTCACCAAGGTGCACACCTTCCCCAGCCCAAACAAAGGTTCTTGTACACCAGATATGCCAGAGACTGTTCAGGAACTGGAGCTGAGATTTTTAGCAGCAAATGGCGGGAGCTGAGATTGGAGAAGTCAGCTAGCTACTGATTGTCAGGAGACTGGTGCACCTGACAAAGAATCTTCAGTTTGTTCTCTAGGCAACAGGTATGTAAGCCCCCAGGGCATGCCATTATCCAACCTCCATGTTTTTATATATAAGATTTATTTTATCTATTTGAGAGGCAGAGTTACAGACAGAGAGAGGAAGAGACAGAAAGAGAGGTCTTCAATCTGCTGGTTCACTCCCCAGATGGCTACAATTAGCTATGGCTGTGCTAAATGGAAGCCAGGAGACTCCATTTGGATCTCCCACATGGGTGCAGGGGCCCAAGCACTTGTGCTGTCTTCCACTGCTTTCTCAGGCCATCACCAGGAAGCTAGATGGGAAGTGGAGCAGCCAGGACTCAAATCGGTGCCCATATGGGATGCTGGAGCCACAGGTGCAGACTTAACCTGCTATGTCTCAGCACTGGCCCCTCCAACCTCCAGTTCTTTCTCTTCCACCTCCTGGGATCTGATCTACTCAAGTCTGGTGTAACACCTGAATCACTTGGGGAGATATTAAAAGTCCTGATACTTACACTGCACATAAATCAGAGTCTTTGGGGATAGACATCAGACTTAAGTATTTTTTAAATCTTCCTGATGATTGCAATGTGTAGCCAACATTGAGAACCCCTGCTGTACTGGGTTTTCAGTCGTTTCTAGGAATTTAACCCTTACCTAGTGCCCAACATCCATCTTCTCCCCATGGCCCCCTCCCTTAGCTCCCATTTCCTAGACAGCTTTGTTTGGCACTGAGAAATAATAAACGTTTTCTTCAGCTCCACATCCTCACCCACATTTCTCTTGGCAACACCCCCTCCCCCAGCCTACTGGTGACCCGACCCAGACCTGCCACTGATCTGTACTCTGTATTGGAGCCCAGCTCGAAGGTAAAAATAGAAAGGAAATTAAATTACAGACTGCCCACAATGGCTCACAGAAGCTAAAGGTTTGGATACACAGACTTTTCCAATGTTGATATTGGAAGGCTTTCTCTTTTTTTACCATAAACATTGATTTTATACCATGATAATTATTCCAAGAAGGAGTGTTTTCCCAACTTCTGTTTGGAAAATATTATGCACTTTGTGAAATTGTACATTGATTATGTTTTATTGGCTGATAGCAGAAGGGAAGAGGAATCAAGAGAGATCCTTGGTGCAAAAATCTGATAAGGGCTTCCTGACGAGTTGATGAAGCCTCAGAACTCCGTGGGTTAAAAACAGAAACTTTTTTCCATTTATTTCCTGTCTTCTACTGTATTGTGGCGGCTTTTGTTTGATAATAGCGCGTTCCAGAACTTTCTAAGCATTTTCAGAGATTTGGGGATTGTCCAGTACCGTCCGGTTGTATGTAAGTCAGTATGAGAATCTTAACTCCTCCTTCTCCGCCCAGCACAGGCCCAGCCTCTTGTGAAGGTCTGGGTGGGAGCACAGTCAGCTCTGGCATTCACACCCGCCTCGTCCTCCACCCTGCAGGCCTCCTTTCTCCTCCTCTGGGGGCTGGGATAAGGGAAAGGGAAGGAATGCAAACATCTCATCCTTGCCCAGTACCCCGGGTGGCTGGAAACTGCATGCCCTCTGCGCTGAGGGCCTATGACCATGATCTCAGCTGAATGACTGAATTCAAGGATTCTTATAAGGGGTGTTGTCTCAGCACAGTAGGCTGACATCAAACTTTTGACCTGTTTAGACACTCCCCTCAGCTCTCAGTCGCGTTGGTACAAGTCTCAGGAAATTTCACCTTCCCAGAAACATGCCTGATAGGCTCATAGCAGTACAGCTCAAGCCTGGCTCCCTCCCAAACTGTGCGCTTTTGGCTCAGGGAACCTTGCAAACTCGTCACGTAGTAGGGGACTGGCTGCCTCTCCCCTCCCTGGTCTCCTTCCTAGTTCCTCTTTCCTGTTCCTTTCCTACTGTCCAGGAGAGCCTGGAGGAGTGGTTCAGTGGCTCCATCAGTGAAGCCAAGGCATAAGACTTCAGTCTCTTTGTCTTTTGGGCACCTCTAAACTCTACATTGTCTCCCATGAAATCTTCATCATATTTCTTGTAGCAGAGGGTGGCACGAATAACCTGACTATTGGGAGCCACTGTGTTGGTTTCCCTGTATAGGACTCTGTTTAGATTAACCTTCACTACAAATCACTGGAAAGCCCCGTTTGTACAGATCACTGATATGGTTGGTGCTTGGCCTTCTGGCTTCAGTGCCCCCTGACCTCACGACCTCTTGTATCTTGATAAGCGTATTTGGTGGCTGTAAAACCCCAAGGTAACTCCCCTTGTCAAACTGATGTTGATTTAAAACTCCTGTAAAACCATTCCTTTGAACTATGTTGTAAAATGACCCCTGCTTGCCTTCGACTGCTACAATCCTTGCCTTGTACTATATAAGCTGCCTCCTTCTCCAATAAAGTGGGACCTTGATCAGAATACTGTCTTGGTCTCCCTTCTTGTGTCTGGTTTGTCTCTCCATTCAGGTCTGCCCTCCTCGTGTACTAGTTAATTACCCCGCGGGCCGGGGCACCTGACCCCTTCCCATGTGAAATATAAGGAAAAAGCCACAGCACTCTTTATGTTAAGGCAGAGTTAGAGAGAGAGAGAGAGAGAGAGAGAGAGAGAGAGGCAGAGACATCTTCCATTCACTGGTTCACTCCCCAAATGGCCACAACAGCCGGAACTGGGCTGATCCGAAGCCAGGAGCTTCTTCCGGGTCTCCCATGTGTATATAGGGTCCCAAGAACTTGGGTCATCTTCTACTGCTTTCTCAGGCACATTAGTAAGGAGCTGGATCAGAAGTAGAGCAGCAGGGACTTGAACTGGTGCCCATATACGACGCCCGAGCTTCAGGCAGTAGCTTTACCTGCTGTGCCACAGTGCCAGTCCCAAAGCCAGAGCATTCTATCCTACCTTGAAAACTTCTCCTCACCTTGTAGGCTGACTGACATGTGCTCCATGGTTGGAGCCTCAGGGCTCCTTTCAGTCTCCTTTTACCAGGTGGAGGCTTCATTGTGACTGGTGTTTGCATGTTGGGGGTCGTTTTCCTCAAATCTCAATTAAACAAAACAAAAAACAACTTAATCTTACTTTCTCCTATTGGATACATAGGTAAGCATCTCATTGTTTACAGTAAGAGTTGTATATCCCAAAATATTAACCTTTATTGGAGTTTACAACTCAGATGATAAACTAGAGACAATTTTTTAACATTCTAACTTTATTTATTTGAAAACTGGAGTGACAGAGAGAGAAGGAGAGAGAGAGAGAGAGATCTTTCAGCCTCTGGTCCACTCTCCAAGTGGCTGCAAGAGGGATCAGCTGAAGTCAGGAGCCTGAAGCTCTATCCCAGTTTCTCAGGTGGGTGGCAGGGGCCCAAGCTCTTGGGCCATCTTCTGCTGTCTTGCCAAGCACATTAGCAGGAAACTGAATTAGAAGCACAGCAGCTAGGACTCAAACCAGCACTCTATGATACGAGATGCTGGTATTGCAAGAAGCAGCTTAACCCACTGAACCACAACACTGATATCAGGACCAATATTTTTAAGAAAGAAGACAAGGTCAGGAGGAGTGAAGCAAGGATTTCTAAAAATCTGCTCCTCCATAGAAACACCTAGAAAAACTGCCAAAATTGTCTAAATCAACTTTTTCAGAAGTCTGGAAGTCCACCAAAGGCAAAAAAATTAGAAGTGTACATTCAAGAAAAGTGACTGTATATTGATATAGCAGTGATCTTTGCTAACACTTTAACTTACCCTATTCCTATCCTCCTGTCTGCAGGGCCATAGCAGTCTTGAAAATCTAAAGTCCTAGTGGTATACACTCGGCCACAGGAGTTAAATTGTCTCCTGGGATGCCTAATCCCGTATCAGAGGGCCTGATTTGAGTCCCAGCTCCTTCCCTTCCCATCCAGCTTCCTGCACACCCTGGCTCAGGGACTTGGTCCCTGCCACCCACAAAGGAGACCTGGACAGAGTTCCAGTCTCCTGGCTTTGGTCTGGCCCAGCCCTGACTATTATAGGCATTTGGAGAGTAAACCAGAAGATTAAAGGTATCTCTCCCTCTCTCTTTCTCAGCCTTTTATATAAATAAATAAATAAATAAATGACTTTTTTAAAAAAAAAGCTAAAGTAAAGTATGGAAAATAACAATAAAGAAACAGATTTTAAGATAACCAAACAGAAATTTTCTATTTGAAAATTAAATAACTTAAATTTAAAATTCACTAGGAAGACTCAGAGAACATTAAACTGACAGAAGAAACAATGAGTGAGCTTGAAGATAGGTTGATTGTGATTCTCCATTCTGGGAAACACAAAGAAAAAATACTGAGGAAAACTGAGCCTGAGAGACCTGGGAGAAGGACACACGCCTACGAGAACACCAGAAGGGGGAGAGAGAAATACAAGGGTACAATGTATATGAAGAAATACAGTCAAAAACCTCTACATTTTGATGGAAAATATTACTCAACACATCTAAAGAAAACAACAAATTCCAACTAAGATACCGTCTAAGAGCTTCACACCTACACACATCATAAGCAAACTGTCAAAGACAAGCATGCAATCGTTAAACAGCAGGAGAAAAGAACCATCACATACAGAGAATCCTTAATAAAGACTGACACAGCAGCTTGCTCATCACCATGGAGAGCAGAAGTCAGTAGGAGGATGCATTCAAAGATTGTGAACTGGGCCGGCACTGTGGCGTAGAGGGCTAAAGCCCTGGCCTGCAGCACTGGCATCCCATATGGGCGCCAGTTCCTGTGCCGCCTGCTCCTTTTCCAATCCAGTTTCCTGATAATGCACCTAGTGCTTGGGCCCCTGCACCCACATGGGAGATCCAAAAGAAGCTCCTGGCTCCTGGATTTGTGGAGTGAACCAGCAGATGGAAGACCTTTCTCTGTTTCTCTATCTCTACCTCTCTCTCTAACTCTGTCTTTCAAATAAATAAAATAAATCCTTTTTTAAAATAAAGGTTGTGAACCAAGAGTTCCATATCAAGCCAAACCTCAAAGGTGAAAGAAAAATGAAGACATCTCCAGATACACTAAGTTTGCTGCTAGGAGCTATGCTACAAAACATATTAAAAGGAATCCTTCAGGCTAAATTGAAACAGAAACTAAAGGTCTGGAAACACAAAGTGATTCAGGTCCATAAGAAAAATAAACAGTACTGGTAGAAGTACCCACAAAGGTAAAAAGAAGAGCAAAGCAAACCTAAAGCAGAAGAAAGGAAAAAATAGAGTTTGTAGTCATAATAACCCTAAACTGGAAATAACCCAAATATCCACCAACTGGTGAGTTTATAAACAAATAGCCACAAGCAAGCGTATCATTCAGCCATAAAGAGCAACTGAAACATACTACAACATATATGGATCTTGAAAACAGTATGCTGAGTGAAAGAACCCACCACAGAAGTTCATACGTTTGCGTTTCTAATAAGTGGTGAACGTATTTAAAGAATAACATACGGCTTTTTTTTTCTCCCTGTCTGGCTGGAAAGATGGCGTCCCGCAAGGAAGGCACCGGCTCCAGCGGCACTTCCTCCAGCTCCGCCACCGGCGCGGTGGCGAAGGACAAGGGCAAAGGCGGTTCTGGAGATTCGGCCGTGAAGCAGGTGCAGATAGATGGCTTGGTGGTGCTAAAGATAACAAGACATTATCAAGAAGAAGGTCAAGGAACTGAGGTTGCTCAAGGAGCGATTTTAGGACTGGATGTAGAAGATCGGCTTGAAATCGCCAGCTGGTTTCCTCTCCCGCAGCACACGGAGGATGATGCCGACCTTGAAGTCCAGTATCGGATGGAAATGATGCGGAGCCTTCGCCATGTAGACATTGATCCCTCCACATGGGCTGGTACCAGTCACTTGCTATGGTTCCTTCCTCACCGGGTCTCCTGGATTGTCAGTTCAGTTGCCAGCATGCCACTAAAGAATCTGTTGTTCTCATTTACCATCCCATAAAAACTGCCCACGGGTCCCTGTCACCAAAGGCATACAGACTGACTCCTAAGCTGATGGAAGTTTGTAAAGAGATTAATTTTTCCCCTGAAGCATTGGAAAAGGCAAATATCACCTTTGAGCACATGTTTGAAGAAGTGCCGATTGTAATTAAAAATTCACATCTGATCAGTGTTCTAATGTGAAAGCTTGAGAAGAAATCGGCTGTAGCAGACAAACATGAACTGCTCAGACTTGCCAGCAGCAATCACTTGGGGGGAAATCGACAGTTGCTGATGGACAGAGTGGGTGAAATGAGCCAAGATATAGTTAAATATAACAAATACATGAGGAATACAAGAAAACAGCAGCTGCAGGAACATTCGTCTCATCAGCGTCGGCAGCAGGAGAAGATGCAGCACCAGAGTCGAGGAGAACCCCCACGCCCGGAGGAGGACCTGCCAGAGCTCTCCAAACCACCCAGCCACCTGCCAGGATGGGCTCACTGCTCACTGCAGGCCGAATTAATACTTACTGCCAGAACATCAGGGAATTTACTGCCCAGAACTTGGGCAAACTCTTCATGGCCCAAGTTCTTCAAGACTACAACAACTAAGAAACGGAAGTTTCCAGAAAAGGAGTTAACATGGACTCTTCAGCAACTCATAGAAGAAGTATATTTGCATATTCAGAAGCACAGAGAATTCTTTAATGTTATTGCTGTCTTTGGCGATACTATCTTTATAACCAATAAGAAAATAAAACAGAAGTCTTGACTTCTTGTTAAAAAAAAAAAGAATAGCATATAGCATTTTCATAAGTTAGTAGGATATCACAGTCCAACTAGAATAAAGCAAAATTGTTGTTTTCTCCCCAGCATGCTTGTTTTGATGCAGATATTTTATGCAAGCAAATATGAGAAAATAAAATAATTTTTAAAATGTGTATCACATACCTAACATGCTTCTGTCAATTTTTTTTAAATTTTTGATTGACATGGGATGGTGTGTATGGGGTGAGGAGTGATGTCTTAAACTCATTCAGGCTACTAAAATGGAGTACCATAGATAAGGCAGCTTAAGAACATGAGTTTATTCCTCACAGTTGTGAAGGCTGGAAATCCAAGTTTTCAGGTGCTACCTTGGTCAAGGTCTAGTGAGGACCTGCCTGCTTCCAGGCCCTACTGACTCCATTCTCACATGGCAGGAGGACTGGCACGTTCTCTGGGCTCTTTTCTTTTCTTTGTTAAAGATTTATTTATTTATTTGAAAGTCAGAGTTACATAGAGAGAGAAGGAGAGGCAGAGAGCAAGACAGGTCTTCTGTCCACTGGTTCACTCCCCGGCCTTTGCTTCCCTATGCTGCCCTCTCTGTGGCGCTGTCTCTGGGTTTTCATCCCAGACCTCTCTGTCTCTCTCTTTCCCCTACCGTGACCTCAGCTTTCTGTTCCGACATCCCAGGCTGAGCCAAGGCCTGCTGGACACTCAACAGATGGCACAGCAGGCAGGAGGAGGCCATGGATGAGGAGCCCAGGGCAGGAGGCCTTTTATCTGTGTGATGCACAGCCTGAGTGCCACCAGGGAGGGGACAAATGGATGGCCTGAGGGCAGCACGGACACACCCAGGCCATCCATTTGTCCTTTTCCCAGGCACTCACCAGGACATCTGACAGAAGGAATTCTGTGGCCTGTGAGGCCTCGGGAGCTGATGGCTCCCTCCGCACCCTGCCCCCAGCCCCTTTCTATTCAGGTCTGCCCTGTAGCAATCACAGGTCTCATTATCCCACTGGGCAAAGCCTCCAAGCTCTAGCTGCTGTCACTCCAGCAGCCAGCAGGGCCCTGACAACCACAGGGAAGAAGGGTTCGATGATCCAGTCAACAGAGAAATCAGCCTCCTCTCAGGGTGATGATCTTCCTCCTCCATTGCCCCTCACCTCCTAGCTGAGAAGCCCCTTGGGATGTTGGTGACGATGGTAGGATGGGAAATTCCCAAATAGAATATTCTGTTTAATCTGGAAAGCAAGTATGCACCATAAACCATTTTTACTGTATTCAAACCATGTTCATTGACAAATATCTGGTTCCAGATCTCAGTGTGTCCTGCTCCTAGTGACCCTAACTTAGGTCTAATTTCCAGTGATCCTCCCTAAACAGAATCCCCAGGTATAGTCCCAGCCACCTTACTCATGTGATGCCCAATCCAGATTTTTTTCTGTCAAATGTTATTGGGTTCTTTTTTCCCTTTTTTAACATTGCTTTTTTATTTATTTGTCAGAGCTACAGAGAGAAGAGGGAGAGTCAGAGAGACAGAGAGAAAAATCTTCCATCTGCTGGATCATTTCTTAAAAGGCCACGATGATCAGGGCTGATCCAGGCCAAAGCCAGGCACCTGGACCTCCATCAGGGTCTCCCGTGTGGGTGGCAGGGGCCCAAATACTTAGGTCATCGTTTTCTGCTTTCCCAGGCACATCAGCAGTGAGCTGAATTGGAAGCAGAACAGCCAGGACTGGAACCATCACTCATATCGGATGCACACTTTTCAGGTGGTGGCTTAACCCCCAGCACCACAATACCTGCACCTGTCATTGGGTTCTTATGATGTTTCTACTTACTCTCCCTCCCAACCACCCTGCCGTTATCCATCCTATAATTAATGCACCTGTCTCCATTACAGACTCATCAGAAATGATACCTCTCCTCAGGACCAAAGAATGATAGTCCCTCAGCAATGAGTATCATTCACTAAAGTGACACTAAATTGACCTAGCATGGACTCATCATGTCCCTCGTATGTCCACCCCTCTCCTCACATTCAGAACAAGCAGGAGCTTGTGAGGAGACAAGATGCAGGAGCAGAGTGGCAGCCAAGAATGGGAGGTAGAGATGTTGAAGCCAAAGACTGCAGCTGGGATCATACTGAGCTTCTACTGTGTTCCAGAGAGTTTTCTTTTTCACTATGAGTAGCACACAGATATTCCCAGCACAAAATACCCAACTTCTCTACCCCACCTCTCCATCTTCTAAGGTCCTCCTATTCCTATACTTCCTCCCTGACTTCCAACATCCCATCATGCCCCCCATCCCTAGTAACTTCCTGATTTCCACTTTCCAGTCCCTTTTCAATAACTGTGTGTGATCATTATGAAGATTCCACTAAATTCCCCTGAACTTGATTCTTTATTGCTCTTGTAAGAGAGAGAGAGAGAGAGAGAGAGAGAGAGAGAGAGATCTGCCATCCGTTTGTCCACTTCCTAGATGACCTCAACAGCCAGGGCTGGGCTAGGCCATATCCAGGAGGCAGGAGCTCTTTCAATCTCTTTTCTGTGTTTTAATGATGTCTCTGACAGATATTATGCCCTTATGATCACTTCCAGGCATTAAAGTCTTCAGTCCAGCACAATTTAAGAGTCCCCTGCACCGGCGCTGTGGTTCAATAGGCTAATCCTCCTCCTGCGGCGCCGGCACACAGGGTTCTAGTCCCAGTCGGGGAGCTGGATTATGTCTGCTGTGGCCCAGGAGTGCAGTGGAGGATGGCCCAAGTGCTTGGGCCCTGCACCCGCATGGGAGACTAGGAGGAAGCACCTGGCTCCTGGCTCCAGATCAGCGCGGTGCGCCGGCCGCAGCGGCCATTGGGGGGTGAACCAATGGAAAAGGAAGACCTTCCTCTCTGTCTCTCTCTCTCACTGTCCACTCTGCCTGTCAAAAAAAAAGTCTTCCCTGCCCTATCAGCTTAGACTTCACCTGTCCTGGAACCTACTGTGGGGAGGACTAGGGATCCGATCTTCCACTCTCTTGCAGGTTCTCTTTATTTCTCTCACCAGCCTTTCTTTGGGTCTCTCACTTTCTCCTGGTGTATACCAGGAATACTCTCCCACATGGCTGCAGGGGCCCAAACACTTGGGCCCTCTTCTACTACTGCTCCCAGGCCATTAGCAGGGAGCTAGATCTGAAGTGGAGCAGCTGGGATGCCGGCACTGCAGGCAGCCTGCTATGCCACAACAGCAGCCCCCTTCATTATTAATATTTGTGACCTGAAATCGTAACATTTATTAGTTTGATTCATACCAGGAAGAGAATCCAGATGATGCCCCTTTGTTGGGAAGATTTCCTTGGAACCTTCTAACCTTAGCACTAAACCGTCTAACTCAGTATGATAAAAATAGAAATCAGTTGTTTTTGTTTTCCAACCATCGTCTTCTATGCATATTGAAGCTCCCCTGAAAATAACTCTTCAGACTAATTCTACATTTCTTCACTCAACTTTGTGGATTAAGAAGTCCAGATCAACTGAATTGAATTGTGGGCAAACCAGGAGAGTCAAATACTGCTCTCTCCCAACCACTGTCCAGGCTGGAGCCAGAAAGGACGTGGCTGGCTCTTTTGCTCATCCATCTCCTCCCCTTCCTCCTGAATACTCTTTCCATCATATTGGAAGATGGGAAAGGGAATAAATAAAATCTTTTAAAAAGATGAACAGATAGGCCAGTGCCACGGCTCACTAGGCTAATCCTCCGCCTTGTGGCGCCGGCACACTGGGTTCTAGTCCCGGTCGGGGTGCTGGATTCTGTCCCGGTTGCCCCTCTTCCAGGCCAGCTCTCTGCTTTGGCCAGGGAGTGCAGTGGAGGATAGCCCAAGTGCTTGGGCCTTGCACCCCATGGGAAACCAGGATAAGTACTTGGCTCCTGTTATCAGATCAGCGCGGTGGCCGGCAGCGCGCTGGCCGCGCCAGCCATTGGAGGGTGAACCAACAGCAAAGGAAGACCTTTCTCTCTGTCTCTCTCTCTCACTGTCCACTCTGCCTGTCAAAAAAAAAATATGAACAGATAAGGAAAACGTGCTATAAATACACAATGGAATATTAATCAGCTGTAAAAAGAATGAAATTCTATCATTCACATGATAGAATGGTTGCAACTGGAGGATGTCACATGGAGTGAAATAAGCCAGACACAGAAAGACAAACACTGAATGCTCTCCCTTATGTGTGGGAGCTAAATGCTTTTTAAAAATCAAAAATGTAAAAAGAAAGATTCCTATGTATGTTAGTATTGCTGCAAATAGACTTACTTTAAAAATGGGAATAAGTGGCACTTATTATTGTCAGCTTTTACACATTAGCCAATATCTCAATAGAAGAAGAAACTTCTAGCCCAACCTCCTTTTACACACTATATCCACACTGAGATTTCCTGGGCACCGACTAGAGAACTGTGTCTGCCTCACAACACAACAGCCTCATCTGCAGGTGAGATGGGAATGCACCAAATGAATGGGCACTTTCTGTCACCTCTTCCCATAGTCCTTGGGAATGACTCGGTTACTCAATGCAATTGCTATGCACTTGGAAAGACAGAACTGAGAAGGAACTGTGACCTGGAAGTAAGGAGGGCTTTGTGTTTGTCTATTCATCCTAATTACAGATGAGGAATGCCCAAACTGCACTCCAAAGGGCCGAAGCCGAGTTCCTGTACTGCCTGTTCTTACAGCATCCGCTAAAATGACGAAGTCATGAAACTCCCAGGATTCATCCAACCAGACCAGTCTCTATTTCCTTTATGCCTTAAGTTTGCAGGGAGCCAAGCCTCATCGGGAGGAGACTTCTGGGGCTGACAGTTCTCAGGGTGTTGCCCTGGTGCTCGGAGGGAAATGAGCAGACCCTGCCCTTCCAGCTGCTCTCCGTCATCACAGGATGGCAGCTCCGCACGTGGGGCTGTGGCACCTGACCTCACAAGGAAGAGGAGCACCTGAGAGTCATGAGGCACTCAGAAAGGTGGAGGCAACATTAATAAGCTGCATCTCCAGGACTGGTGGGGCACCTTCCAAGGCAGGCAGGCAAGGCTGGGGCTGGTGAGGAGCCTGACAGGAATCCACCTGTGTTTCAGAGAGGCGAAACTAACCCATTTTCTGAAAGTCATTGGCAAGGATATTTTGATCGCTTGAAACTTGCGCAAAATATGTTATTTGTGATCCTTTTTCAATTATTTCTCCCTCCTCCCCTCTCTCCCTATTGTCTGTGATTCAGGGTTGCAATTCCTGGGGAGAAAATGATTCCCATGCTTACTACTGTTTTGAGGACAAAGCTTGCTTCTGGATAACCACAATATATGGAGAATTAAATATTCAGCTTCACAGCAAAATCTAGTTCCCAACGCCGTTTGTATACCCCTGTGGTGCTCGGAACTCCCTTCGGGGGCCATCATCACTGGTATAACCAGCTCTTCTATTTTTATTCAGTTTTCCAGACAACAAGCCTACTACTAAATGATACCATGACACTCTCTGTGCTGCTATGTCCTTACTGCCGACCATGGTGCCTGGCCCACAAATGCTGAGAAAACAAGGAGAAGGCCCAGATTTCTGACAAAATAAAAGTCTGCCTTGACTCTAGTAGTTAGGCTATGATTCTCTCCTGTTGGATGCAAACAGTTTCACAGAGCTCCACATTAGACAAGCCAGCTCCAGGCACATGAAGGAGCAAGCCAAAAGCCAAAACAAATTAAGATTGTCCTAAGCGTCAACAAAACAAGAGCATTGTCCAAATCACAAAATGACCAAATCATCCCTTTTTTCTCAAGTAATATGAGTGGCTGCTACCTCTTTACCAACTACAGCTTTAACCTTCTCTAATTGTTCCTGTTACTTAGTTTAAAAAAATTAAGATACCCAATCACAGAAATTCTTATGCAATCCAGGGAAGAACTTGACTTTCTTGAACTTCTCTCAAATTACTTAAAGTAAGCACAAATCATTTAGCAATTGCTTCTTAAAGATGCCCTTTTAACATGGTGTGCTGTCTGCATTGCAACAGGACACTCAGCGTAGCTTTGTTCCACTTCAGGTGTGTTTCTAGTGTTCTTTGGGTGGGGAAAACCAATGATGTCACAAAGAAGTTTATTAAGTGAAGAATTATGGACTGAACCTGAAGGAGAAGGGCTTTCAATAAGGCAGGAGTTGCAGGTGGTGGTATCCAGGCAGGGCAAACTGCTCAGGAAGAATATCAGACCTATGAGGAAATCAGAACACGGTATCTCAACCAGAGTCGTGGACCAGGTACCAAGG
The DNA here is from genome assembly GCF_051225735.1 of Oryctolagus cuniculus. Lineage (NCBI taxonomy): Eukaryota > Metazoa > Chordata > Mammalia > Lagomorpha > Leporidae > Oryctolagus > Oryctolagus cuniculus. The sequence continues at coordinate 46,176,111 of NC_142873.1, forward strand.
TGGATCCTTGAGAAAGCCCAGAATTCTCCAGCAACGTGTTTGAACAGGCTGCCCCTCTGCCCATCTGGCACACTCTTGGCCTCCATCACCAGCAAAACTTGAGGAAAGAGCCTCTTTGTGTCCTTCCTCAGCTTCCTCCATGGATAATCCTTCCAATGCAGTAGTAATTGCAGGGTCCCAAACAACACGACATAAACAGGCACCCCAGCATGGCCCTGGACTAAACCTAGAAACATCCCTAAGCAAGAGACTCCTGAAGGCAGAGGAACATGAGAGAGGAAGGTCAACAACACCAGTCCTTCCCCTTTCTCCATCCCAAGCCACATTCTCAGATATCAAGTGCAACTCATTCTCCGTCAGGTGTCTCAAAATAAACCATGGAATCTCCATGTTTTAAACTGAGAGTTGTTAAAGTGTGTAGCCTTATAAGGAATTTTTTTTAAGATTTATTTATTTATTCAAGAGGCATGGTTATAGACAGAGAGAGGGAGAGACAAGAGAGAGAGAGAGAAAGAGATCTTCCATTTGCTGGTTCACTCCCCAAATGGCTGCAACATCTGGAGCTGGGCCGATCCGAAGCCAAGAGCCAGGAGCTTCTTCTGGGTTTCTCATGTAGGTGCAGGGGCCCAAGTTCTTGGATCATCTTCTACTGCTTTCCCAGGCCACAGCAGGGAGCTGGATTGGAAGAGGAGCAGGCGGGACACGAACCAATGCCAATATGGGATGCCAGCGCTGAAGGCAGAAGTTTAACCTACTATACCACAGCACCGGCCACCTTATAGAGAGTTTTGTGTTAAAAGCCATAAACTATAGAGAACATTCACATCCATACACCAGAATACAGTTATTATCAAATAGGATTCAGATTTTATAAAAGTTATCCTGCACAAGCCTTAGAAATTATTAGGATTCTTCCATTCAATATCATGCACATAATGTTACCACCATCACCAACTTCATCAGTGGCAACACATTGACCAAGTTATCTTCATGACTTTCAGAAATTGTCTTAAATATTTGATACTCAATGATAATTTTCTTATAATCAATATCATACATCCCACAGGAAACTTACTAAAATGAACAAACTATTTTTTTCAGACTACACATACATCTTGTGAGCTCAACTGTTGTAGATCTTTTTGATAGTTTGTCAATTCATCCATATAATCCCATCTTGCTTTGGTTCTCTTAGGGGCCCAATCTTTCCCCAGACAGTGCACGGCTCCCCTCCTCCATCCATTAGCTAATATATCTCACTCTCAGGGCCCAGTGATCTCACATCACCCAACATCCCCAGGGGTCAGGAGGTGACTGCCTCTGAGCAAATGCAGAGCAGTAGAGAACTGATATCCGAAGGACACGTGTACCACAGGACAAATCATATGGTGGCATATTTTCTCTATCAGTCCCATTACTCTTGAAACATTCAAGGCCCAGACTTGTGTCCCATGCATCTCCACACTCTCACTGCCCAGCAGCAATGAAGAGGATAGAACCTGAGATAAGGCATTTGAGATGAAGGAAAAGAAAAAAAAGTGAAAGGAAAAGAAACGACAGATCCCTAGGACACCCCAGGAGCAGTCATCACAGTTCCCGGTTCCCTCCAGTCAGGCATGAGGAAGATGCTGGAGACGTGGGATGGGAGTGCCTGCTGCTGCCTCCTTCCTGGTTGCATCAGAAACCCCATGGAGGATAAAAGGGCTTCTGCCCTGGACTCCTCATCCACAGCCTCCTCAGGAGCAGCCTCCTCCTGCCTCCCCTGCACCCGGTGAGTGCCCAGCAAGGAACAGATGCCCAGAGGCTGCTTTTGGAGAAGACAACCCCAGACTTTAGTGGGGAAGAGAGAAGCAGTTATACCTGACATGGGGACATAATGAAGAGGATATGGCCGGTGCCGCGGCTCAATAGGCTAATCCTCTGCCTAGCTGCGCCGGCACACAGGGTTCTAGTCCCGGTCAGGGCGCCAGATTCTGTCCTGGTTGCCCCTCTTCCAGGCCAGCTCTCTGCTGTGGCCAGGGAGTGCAGTGGAGGATGGCCCAAGTGCTTGGGCCCTGTACCCCATGGGAGACCAGGAGAAGCACCTGGCTCCTGGCTTCAGATCAGCGCGGTGTGCCGGCTGCAGCGGCCATTGGAGGGTGAACCAATGGCAAAAGGAAGACCTTTCTCTCTGTCTCTCTCTCTCACTGTCCACTCTGCCTGTCAAAAAAAAAAAAAAAAGAGGATATGGAGGGCATCTAGGGACAAGGGACATCTGTGGGACACATGAGAATCTGTGACACAACAGAGCCCCAGTTCTCAGTGTTCCCTCGAGAGGACATCAGCCCAGAGACAGTCTCGGGGAGTCATTGCCCAGCTGGGTATATTTGCTTCAATACTTCTGTGAAGACAGAGGGCCTCGGGGACCAGTTAAAAGACATTAGCGTTCTTTTGGAAGGAAGGCAAAGTGGAAGGAAATGTCTTGTTAGGTCAGTGTAACTTGAGGCCAATTTCCACTGCCTTCTTGAAAATCATAGTTCAGGAAGCAACTGGTCTTAGGAGCAAAAATTTACAAAACCAATCAGAGAGCAGATACTGACCTAAAGCTCTTGCACTGACCTTTTTCTTCTTTCTGTCCAGGATCACTGACGTCCTACCAAGATGTCCTGCCAGCAGAACCAGCAACAGAGCCAGCCCCCTCCCAAGTGCCCCTCACCCAAGTGTCCTCCAAAAAGCCCAAAGCAGTGTCTGCCTCCAGCCTCCTCTGGCTGTGCTCCAGGCCTCGGGGGCTGCAGTGGCCCCGGCTCCGAGGGCGGCTGCTGCCTGAGCCATCACAGGTGCCGCAGGTCACACCGATGCCGGCGCCAGAGCTCCGAGTCCTGTGACAGTGGCAGTGGTCAGCAGCCTGGGGGCTCAGGCTGTGGCACTGTGTCTGGGGGCTGCTGATACCTTGGGGAGTACAGCTGAAGCAAGAAACTTGGAAGAAAACAAAACCAAGGTCCACGCCCATCCTGCTGTGTTCTCCCCCAGCGCCCTGGTCTCCCTGCCTTTGGCCAGTACTGAGATGCTCCCAGAAGAAGTTCTGAGTTCTGCTCAGTGGCTCTTCCTGGCTGCTCTCCAGGAGCCCACAGAATGCCAGGGTACCTGCTGAGGCTTGCAATATCTCTCCTGTCTACTGCCATCACCTGTGCCTAACCCTATGAAAAAATAAAGATTCATTTTGTCCACACCACCGGGCTCTCTCTGACTTGGCTCTGTGAATTCACTTCCTCCTGCCCCTCCAGCCCGTGCCACCTCGCCTAAGATCAGAGCTGACTCCAGAGCAGAGAGCAGTTCTGATCCCTCTGTAGGGGCCTGAAGGAGAAAGAAGAGGGTTCTGCCGGTTTGTCCCCATGCCAGCACAATGCTTGGCTTCCCCTATAACACGGGCTATTTTGTGCCTAGGCCCTGTCGGGGGCAAAGACTGCCCTTAGGATATGAAAAAAGATTCCAGGATTGCCAAGCAGGAGACAGGGAATAGGGGAAGCAAAGAGCCCAAAAACTAGTAGAAAAGTTTCTGATAGACCAGGGCAGGAAAGGAAGGCCTCAGTGGTGCCTAATAACTCAAAAATCCACTCAAAATGGATTAAAGACCTAAATCTACAACCTGATACCATGAAATTACAGAACATTGGAGAAACCCTACAAGACATTGGCATAGACAAAGACTTCTTGGAAAAGACCCCTGAGGTACAAGTAATCAAGGTCAAAATTCACAAATGGGATTACATCAAATTGAGAAGCTTCTATACTGAAAAAAAAAACCACTCAGGAAAGTGAAGAGGCAACTGACAGAATGGGAGAAATTATTTGCAAGCTATGAAACTGATAGGGGATTAATAACCAGAATATATAAAGAAATCAAGAAACTCAACAACAAAGCAAACAACTCAGTGAAGAAATGGGCAAAGAACTTGAACAGAAATTTTTTAAAAGAAGAAATCCAAATGGCCAACAGACATGGCTCAGGATCACTAGCCATCAGGGAGATGCAAATCAAAATGACAATGAGATTTCACTTCACCCCAGTTAGAATGCCTTTCATACAGAAATCAACAAACAACAAATGCTGGCAAGGATGTGGGGGAAAATGTACCCTAATTCACGTTGGTGGGAATGTAAACTGGTAAAGCCACTATGGAAGACATTAAACAGAGATACCTCAAAAATCTGAATGTAGACTTACCATATGACCCAGACATCCCATTCCTGGGAATTTACCCAAGGGAAATGAAATCAGCATTTGAAAGAGTTATCTGTACCCCCATGTTTATTGCAGCTCAATTCACAATAGCTAACACATGAATCAAACCGAATGCCCATCAACTGAAGACTGGATAAAGAAATTATGGGATATGTACACAGTGACAAAAAGAAAAAATGAAATCTGGTCATTTACAGCAAAATGGATGAATCTGGAAAACATATTTAGTGAAATAAGCCAGTCCCAGAAGGACAAATACTACATATTCTCCCTTATCTGTGATAACTAATAGAGCACCTAAAAGGCAATCTGTAGAAGTAAAACTGATACTTTGAGAAAGAATGACTTGAACAGCCCTTGTCTTGACTGTTGAGGAACAGGGTGTTTTTTATACTATTCGTTGAACTCTTTACTTAACATAGAATTAAACATATGTGTATAAAGTCAGCTGAAAATAGATCTCAGTAAAAAAAAATTAGAGTCGGAATAAGATAGTGAGGAGAAAGAGGGGGTGGAAGAGTGGACATGGTGGGAAGAATCATGTTCCTAAAGTTGTAATTATGAAGTGTATAACTGTAAAGCTGTGTAGTTCTGCATACATTCCTATGAACTTACTTCTAAGGGTACAGTTTAAAAACTTGTCATGGGACCCCAAGTCCCCTAAAGCTGAGTGGTAAAAATACCATTTTAAGTGTTAAAGAGATTATGTGGATAGGATCAAGGTCTGATAATAATAATAGAATTAAAAAGGAATGAATGCTCCAACATGAAAAGCATTCCACATAACAGACTCATAGAATGACAATCACTTTAAATAGCACTCTGACCTCAGAATCAGCCCTTAAAGCATTCAGGTCTGGCTGAAAAGCCCATGAGAGCATTTCAGGCATGGAAAGCCAAGATACTGCAGCAAAAAATGCCCTACATGAAGGACCTTGGTCAGTGAGACCCCAGTGGAATAAAGTGGTCATCAAAGAAGAAGGTACTTTTCTCTGAAGGGAGGAGAGCTCTTCCACTTTGCTTATGGCCTGTCTAAATACTGATGGAGTTTGGGGATTCAAAAGGCTTCCACAGTCTAGGAAGCTCATGTCAAGAGCCTCAGGTGATCATTGACATCATGCATAAGAGTGTTAAGTGTTAAATTAACGAGAGTGCACTATCTTCCCATGCAAGACCTCTGTCCTCAAAAAGTTGTATTATAATTATGTCTAAGTGCTCACAAAAGATGTTTCATTATTGGGTGATCCTTTAAAGTTAATTAAGTTTCAAAAAAAAAAAAGAAGTGAAATTAACTTCAAGATGCAATGACTTTGAACAGCCCTTGTCTTAATTGTTGAGGAGCAGGTTTTTTTGTTTTGTGTGTGTGTGTGTATGTATGTGCTTCCAGAGCAAATTGTTGAACTCATTACTTAGTATATAGTTGGTCTTCTGTGTATAAAGTTAATTGAAAATGAATCTCAGTGGAGAATGGGACTGGGAGGAGGAGGAAGAAGGATGGGAGAGTGGGTGGGAGGGTGGGTTTGGTAGGAACAATCACTATATTCCTAAAGTTGTACTTATGAAATGCATGAAGTCTGTTTTCCTTAAACAAAAGGTTTATTTGGGGATAAAAATGTAAAAAATAGATTGGATTTGGAGGAAGATGAGAGGAGAGAACAGTGGAAGCTGGACCCTCGCCTTCCTCTGAGTTTTAAGTAGTAAATGTTGAGGAGATAGGGGCTGGTGGTCTCCCTGCTTGCATTTCTTAGCTTTTGTGGCAGCATCATGAGGGTGATTCAAAGCCAAGTTCTGTCCTGAGTGCATCTTTTATAGTGTGAGAAGTTGAGCGAGGCAAGGGTAAGAGTCTTCTTGCCCAAATAAGAACAGCCTGGGTAAGTCCTAGGGGGAAAATCTGCAACACCCTCAAAAGGATGTTTGCCTCCGACACAATGCCCAAGTCCCTTCCCTTTCCGTCTGCTGGCAGCATCAGTTAAGCCAGAATGGGTGCACACAAATCACATCCTGGAGATATGGAGGAAGAAGCATTCCCATGTGATACACTCTCTTCTGAGGATCTACTGCTAGCAGAACAGCCAGCTCTCTGGGATCCACAGGGCATCCAGTCCCTTCTGACCCAACAAAGCTCCCAGGCTGGTACACAAGGCCAAGCAAGGTTATGTCATATAAGGACCTATATGCACTTCTGTAGTTGCTAATGGCCAGTTCCTAAGGGCATGACCTATGGTGAGCCTGTCTGTCATGGTGTGAGCCAATTACTGTTGGCATGGAACCTTCAATCTTTTGCCAAGGAATAAGCAGGGCACCACTGTGGGGCTCTAAGAGTCCTGAACTCTTACTGGGTTGGTGGAGATTTCACATGCAAATTCTTTGAGGTTATCTTCACTGATGCAACCTATAAAGCTAGCAGAAGAAATCCTGACACCCAGAGAATCACCAAACCAGCCCACAAGCACAGGAAGATGCACAGGCTGACAGCAACAAGCTACCTTGGAAAAGGCCACTGATTACATCACATTACTGGTGATTCTGGCTGTGCAGAGGAGAAGGCACGTTAACCTCCAGCTGCACCATTGTGGGTAATACAAGCAATGTTCGTAAAATTCATACTTAATGTTTGCTTAAAGGTATTAATTATCTGTCAAAACTAGTCTTTATTTAAGTTCATGAATGTTTTGTCAAATTATGCTAGCTAAGTGCAAAAATGTTTGAGGACTAAATGATGGTGCATCTTGTTTCTAGTAAGTTGAACATCTTTGTCTTTATCTTATTAGGGAGTTATATGTCAGTGTTTCAAACAAGCTGTGTGCTCTAATAGGTATAAAATGAATTTTTATTTATTAATAATAAAATAAATATAATAAAATAATAATTAATTATAAAATAATAAATTAATAATAAATATATTTAAAATAAGAAAAATGAATAGTGCCCACGTCCTCTACACTCCAGCCAAAGCCCAGCACCTCTAGCCACACCTACTGCTCTGCTCTCATTTCCAGCCCCTCCCTCATCTGTGTGTGCTCCACCTATGCAGGAATATCCAGGTGTCTGGAAGCCATTCCACACTCTGGCCTGGCTTGTACTACAAGTGCCTGGTCAGGAATGCCTCATTGGCCTGGGGAAGAATTATTATCTGGTTGCTAGACCCAGAAATGAACTCCTCCACAAAGACTGTTCTCTGGGGTTCTCACGCGTTCTTGTCCATCCCCATTACCCAGTCTGATCCTGCACCTGTGTTGTACCTCATGCTGTTCCCTGACCCTCCAGCCACCCACACGCAGTTCTTTAATATCGGCCCTGCCCTGACGGCCCCACACTGACTTGCAGTCAGGATATCATGCTTGTCTAACAGGGGCAGAGCGATGTGCATGGGTGTGGGGACCAGTAGCTGACTGGCTGGGTCCTGGGGGTGGTCTACTAGATATCTACGCTTTGAGTCCACAGAAAACATTGGCAGATACCGCCATACACACCCTTCACCTGGTTTGGACCCACATTGGCCCCAAAGTGGGGGCTGTTCAATGGCTCAGAGCACAAAAGAAAAGCACACTTAGGTTCCAGAGAGCAATGAAGTCGGATGAGAAGGAGAACCCGCAGCAGCCCCCACCCCAGCTCCAAACCATCTCAGCTGATCTCTAAGGCGGCGCCAGTCGCAGGCAGGGAAAGTGACCCAGGTCCACCTAGCGGCTGTCCGCGGGAGGTACTCTTCGCTCCCTCCCCTGAGGCAGCTTCTTGGTCCACGGAATCGCTCCAGGGCAAAAGGATTCAACGTTTTAAAAGGAAATCGAAAAGGATAGTACAATCGTTTACTGCATATGTTCAACACATATGTTATTTAATATCTAATTTATAGATAATACATTAATAATTATATATACATTATATATAATAATATGTTTAATATAATGGAAAATTCAGAAGGTCTTTATTAAAGAATAAAAGATTATTTCCCACATTTTGGAAAATTGCTAAAAACAAAAACAGTTCACAAAAGAACTATAAATGACCAATAAACATGAAAATAGATTCCACCTCTTTTAAAAAAAATTCCTCCTCAGGCACACATTGTGCACAGAGGGTTAAGCCATCACTTGGGACACTTTCCTCCCATATTGGAGTGCCTGTCTGAGTCCCAGAGGCTCACATCTGATCCACCTCCCTGCTAATGCACCTGGGAAAGCAGAAAATGTTGGCACAAGTACTTGGGTCCCTGCCATTCATATGGGAGATAATAATGGAGTTTCTGTACTCCAGGCTTTGGCTTGACCAGTCCTGACTGTTGAGAGAATTTGTAGACTGAACTACTGAACTAGTGGATCAATCTTTATCTCTCTCTCTCTCTCTCTCCCTCTCTCTCTCTCATATTAAATCAAAATAAAATAAATAAAACTTTTTAAAGAATAGGCATTTCTGAAAAATGTGTGTCATTCTTTAGAGATCAATAAGGTAGAACTTACCTCAATGCCTAAAAGTTAGAAATAGTGAACTGAAATATTGTGCATCTTCAAAGTGGGTGAAATATTGCTCAGTCATTACATCCACTTTAAAGACAGATAAATCCTCCTGCAATCTGAAAAAGCAGCATATACAGACTGCATGATGTGGTCTCCACTGTGTACACGCACACACGTTGCCTTATTTTTCATTGTTCATAAAAATCATCAAAGGGGTGGCATATAGCCTTGCAGTGAAGACACCACGTCCCCATTGATCAATGGAACAGAATAGAGTCCAGAAGTTAATCCGCATATGTACAGCCAGCTGATGTTTGACAAAAGTGCCCAGAACATACACTGGAGAAAGGATAATATCTTGAATAAATGGTGCTGGAAAAATTTGAATATATGCATAGAAAAATAAAATTAGATCCATATCTCACACCATATACAAAAATCAACTCAAGATAGATCAAAGACCTAAATTTAATACCAGAGACCATGAAGTTGCCGGAAGAAAATGTAGGGGAAACAGTCCAAGACACTGGTGTAGGGGACTACTTCTTGGATAAGACCCTCAAAGCACAGGAAACAAAAGCAAAACTAGACAAATGAGATTATATCAAACCCAGAAGCTTCTGCACTGCAAAGGAAACAATCAATAGAGTGAAGAGACATCCAACAGAATGGGAAAAATATTTGCAAATTACCTACCTGACAAAGGATTAATATCCAGAATATATCAGCAACTCAAAAAACTCTACAACAACAAAAAATAAACTCTCCAGTTAAGAAATGGGCAAAGGACTTCAACAGACAATTCTCAAAAGAGGAAAATCAAATGGCCAACAAATATATGAACAAAATGCTCAACATCACTAGCCATCAGGGAAATGCAAATCAAAACCACAACAAGATATCACTTCACAGGCAGAACTGTTATTATCCAAAAGACAGAGAGTAACAAATGCTGGCAAGGATGTGGAGAAAGGGAAACTTTTATACACTATTGGTGAGAAAATAAGTTAGTGCAGCCACCATGGAAAGCAGTATGGATATTTCTTTAAATTTTTCTCATTCTTTTGCATCTTTTTTTTAAATTACAGTAGTGGGACTTGTACTTTATGGCCTGTTTTATATACATCTAAAACACGAAAAAAAAAAAAAAACAGAAAAAGACTTCCCAACCCCAGTAGCAACCCTGCTACTGGGTCTATACCCAAAACACATGAATTCATTATATCAAAAAGTACCTGCACCACCATGTTTATAGCAGGACTGTTCACAGTAACCAAATGTCAAAACAACCAAGGTGTCTGTCATCAGATGAGTTGATAAAGAAAATATGATAGATGATAGATAGCCAGATAGACACAATGGAATGTTCCTCAGCTATAAAAACAATGAAATTCTGTCCTTTGCATCAAAATGGATGCAACTGGAGGATACCCTGTTGAGTGGAGTAAGCTGGACACAGACAGACAAATGCCTCACAATCTCCCTTGTATCTGGGAGCTAAAATGAAAAATAAAAAAACAAAACCCACAAACCAAAAAAATTAACAAATATAGTAAAAAAAGCAAATATGGTTTTGCCAAATCATTTTATACTTTGTCAAACAAATGTTAAGAAAATATGCTACTATAGTTTTAATCATCTGCTATTATCTTTTTTAAAGATTTTGTTTATTTTTTTTTTGTTTTATTACAATTATAATATAACTCTTTGAGGACAGAGGTTCAGCAAGGGAAGTTAGTGCACAGTGACTCTTGTTGTTAATTTAACAATTAACAGTCATGCATGATGTCAGTGATCACCCGAGGCTCCTGACATGAGCTATCTAGGCTATGGAAGCCTTTTTTTATTAAAGATTTTCTCTATTTATTTGAGATGGAGAGACAGAGAGAAAGGTCATCCATCCTGTTGGTTCACTTCCCAAATGGCTGCAACGGTCGGAGCCTGGCCGAACCGAAGCCAGGAGCCAGGTGCTTCTTCCTGGTTTCCCATGTGGGTGCTGGGGCCCAAGGACTTGGGCCATCTTCTACTGCTTTCCCAGGCCACAGAAGAGAGCTGGACTGGAAGAAGGGCAGCCAGGACCAGAACTGGCGCCCATATGGGATGCCGGCGCCACAGGCAGAGGATTAACCTACTTTGCCTTGGCACCAGCCCTGGTTATTATCTTAAAATATACTGTATATGACTGAGGTTGACATTTATCATTAGATTATTGTTTACAGCCGTTGCTTATAGTCCTGCTGAATTATGGTCTTTTGGCTTTTTTGCTTGTTGAATTCTTTATTTAGTGGAGCACTAAGCCTTTGACTATAAAGTAAATTAAAAATATGTTATCTCAAAAATTAAAAGAAAGAAAAAAAGAGGGGAGTATCATTATGTTCTCTTTAAACAACATCGCACTTAAAATACTTTTTAAACAATACATCTAAGTTTATGTACTCTAAGTGCAGCTCTGGTTCTTGACTCCAGCTTCCTGCAGTGTACATCTTGGGAGGCCGTGGTGACAGGTCAGAAAGTGGGTTCCAGCCGCCCACACTGCAGACCTGTATAGAGTTCGGGGTTCCCAGCTTGTCCCCCACCCGGTGCCTGGTTGTGGGCATTTGGGGAGTGAACCACCTGATGAGTGGATGCACTCTCTCTCTTTCTTCCTTGTATCTTTGCTAAGCAGAGGAGGCATGCTGGGAAAGCCACGACCTCACTTTCGGACTCTCTTTTGCAGCTTTCTATAAAACCACCTTCTCTGGCCTCTAGGTGTCTCAGGGAGCAAAAGGGAGCAGGAAGAGGCAGGAGGGTCTGAGCTTCACCTTAGAAAAACAGGAGTGCGTCTAACCTTCAGACCAGGGGAGCCCAGGGGACTGGGAAAAACCCTTGGGCAGTGAAAAAAAAAAAAGCCAAAGCACTTAAACCTGTCTTACTCTGCACTCACTCAGGTAGGAATTTTCTTAGAGAGGTTGTAGTCCCTTTTCTATCTAGTTGTCAATGCAATATAAAATTAGATGGATTAAATGTCATAAATTAGATTTTTGGTCATTTTAAATTTGCTGAAAATTTCACAGATTTTTGTTAAATGAACCCAAATTACATTTGAGACTTCAGGAACGTCCAATTGCTTCCCGAGTTGTCCTCATTCATTTCAAAGCTGCTCTCCTCTCGCAAACTGGCCCTACATTGATTTACAGGGGATTCCAAGTCTGGTGCCACTGTATACCTCAACTCCACATCATCACAGCAGGGATTGGCAGAAAATGACAACATTTAGGACAGTTTGTTTCCCCGACAGCATGCACCCACATATTTAGCCACGCATTTTTGACTGGACATTAAGCACTACCTAGAGTAAAAAAGTAGCTGTCATACTTATTTTACATAATTCTGTCATACTTATTTTACATAATTCTAAAGTAGGAGGACTCATCACTAAAGCAAGTGACCTGTTTAATTTGGATAGCTAACCCGAGGGCGAACTTGTGCTCCTCCTTGAAATTCCCCCAAGGCATCTGTAGAGGGCAGTAGGGGGCAGGGGAAGGAACACAGAATTTGGATTCCTGGGGCCTGAGTTTAAGTAAGGCAGTGCTACTTCCTGTATGATGGAGGTAATAATAACCATTCACCTGCCTACATAAAATGTTGAAAATAAGATAAAGAGATAACAAACAAGAAAATATGTGCCAAGTCTAAAAATTAATAAGAATGATTACCTGTGGAACAGAGAGGAAGCGAAAGAGTACAAAGATGGAAGCCAGAAATTTTCTTGAAAGTTCTTTGCTTAATAGTTTTGACTTCTGGTAATGTAAATGTTTTATTTATTTATATATGCATATATATGTGACGTTAATAAGCATTAAATAAAATATAAATATTGAAAATAAACTTAAACAACCTTAAACAAATGTAACTGTGTCAAGTTGATGACAAAACTACAGTGAGAAAAAAGTTAATGCAAGTGAATTTAAAACACATGTTTAGTTTCTTTTTTTTTAAGATTTATTTATTTTATTTGAAAGTCAGAGTTACACAGAAAGAGGAGAGGCAGAGAGAGAGAGAGGTCTTCCATCCAATGGTTCACTCCCCAATTGGCTGCAATGGCCAGAGCTGCGCTGATCTGAAGCCAGGAGCCAGGAGCTTCTTCCGGGTTTCCCACATGGATGCAGGGGCCCAAGGACTTGGACCATCTTCTACTGCTTTCCCAGGCCATAGCAGAGAGCTGAGTAGGAAGTGGGGCAGCCGGGTCTTGAACCGGCACCCATATGGGATGCCAGCACTTCAGGCCAGGGCATTAACCCACTGCGCCACAGCACCAGCCCCTGTTTATAGTTTCAATCTGTATTCCAAAGATGAAATGTGCCTCAAAGAAAACTCATGTAGTATTGAAGGTTCTTACAGATAATAATAGTGATGGCCTTACTAGTTGGAAAATAGCATAGCTAAATTGTAGGATAAAATAAAAAGACCAAAAATCTCATCATAGGAGAAGGAAGATATAAGTATAGAATCAAAGAAGTTACGTATATGTCATGAAATCTTAAATTTGAGTTGGAAAATTAATTCATGATTTTCTCTTTTAAAAATATATTTTATCTCTGTCTGCTGACAAGATTTAGTGACAATAAAGACGAAGCAGAATTTTGCATCCAAAGAACCCATATTAAGCTCTCTAAACACTAATAGCAAAAAACAGGGATTCTAGAAGGAATGCCTGAACTTAGATCTGAGGCAGGTAGCCTACAAGTTGAACCTGAGACATTTATTGTATCAGAAAGCAAAGAAGCTATGGTAGACTATAGGACTTGCTTCAAAAATATGCAGGAGGTAATTTTAAAGAATTCCCATCAGCTAAAGAAGGGAACTAATAATCACTGCAATTGATCAAGATATGTCAAAAAATGGAGAAATCCATGAGTCCACTACGACATTATTTTTAAAGTTATCTTTGGAAACTGCTAGAGAGCCAACTCATTATTCTGAAAATGGATAAGCTGAAGAGTGTAGTGTTGCAATTGTTTAGGACAATGGCTAAGATGCCCGCATGCTGTGTTGGACTGCAGGAGTCTGATACCCAGCTCTGGCTCCTGACTCTAGATTTCTGCTGATGCAGACACTGGAAGGCAGAAGTGATGGCTCCAGTAGATGGTTCTGTCACTCATATGGGAAACCTGAATTGAGTTGCTGGCTCCTGGCTTCAGGGGACCCACAATTAGGCCACTGTGGACACTTAGGGAGTGAACAGCAGATGGAAGCACTGTCTGTGTGTGTGTGTTTGTGTGTGTGTATGTACTTAGTATTTATTCTGTTTTCACTATATAAATTGTATTTCAGGTTTTTGAATAACTGATGAAAAAATTCATTTTGGCAAAAATAATTCTGGTTAATAAACAAAGAACATGTGACAGAAAATCACTGTCTATTAACTCCCAATGAAATAATGGTACTAGCAACAGTCATGAAGATGTGCTTACACCATTAAGTGAAAGGTTTTGGGGAAAGTTTAAAATAGATAGATGGATGGTGCTGACAACACCCAAATCTACAGGTCAATTTTAATTTCAGTAAAAGTAGAACAACCTAACAGTGTGGGTCTCCTGGATGGTGCAATAAGAAACACATGGCATCACATATCACATCTAATGCATCACACACACACACACACACACACACACAGGGCTTTACCACAGGCTTCTAGATCTAATTATCAGTTGAGAAGAACTACTAGGGAATATAGGAGTATCACAAGAAAGTTGAATGACACCAAAAAAGAAGCCATCAATTAGCCAAATTTGAAGTGTAAGAAATTCTTCCAGATGAGTAAGCCCTCATTGTAAACGTAAAAGATGAGAAACCGGAAGTGGGTGGCTGCAGATTAGAAGACACCAGAAAGATTCAGCCAAACCAAATATGGGCCTGGTTTGCACCTTGATTCAAACAAGCAACCCCTAAAGCCACTATTTTTTAGACCATTGTGGAAATGTGAGTATGCGCTAGGTGTCTCGTGAGATTAAAGAAGTAGTTAGGAATCACAAATGGCATTGATGTTATACAAAAAAAGAATGTCTTTACTGTTAGAGATACGTCCTGTAGTACTTATAGGTGGGGAACATGTAATATCTACACTTTGCTTTAAGATAGTCCACAAAAAAGTGGCAAGCAAAAGGGTAGAGGAAACAATACTGGCAAAATGTTTATTTGTTTTCAGCTGAATGCTGTGTAATTGGGGGCTGGCTTCTTGTTCTTTTCCATTTTTCTGCAGATTTGAACATTTCCATAATTAAAAAATCCAAACAATTCATATAATATTTTGGCATGTGAGACTTCTTTGTGCAGCATCAGGTTCTGTTAAGGGAGGGACAATGCTATGAGGAGGCAAACTGAGCTGATGTGGCTGAGTGGATCCAGAGGGCAGCACTAGGACCAGACAGAAGTAAGGCTGGACCCAGGGAACAGGCATTGGCTAAGTGCACCCAGAGCAGGCTCTCTAGCCCACGGTGGGAAGATGGCTGAGTACAAGATACAGCAATTCCACTTCTGCAGGTTCATCTGAAGTTTATCCCTTGGCGATGTGACACGATGTAGCTTCCCTGCCTGAAGGACAGGCTTCACCGGGTCACTCTCTATCTCAGTATCTGTTTTATTTTCTGCATGGCAATTACCACTGTTTATGACCTTCTATGTGTGGTCTGATTATTTGTTTCCAGTCTCCCTCTCCTTCATCAAAAGCTCCCACTGAGGGCAGGAACTTTGTCCCCCACTCTGAATCTGCAGCAGCTCCCACGGCAGAGTTAACTACCTAATAAATATTTATTGAATGAATAGGGGATGTGCATTACCATTATTTAATTATAGTAAGGAACTGGAGTCAAGAGGAGACTATACCCAACAATAAAGAGTTGGTGAGGGGCTGGCGCTGTGGCGCAGCGGGTTAATGCCCTGGCCTGAAGCGCTGGCATCCCATATGGGCACCGGTTCCAGACCCCCTGCTGTTCTACTTCCAATCCAGCTCTCTGCTGCGGCCTGGGAATGCAGTAGAAGATGGCCCAATTCCCTGGGCCCCTGCACCCACGCGGGAGACCCGAAGGAGGCTCCTGGCCCCTGGCTTCGGATCAGCGCAACTCTGGCTGTTGAGGCCAGATGAGGAGTGAACCATCGGATGGAAGACCTCTCTCTCTCTCTCTCTGCCTCTCCTCTCTCTGTGTAACTCTGACTTTCAAATAAAAATAAATAAATTTAAAAAATGAAGAGTTGGTGAAATAAATCATGGACCAATCACAAAATAGAGAACTATTCAGATATGAAAAGTAAGCTATAGACTAAAGTTTATTGTTGTGAAAAGTTAGAAAAATATGTTATTGACTAAAATTTAAAATGAAAGAAAAAAAGCATTTACAGCCCAAATACAATTTTGTTAAAAGAAAAAAAATTTGCATAAAGAAATATCTGGAAGACTAACTAATCCAGTGTGAAAAAGGATTATCTGTGAGTTATTTTATCTTTTGAGTTTATCTTTAAGAGTTATTTTATTTTTTAAAACTTAAAAAAATCAAATTAAATTTTATTTGAGAGGCAAACAGACATGGAGAGTGCTTGCATCTGCTGATTTACTCCCCCGGTGCTTCCAGCAGCCAGCTGGGGCTGAGCCAAGGCTGAACCTAGGAGCTGGGGGTGCCATCCACACATCCCACATGAGTGGCAGCAGCCCAACAACTTGAGCCATTACTGCTGCTTTCCTTTTTTGTTGTTGTTGTTATTTTTTTCCCCCAAAGAAACTTTTATTTAAGGAATACAAACTTCATGCATTCTTCCCACCATACCCGCCTCCCATCCACACTCCCACCCCTGCTCCTCCTCCCTCTCCCATTCCCAGCCCTATTCTCCACTAAGATCCATTTCCTATTAACTTTATACACAGAAGCCCAAAGAGTTTTTTTTTTTACCTTTTGCTTATATATACTTACATCTTTCTACAATGAATACAATTATTTGGTAATGAGAAGGAAGTTACTTTAATATCAAAACTTAACACACAGATTTCCTAAAAATTAAATTTTAAAAAATGAAATAAATCATCAAGTAAGGCAACAAGCTAACATCTTGTCTCCAGATGTGTTCAGCAACAACCAAGTCCCCAAGCTGTTCTGAATGAGCAATCAGACTACAATCTCAAGCAACCCATTCAAATGCTAAAGAGGCACATTTGGGAGCATTTAACCCTTTTAATGACATCACAATGGGAGGACCACATGCAGAGGAGATCCCAAGGCAAGAACCTGTGAGATTAACCTATTTAGCAGGCGTTTTTAAACATATTTTGAATTTAACAATTGGCATATTCAACATTTCTATATTACTATTGTTAGTAAGTTAGTTATAGAATGCATAGAATGTCAAAAATTAGCCCAGGCATTTTTTGTATGTGTCTGAACTGGGTGGAGTGTGGGGTTAATGTGCTACTTTATATTGAAATGCACCACACCTTGATGCAATTTTCTGATGAGTATGAAGTGCGAAGCAAGGATTAAATTATATAGCCTGTGCTGTCAACAATCAATCAACAGTTGTGTTGAGCAACTTCAGTGTGCAAGCCACAGTGCTGAGTAGGCAGAGAACTGTCAGGACGAATAGGACCCAATCACTGTCCTCGAGAGGCGTAGGGTCTCACATGGATATGAAATCTGTCAAATTCGGCATTGCAATGAGAATCGAGAAATCTACCCCTGAATTTTGACTTCCCTTTGAGGTACTCTAACACTGAGCACCATGGCAGTCCCGAGGGCACACTTGCTTCTAAGAAGAGTAGAAATTTTTTTCTTACTTTCCCTCAGCACAGCTGAGACAGTATTGCTTATTAGAAAGCTTTTCAATCTTGATGCTATAGTCATCTCAAACATTAAATGAAATATAGTAACTACCTGTAATGTACGTCTAAGCTTGCACAAAACTAAGAAGCATTGCCAAGTTTCATAATCAAAAGGAAAAAACTAAATCCAAAATAGGAAGTCCTTAAGCTGATACGGAAGCTGCCATGGGTAGAGACTGTCATTTTGGGATCTAAGATCAGGAGAAGGAGACAAGGTCGGGAACAGTAAAGGATTCGTCCTTGCTAAGGAAGGTTGGTTAGAACAGGGCTACCACAAGGCACAAAGAAGTCTGCCTGCCCTAGCTTCAGTTTATACAGAGGTCCTTAAAATGTACAGCCATGGGCCTGCACTCCTTAGCTGTTTGCCCCTCTTCCCACAGTAATTAACATCAAACGTGGCATGTGACAGATTCCTAGGGTATCTTGCAGAAAAAAGCCCAAAATTAATTTATAGGGACTTACCTTTTTTTAAAGATATATTTTATTTATGTGAAATGCATAGTTACAGAGAGAGAGAGAGAGAGAGAGAGAAGAGAAACACTAAGAGATTTTCCACCTGCTGGTTCATTCCCCCAAATGGCTCCAATGGCCAGGGCTGATCCAGGCTAAAGCCAAGAGCCTGGAACTCCACCTGAGTCTCTCACCTGGGTGGCAGGGGGCCAAGAACTTGGACTATCTTCTGCTGCTTTCCCTGACTCATTAGCATAGAGAGCTGAATCAGAAATGGAGCAGCCAAGGCTTGAAACAGTGTCCTTTTGGAATGCAGGCATTGCAGGAAGCAGCTTAACCCACTGCACCACAACGTAGGTCCCAGGGACTCATCTTAATATGAACACAAGAGAGTGCCTACAGGTGAAGTGTCACTGAAGATGAACTTGTGTGGATTGTTTATTATATGTTTTGTAGTTTTGAGTTATGAGTTTATCTTCAGGGAAAGCCAATAAATACTATGAACAGTTGGATTAGACCACTAAGAAATTTCAGATTAAAGGACTATGAGGTAAACATTATTAATAAAAACAAGTAATAGACTTTGAATGATTATGATATGTCAATGTAGATTCATCAACCACTCTGGTGAGGGATATTAATAATGGGTGAGGCCATGCATATGTGGAGACAGAGGGAATGTGGGAAATTTCTGTACCTTCTCAGTTTTGCTGTGAACTGTGCAAATGCAAAGCATTTTTTAAAATTATCTGAAAGCGATTAAAGACAAGGGCCAGTGCTGTGGCATATTAGGTTAAGCCACCTTTTACAGTGCTCACATCCCATATGGGTGCTGGTTCAAGTCCTGGCTGCTCCACTTCTGATTCAGCTCCCTGCTAATGTTCCTGGGAAAGCATTAGAAGATGGCCTAAGTCTTTGGGTCCCTGTTCCCATGTAGGAGATCTGGCTGAAGTTCCTGGCTCCTGGCTCCTAGCTTTGGCCTGGCCCAGACCTGGCCATGGTGGCCATTTGTGGAGTGAACCATCAGATGGAGAATATCTCTCTCTCTCTGTCTTTGTAATTATGCCTTTCAAAAAAATAAGATAAATCTTAAAAAATTATTAAAGACAGTGAGTAAGGATTTGAACCATGAGGAACATGCAGACATGGATGTGATTGGAGTATGTCCTCCAGAGTTTCCTGTGCCAAAGGCTTGGTCTCCCATTTGGCAGTGTTGAGAGGGGTGGAATTTTTTAAGAAGTTCTGGTTGGTAGAAAATGGTTTAGGTCATTGGGGGACAACCTTTGGAAAGGATTAATGTAGGATCTTGGTTAGTTCCACGAGACAAGATTGCATAACAGAACCTAGCACCTCTTGCAGGCTCCTTGCCATACCATCTGCTCCGTATGTGGTCCTGCCATTGTGATGCCAATGAGCTGTGAGCTCACTAAACCTCTTTTTTTTACAAATTACCCAGATTTGGGTTTTTTTAATTTATTTTATTTATTTGAAAGGCAGAGTATAAAGAAAGAGAGAGAGAGAGAAAGAGAGAGATTTTTCCATTCACTAGTTCACTACCCAAATGGCTGCAATGGCCAGGGTTGGGCCAGGCTGAAGCCAGGAGCCAGGAGCCAGGATTTTGTTCCAGGTTTCCCGCGTGGATGTAGGGTCCCAAGAACTTGAGTCATCTTCCACTGCTTTCCCAGGTACATTAGCAGGGAGCTGGATCAGAGGTGGAATAGCCAATACGCAAACCAGCACCCATATAGGATGTCTGTGTTGCAGGCAGCAACTTAACCTGTTACGTCACAACTCTGGCCCCACTTCAAATTTTCCAATACAACAGCAAACAGATAGATGCTATGAAAAAAGAACCAAATAGAGCTGTAAGAAATTTGAAATATATTTATTGGCATTTGAAAATCAATAAATGATACAGGTTAAGATTTTGGCTAAAAATAGCAGAAACAATAGTGTATTAATAAATTAGAAGTTTCTTAAAATTAGTTTTGTTTCTTGCATAAAATTCCAGATCCTGGTCATCCAGTAACGGTTTAATACTCCACTGCTATTAAGACCAATTCTACGTTTCTGTTCCCACACCTACTGGGTGACACCCACTGGCTCAGTATGCAGGTCCAACAATCAATACAACGTCCAAGCAGAGAGAAGAAAGTATTGAAGAAAGAGAGGAGCAAATGATATGAATCTGTCCTGTAAAAAAGTGTCTTAGAGATGCTTCCACCGCCATCCTATTGCCCAGTATTGAGACACAAGGCCATGCTTTGCTGCAAAGGACCCTGTGGTATTTATTCTGGGAAGCCATAACCCCAAGTAAAAATGAAATTTTTTGGTAATGTAGAATGAATGAGATATAGATATCATAGGAAAGTGTTAGTTGAGTGACATACAATATGTTAAGAAAAGCTAATGATAAATCTTGATCTGAGAAATACAGTCATCCTTCAGGATCCTCAGGGGATTGGTTCCAAGAATTCTCAAGTTTGAGGATGCCCAATTCCATCATATTAAATGATGTAGTATTTGCAAATGATTTACATGCATCTTTCCATATGCTTTAAATAATCTCCAGATTAGTTATAATTCCTGAAATAATGTAAATGTAATATAAATATCTGTTATACTGTACGGTTTAGGTTATAATGGCAAGAAAAAAGGTCTGTACATGTTCAGTCAAATGCAAATTTTGAATATTTTTTTTTTGACAAGCAGAGTGGACAGTGAGAGAGAGAGACAGAGAGAAAGGTCTTCTTTTGCCGTTGGTTCCTCCTCCAATGGCAGCCGCGGCCAGCGCGCTGCGGCCGGCGTACCACGCTGATCTGATGGCAGGAGCCAGGTACTTAATCCTGGTCTCCCATGGGGTGCAGGGCCCAAGCACTTGGGCCATCCTCCACTGCACTCCCAGGCCATAGCAGAGAGCTGGCCTGGAAGAGGGGCAACCAGGACAGAATCTGGTGCCCCGACCGGGACTAGAACCCCGTGTGCCGGTGCCACAAGGCGGAGGATTAGCCTAGTGAGCCACGGCGCCGTTCTCAAATTTTGAATATTTTTAATCATGGTTGGTTGAATCTGAGGAGGTAAAATCCATGTACAAAATCCATATGTGTTCAAATGATGTAGAATGCAGTGAATTCTGGAACACAGAATGCAGAAAGTCCAATTGCATCTAATGAGTGTCAAAGGGAACTACAAAAAGTCATGAATCCTGAGAAGCAAAACTCTCAAGGGAAAATTGTAAAATGTGCCAGAAGTTGAAACAGATTACCTCCCCTGAAAAAAGAAAATTAGTCTGGCAGCACCCTTCTCAACCACAAATATCACAAAATAGCAAAATAATATATCCAAAGTGATCTGAGGCAATATTTGCCAAGCTGGAATTTGTATCAAGCTAAAATACCATTTATGGGTAAGGATCAAATTAAGATATTTTCAGACAATTATGGATAGTGGCTACAAAAGAATTTGCTACAGGTAGAAGAAAACTGAATTGAGAAAAAAAGAATGACCTTAAGTGGGTAACGGTAAAGGGGAAAAAAAATGAAAATGATGACAAGAATAAATAAGCACACTGGTGCTGTGGCGTAGCCATTAAAGCCACCACCTACAGTGCCGGCATCCCATATGGGCACCAGTTCAAGTCCCTTTTTGTTCCACTTCTGATCCAACTCTATGCTATGGCCTGGGAAAGCAGTAGAAGATGGCCCAAGCCCTTGGGCCCCTGCATCCACGTGAGAGACCCAGAAGAAGCTCTTGGCTCCTGGCTTTGGATCGGCAGAGCTTCAGCTGTTTCAGCCATCTGGGGAGTGAACCAGTGGATGGAAGACCTCTCTCTCTCTCTCTCTCTCTCTCTCTCTCTCTCTCTCTTTCCCCCCTTCCTCTCCCTCTCTCTCTCTGTGTAACTCTGACTTTTAAATAAATAAAATAAACCTTTAAAAAAAGAATAAATAAGCAGATATTGCAATTTGGCTAAATTGGGAAAAGATGTACTGATTTTGACAATAGGAAGAAAAGAGGAGAAAAGCTGAGGAAGTGAATTCCTAGGGAAGGGTTGAAGAGATGTTTTCAGTGGAAATTCTACAGAAAGAGAGGTGCTGTGGAGCAGCATGGAAAGTGCAGACATGCAGCAATGAACAGGGATAACACTCACAGCTCCTGAAGTTGGGGGCTGGAGGAAACACCAGCTTCTGAGAGTGAGTACATGTCTCTGGAGCAAACACTCCACTAAGCCACAGAAGCATAGTCCAAAGATAAAATCTGTCAGAGGAGAAAATCAACAAGTGTATCCACAAATGCCTAAAAATAAATGAGGAAACACAAGAAATAAGAATAAGAAAGACAATATGACTCCCCAAAAGAAACACAACAACTCTTCAATATCAGAATGTGAAGATGAAGAAATTAATGAAATGAATGAAAATGAATTTTAAAAGAACGATCATAAAATTACTCAGAAACACAAAGAAACAGAGAAATAAATTCATGAGATAAAGAAATCCATACATGAAATGGATGAAAAATTTTTTTGAGAGATTCATATATTGAGGAAAAAGCAAACCGAAATATTAGAAAAGAAGAATTCAAAATGTCAAATAAAAAATACAGTGGAAAACCTCAATAATGGACTTGGTGAGGCAGAAGAAAGAATATCTGAGATTGTTTCTCAGCCTTTTGGCTAAGATCAAGTATGAAGAATATCTGAGCTAGAAGATAAATCCTAGGAAATGTCTCAGACCAAAAA
The DNA here is from genome assembly GCF_051225735.1 of Oryctolagus cuniculus. Classification (NCBI taxonomy): domain Eukaryota; kingdom Metazoa; phylum Chordata; class Mammalia; order Lagomorpha; family Leporidae; genus Oryctolagus; species Oryctolagus cuniculus. The sequence continues at coordinate 46,198,820 of NC_142873.1, forward strand.
AAAAAAAAAAAAGGAAGAAAAAGAAAAACTGAAAATAGTGTTCAGCCAGCGCCACAGCTCAATAGGCTAATCCTCCACCTGCTGCGCCAGCACACTGGGTTCTAGTCCCAGTCAGGGTGCTGGATTCTGTCCCGGTTGCTCCTCTTCCAGGCCAGCTCTCTGCTGTGGCCCCTGAGTACAGTGGAGGATGGCCCAAGTACTTGGGCCCTGCACCCCATGGGAGACCAGGAGAAGCACCTGGCTCCTGCCATCGGATCAGCGCGATGCGCCGGCCGCAGTGTACCAGCCACAGTGGCCATTGGAGGGTGAACCAACAGCAAAAGGAAGACCTTTCTTGCTGTCTCTCTCTCTCTCTCTCTCTCTCACTGTCCACTCTGCCTATCAAAAAAAAAAAAATAGTGTTCAAGATTCATGGGATACTATCAAATGCCCAAACATATGTGTCTTAGCAGTTCCTGAAAGCATGGAAAGAGAGAATGGAATAGAAGACATATTCAGCAAAATAATAGTAAAATACTTCTCTATTTGGAGAAAGAAAGGGACATCCAAACACAAGAAACACAAATAATTCCTAACAGACATCATCAGAAAAGAACTTCACCATAACACATTATAGTCAAACTTTCAATAGTAAAACATAAAGAAAAGATTCTAAAATAAGAGAAATGCCAAATTAATTTCAGAGCATCTCCAACTAGACTAACAGCTGATTTCTCATCAGAAACCCTACAAACTAGCAGAGAATGGAGACACATAGTTTAAATCCTGAAAGAAAGAAACAATCAACCCAGAATACTGCACCCAGCAAAGCTCTCATAAATGAAGCTTAAATAAAGACCTTCCATAGCAAGCAGAAACTGAAAGAATTTTTTACCACTTGTCCAGCTTTACAAATGATTCTGAAGTATGTGCTACTCACAGAAACAGAGAACAATAGTCATCATTATGGAAGAATATGAAGGCAGAAATCCTCCTATTAAAGATACTATGGAAATCTAAAGCAAATAATAGGAATACTTATGGAAAAATGGTAGGACCAAATCATTACTAATCAATAATAACATTGAATGCAAATGGCCTAAATTCTCCAACTAAAAAATACAGACCGGTTGAATGGATTAAAAAAAAACAAGACCCATTTATTTGCTGCCTACAAAAAACATACCTCACAAAAAATATACCAGCAGAATTAAAGTGAAAGGATGAAAAAAGTATTCCATGCTAACAGAAAGCAGAAATGAACAGATGTAGCTATCCTAATATCAGACAAAAAGATTTTAACACAAAACTGTTAAAAGAGACAAAGAAGGGCATTATTTAATGATTAAGGAATCAATTCAACAGGAAGATGTAACTCCAGTACAAGTAAATGCACCCAAAATGAGGGTACCTGGCAATTTAAATAAATGTTAATGATCTAAAGGGAGACATAAACACCAATATGATAGTAATGGAGATTTCAACGCCCCACTTTCATTGATGGACAAATCAACAATAGAAAAAAATCAACAAAGAAACAATGAAGTTAATCTACTCTATGGACCAAATGGACCTGATTGATATCTACAGAACATTTCATCCCACAGCTGAAGAATACACATTCTTTTCATCAGTGCATGGCACTTTCTCCAGGATAGACCATATAATAATCCATAAAGCAAGTCTCAGCAAATTCAACAAAATTGAAATAATATCATGTATCTTTTCTGGCCAAGGTGGAATTAAGCTGGAATTGAACAACTTAAGCAACTCCAGAAAATATACAAATAAATGAAGACTGAACAACACACTCCTGAATGAACAGTGGGTCAAAGAAGAAATCAAAGGGAAATCAAAAAATTCCTGAAAATGAATGAAGATGACAATACAAGATGTCAGAACTTATGTGATAGAGCAAAATCAGTGTTAAGAGGGAAGTAGAGCAATTAGTGCCTACATCAAGAAATTGGAAAGACATCAAATAAATGGTCTACCAATGTATCTCAAGGATCTAAAAAAACAAGAACAACCCAAACCCCAAATTAGTGGGAGGAAAGAAATAATTAAAATTAGAGAAGAAAAAACAAAATTGAATCAAAAAACAATACAAAAGAATGGTGAAACAAACAGCTCGTTTTTTTTTTTAAATAAACAAAATTGATGTACCATTGGTCAAAACTAACCAAAATTCACAGATGAAATAGGAGGTGCAATGATGGATATAACAGAAATAAAAAAGAATCATCAGAAATTACTGCAAACAGCTAGATACCAACAAATTGGAAAATCCAGAAGACATGGATAGAGCTCTGGACACATACAAGCTACTAAAATTGAGTCATGAAGACTAGAAAACCTAAACAGACCAACAACCAAGATGGAGAAACTGAATCAATAGTAAAGACCCTCCCAACAATGAAAAGCCCAGACCAGATGTCTTCACTGCTGAACTCCACCAGACTTTTAAAGAACTAATTCCAATTCTCAAACTGTTCAAAACCATTGAAAGGGAGGGAATACTCCCAAATTCTTTCCATGAGGCCAACATCACCTTATGTCTAAAACCAGAGAAAGATACAACAAAAAAAGAGAACTAGAGACTAATATCTCTGATGAACATAGATGCAAAAATCCTCAACAAAATAATAGCTAATTGAATCCAATAACACACCAGAAAGATAATTCACCTGCACCAAGTGGAATTTATCCTTGGTATGCAGGGATGGTTCAACATATGCAAATCAATAAATATGATATATCACATAAACAAATTGAAGGAAGAAATCATGATTATCTCAATAGATGTAAAGAAAGCATTTGATGAAATACAACATCCTTTCATGATAAAAAATAAAAACGTAAGCAAATTGGGTATAGAAGGAACATTCATTAACAAAATCAAGGCAATTTAGGACAAACTCACAGCCAACATCTTATTAAATGGGGAAAAATTGGAAGCATTTCCATTAAGATCCAGAACCAGACAAGGATGCCCACTTTCACCATTGCTTTTCAATATATTTCTTGAAGTTTTAGCCAGAGCCATGAAGTAAGAAAAAGAAATCAAAGACATGCAAATTGGAAAGGAGGAAATCAAATTATCACTGTTTGTAAATAATATGATTCTATGTATAAGGGAACCAAAAGACTCTACCAAGAGTCTATTGGAACTCATAAGAGCATTTGGTAAAGTTGCAGGATATAACATCAACATATAAAATCAATAGCCTTTGTATACACAATGACATGGCTGAGAAAGAACTTCTAAGATTAGCCCCATTCATAATAGCTACAAAATGATTTAAATATCTTTGAATAAATTTAACAAAGGAGGTGAAAGATCTCTACAATGAAAGTTATAAAACATTAAATAAAGAAATATAAGACAATAAAAAATGGAAAAATCTTCCATGTTCATTGATTGAAAGAATTAATATTATCAAAATGTTTATACTACCAAAATCAATTTATAGATTCAATATGATCCCAATCAAAATACCATCCATTCTCCTCAGATCTAGAAAAAATGATGCCAAAATTCATATTGAAACACAAAGGACCCTGAATAGCTAAAGCAATATTAAACAAACAAACAAACAAACAAAAAAGCTGGAGGCATCACAATACCAGACTTCAAGATACACCACAGGGCAATTATAATCAAAGTGGCCTGGTACTGGCACAAAAATAGACATATAGGCAAATGGAACAAAATAGAAACTCCAAAAATTTATCCACATATCTACAACCAACTAATCTTTGTTAGATGAGCTGAAATAGATTCTTAGAGAAAGGACAGTTTCTTCAACAAATGGTGCTGGGAAAATTGGATCTCTGTGTGCAGAAGCATGAAACAAGACACTTACCTATACCTTATACAAAAATCAACTCAAAATTCATCAAGGATTACATCTATGACCTGAAATAATAAAATTACTGGAGGAAAACTTCAGGGAAACTCTGCAAAACATTGGCATAGGCAAAGACTCCTTGGAAAAGACCCCAGAGGCACAGGCAATTAAAGTAAAAATAGACAAATGGGATTACATCAATCTAAGAAACTTCTGCACTGTAAAGGAGCCACTCAACAAAGTGAAGAGGCAACTGACAGAATGGGAGAAAATACTTGAAACTATGTAACTGATAAAGGATCAATATCCAGAATCTATGAAAAGTTCAAGAAACTCAACAACAACAAAACAAACAATCTAGTTAAAAAATGTGGAAAAGACTTACACAGGCACTTCTTCAAAGGATGATATTCAATTGGCCAACAGACACATGAAAAAATGCTCAGAGAAATTCAAATAAAAACTACAATGAGGTTTCACCTCACCCCAGCTAGAATGACTACCATACATAAATCAAAAAACAATAAATGCTAGCAAGGATGTGGAGAAAAGGGGACCCTAGTCCATCATTGGTGGGAATGTAAACTAGTAGAACCATTATAGAAGTCAGTATGGAGATTCCTCAGGAATTTGAAAATAGATCTATTAAATGAGCCAGCTATCCCACTCTTGAGAATTTACCTAAAGGAAATTAAATCAGCATATGAAAGAATTATTTGTACTTCCGTGTTTATTGCAGCTTAATTCACAATAGCTCAGATACGGAATCAACACAAATGTTCATAAACTGATGACTGGATACATTATGGACTATTACTCTGCCAAAAAGTAATGAAATCCTGTCTTTGGCAACAAAATTGATGCAACTGGAAACCATTGTAATTAGTGGAATAAATCCGTCTCAAAAAAAGACACATATCATATGTTTTCTCTGCTGTGTGTCAGCTAATATACAATACAAACAGATGTATAGGAATGAGATGGTCAGTTCAGGGCATAATTGTCATTTTTAGCTCATGTTTATATGCTTGTGAAACTGTGGTCTTCCTACTTCATACTTGTTGTGGCAAATTAAGCCTGTGAATATAAAGTGGACTAAAATGATGTCTTTGCAACAACTAATGAAGAGATGGGAGGGAGCAGTAGAGTGAAGGAAGCGTAGTTGTCTTCTAGGAACTGTACCTATGGAATGCATAAAATATGCTCTCTTTATATTAATGAAAAATGAGAAAATTAATAAACAAGCACTGACAGTATAAAATAGAACAAGTGCCAGGCATTTGGTGCCACACTTAAGATGCTGCTTGGATCACCTGCCTCCCATATCAAACTGCAGGCTGCTATGCTTCCAATTCCAGCTTCCTATCAATGCACAAACCAGGATGCAAAGGTGATGGCTAAGTGCTTGGGTCCCTGTCATGCATGTGAGAGACCCAGAATGAGTTCTGGGCTCTTGGCTTCAACCTGGTTGTTGGGTTTGAGGACTGAACAAGGGGATGGAAGATTCTCTCTCTCTCTCTCTCTCTCTCTTACTCTCCTCTCCCTCCCCATGTGTGTGTGTCTGCCTTTAAAATGCATAAAAATAATTTCTAGAAAAAATCTTTTAAAAATAATAGAAGTCCTGATGGCTATGTTGAGGGTGTTAGAATAAATCTATAATACTGGACAACAATACAATCTCAGGCAATATGGTCAGGGTTGAAGTGCTGGAAGCTGTCAATACCAATCCAGAGACACGTTAAGAATAAGGAACCTTGTATAAAATTCTGACCCCACCACAGTCAGCTCGTTCCCTCTGTGTGTAGGCGTGGATTAAGATTTGCAACTCTGCCTGCTCTGGTACCACCTGGTAGATGCCTTCCTGTATTCTGTATTTCCAAATTCTCTGCCTGTTTTCTTCTTGAGAACCCAGATGACTGTGGTAGACATAGAGAGAAAGGGGCAAAGGGAAGAACTACCAAGAAGGAAAAAGCAATATGGTTGGTAACTTGTTAGATACAAAAATCAATGAGTTTCCGTGTAGACGGGGACAGTGGCCATGCCATCTGAAGAAGAGAAATCTGTAAGGGAATAAATAATTTCATAGACAGTTGTGTTTAGTGTAAGATGCTTTTGAAATATCCAAATGGCACTGTTTCATTGAGGATCAGAGATTTTAACTGCGAGAAATGCCATGGCTGGAAACCTCCACCCAAAGGAACTGTCCAAATGGGATCTTTCTCTTTATCATCCTAACCAAGAGCATAGCACACATCTGCTCCTCAATGAAAGTGTGAAAAATGAATGCAAGTTCTCAGCAAAAGAGAAAGCCAGTCAAGTGTGGGCTGACCTTGGGTGTAACACACAGCTTTGTAAGTGGAACCAGGAGAGAGACTAGCGGGGAGGACAGGGAGGAAAGCCTGTGGAATCAGTACTGAGTGAAGTGCAGTGTCCACAGGGCAGAATGGGAGCTGACCAACAGTGAGCAGAGTGGGAGCTGACCAACAGTGAGCATTGCTTGACAGAGGGCTAGCATCCTGGGCACTGGGTGCAGAGCTGGAGAGAACACGGTGACTCGAGTGAGATGGTCCAAGAGAATGGTTGGTGGGAAAAGCATTATTCATGAGACTTAAGGAATATTTAAGTAAAGATAGAACTATAGGTGTCAGTCTTTGGTATTTGAGGAAGATGCTAAAGAAAGAAGGGAGAAGAGATGAAGTTAATGCTCCCCTTTTTTTTTTCAGTTAAAATAACTAGTATGACAGAAAACATAGGACAGAAATACAACAGGCATCCAAAATGCTTTGCTCCACTGGGCCCCCAGATAAAGCTGCGGGTGGTTTAGGGAGCCACACGAGGCTCTGCCAGACCTGATCCCTGACCGGCTGTATAACCTTACTTGTCTTGGCTTCTTTGAGCTCCGCTCATGCAAAATTGTTTGCTGCCAAATACACGTTCACCACTCTGATCTTTGCCCTTGCTTCTGTTTACTTTAAATTAAATGCCTTTTTTTCTGTTCTCAGCCTGGTCAATCTACACATTCTTCAAGATGAAGCTCAAGCAACACCTTTTGCCAATGCCTTGCTGGGTGAGCTGTGTCCTCTCTGTGGTGCTGACTTCATGTGGTGACTCCGTATCGTATTACACTGCGTCATGGTATTTAACTCTCTCCCACTAAACCCCTGGAGAAGAATTACTTGGTTTTTGCCAAAGCAACTAGAATACAGTAAGTGCTTAATATATGCTTAATGAATGAAAAAAATCATTTGGTGGACGTGGGAGAGAGGGAGGGGGTTAACTCCTGACTTTCAGATGTATCAATCACATTTCAAATGGGTAGGAAATTGGCTTTTGAGGGAAAAATAGAAAAATAGCTCTTGAACACTGCAAGTTAAGTTTCCAAACAAGTAAAGTGATAAGCTTCATTATTGGCAATAGAACTAACCTTTTTTTTTTTCATTTTTTTTATTTCTGAGATAAAATATTTTTAATTTACATTACAGTCATAGGCTTAATACTCAACTACATAAAGAGTTCAATAAATAAAAAGTAAAAGGACCCCAGTTCAGCAGCAATATAGGTAAGGGCTATAAACAATAATCAAATGAAAACAAGTCAACTTCACTCATATACAGTAAATTTTAAGATAATCACAGATCATTAAAACTATAGTAGTATATTATTCATAACAATTTGACAAAGATTTAAAACAAATTTTGACAAATATATTTGCTGCAAAAATGATACACACAGGCATTTCTGTTTAGGTTGATTCCATATTTTGGCTATTGTCCACCATGCTGCTATAAGCATGGTGGTTCAAGCATCTCTTTGATACAATGTAGAATTCTCTCTCTCTAAAGGTTGGCTTTGGCTCAACCTTTTAAAATAAAGAATTTACTGATGTACAAAAATTTAAAAGTGTGACAATGACAACATAGTAAATCTGTGATTGAAAGTCCCCTAGAGGAGGTTGATATTGTGTGTAAAGCTGCCACCTGCGATGCCAGCATCCCATATGGGTGTCAGTTTGAGTCCAGGCTGCTCCACCTCTGATCCAGCTCCCTGCTAATGCACCTGGGAAAGCAGAAGAAGATGGTCCAAGTCCTTGGGCCCCTGTACCCATGTGGGAGATCTGAAGGAATCTTCTGGCTCCTGGTTTAAGCCTGGCCCAGCCCTAGCTGTTGCCATCATCTGGGGAGTGAATCAGCTGATGGAGGATCTCTTTCTCCCCCAATCCTGTAACTCTGCCTTTCAAATAAACATACCTTTTAAAAAGAAAGACAGGCCCCTCAAGTGTACCCTGAGATGCACATGCACCTTCCCAAACACTCTGGCGTGGAAACAGGAACCAATGCAAACCAGTGCTGCCAGAAAGCATCAACACATACGTTCTCTACTCCAGCAATCAGACTATGATGCACTGCAAACATTCAGTAACAGAAAGTACGGCATCTTCCCAGGGGCAGCAAGGCAGACTTCTGACTCACGCTGAATCAGCACAAGGAACCCCAGCCAAAAGGAGCCCCGCATACTTCAGTTTAGGGTAGTCACATGAGGATCACCACAGTTCCAGTGTAAGGAACAACCCCTGGGCTCTGCCCACACCTTTCTTCTCTAGCCAATGTTGTCCTTGTTTACAGGGGCCTCGGTCATCAAGTGCATTATAAGCTCCTGTGGTCGAAGACTGAATATGCCCATTTTGCTATTCGTGACTCTTCAAGACATGATGAACTATAGGAATCGCTCTTCCTTCCATCCTAAAAACGACTTCTCCCATTGGATGGCATCTTCAACCCAATTTGTTAGAAAGAGAGAAGACCTCCTCTGTGAAATGCGGGTTCCATACTGCCACTGCCACTTGTCCATTCACCGCACATCATCCAAAAACCTAGAGATAGCACGGTGGGGACAGCTCACGAGACACGGGCAGGAGAGGAGGCGGACAGAAGATACTGATGAAAGCCATTGCCCGGACCCAGTGGAATGCTGACAAGAGAAGGGCAGATACTTGCTTTCCTGGGGTCAACTAGACACGCCCCGAGGCAAGCTGACATATTTCAGATTTATCAAGGCCGAATCATTCTGATGCGCTGCAGCATCACCCACAGAAGAGAGGACATTTCCCTTACTCACCACGAATTCCTGCTGAGCCTGTTCCACCTAATTAAAATGAAACCACTGTCCCTCCAGATGGAATATCTTACGATAACTGTTCAATGGCCCAGGCATCCCGAGAGGGACCACGTACTGGGAAGAAAGATGGAGTGTGACTAACTTGATTGGTTGACATCTGGGCTTCTGCAGCCTTGCACTGTCCTGCTTTCTTCGGCCTGGGTTTCTAGAACAGAAGACTTGAAAGTAGCCTATGAATTGCCGATACCAAGTGGCTAAGTTAAATCTTCAACTTTGTCACCTTTGCTCTTTCCACTTGGAACTGATTCCTCCTTACTGCTCCTTTTCCCCCTCAACTCAGCGCTTGCACTTCTGTTTTGCCATTGCACTCACTTACTTGCTCCACACACATTTATCGAGTGCCTTCAATGGTGCAGTCTCCTTTTTACATGGAGATTACTGCGATGAACAAGACAGACCAGAGGTGTGACCCCAGCCACCCCAAAGGATTTGACTCCCATCTCTGCACGGCGTATTACCATTTGTCCTAGTAGTTTTTATCCCGATTTTCAAGGATTCTGTATCTGAATTTCCAGTCCCTCATCACTGCCTCCCGGTCTTGTCCTGCCAGCACCTTCAATCCAACACGCCTTGGATCAGACTTCCTCTTTCTGCACACACCAGTTCTTCCTTCACTTCTCTGTCTTTGTCAATGGCATCATCAGTTCCTACTCATCAGGCACAACCCGCCGCAGTGCCCCAGCTGCTTCCTCTACTTTAGCTTCAACGCAGTGCCTGGCTCTGTGTATTCTTCCCTCGGACAAATGCTTTCCACCTTCGTCATGTCCTTCTCTGCCTCAGTACCGTGTGTGCGAGTCAGAGCCTCTTCTTAAGCAAGGGGCACTGCATTGCTCACAGGGGGTGCTCTCTCCGCACTTCCTCTTGCAGAGCTGCCTAATCACCGCTGCCTAACTAATCCCTGGGTTATCAGGGTTATGCAGACCGGCTTCTGTCCCTCGAAGGCTCCTCGTTCAAAGCCAGTTTCCGGTTTGGTCTCAAAACCATCCACAATCTGGTCTCCTCTTTCTGAGGATAGAGCCACAGGGTTTTTTCTTTTCCTGTATTTTTTAAAGATTTATTTATCTGGGGGCCGGTGCTGTGGCATATCAAGTAAAGCCGCCAGCACCAGCATCCCATATAGGCACTGGTTTGTGTCCTAGCTGCTCCACTGCCAATCCAGCTCCCTGCCAGTGCACCTGGGAAAGCTGTGGAGGCTGGTACAAGTCCTCAGGCCCCTGCACCCATGTGGGAGACCTGGAAGAAGCTCCTGGCTCTTGACTTCAGATAGTCCCAGTTCTGGTATTTGTGGTCATTTGGGGAGTGAACCAGCGTATAGAAGATCTCTCCATCTCTTGATCTCTCTCTAATTATGCCTTTCAAATAAGTAAATGAATATTTAAATAAATTAATTGATTTATTTAGTTGAAGGACCAAATTATAGAGAGAAGGAGAGAAAGAGATCTTCCATCCACTACTTTACTCCCCAAAATGGCCACAACATCTGGGGTTGGGGCTAGGGCTGGGCCAGGCTGAAGCCAGGAGCCAGGAATTCTTTCTGGGTTTCCCACATGGGTAACAGGGGCAAGTTCTTAGGCCCTCAACCGCTGCTTTCCCAGGTGCATTATAAAGGATTTGGATTGGAAGTGGAGCAGCCAGGATTCAAACTGGCACTCCTATGGGAAGCCAACATTGCAGGCTTAACCAGCTGTACCACAATGTTGCCCTCCTCCCTCTGTCTTTCTACACCACCATCACCTCCTGGGGTTCCCTTTCTCCTGCTTCTGTCCAAACCTGACAATACATCCCTCCATCTCAGAAATGCATGGTATAGCACGCTGTGTAATCTTGGTATAGATTCCTAACATTGCTGTTTTAGCTTTTGTCAGCAAAGCATGGGGGAGGGAGCTTGCCTTGTGTGGAAAGTTGTGAAGATCAAATGGAATAATGCCGGGCTCTCAGCACGTGGTCCACCTCACTAGCACATCGGCATGCCAAGCTGGTGGAATTCCAAGCTACTCTTCTAGTTTCTATGGGGCCAGCTTCCCTGGAAGCACCTCTCAAACACTGTAGCCTGGGGCCTCCAACAAGGCAGAAATCTCCCAGCCCTGTGTTGTCCCGTTCTGTGCTGCGGTTTTCAGTGACATGCAGGTGTCAGTCAGCCACCCGGTAGACATGGACGTGCCTTGTGACAGAGGTGTGAACTCCCACTCGGATTTGCCCTCATCCTCACATTGGCTTTCCAGGCTGTCTGTTCTGAGTCAGGCGCTCCTCCCTTCCGGCTCCACTTCCTGCCAGGGGCTGTTGCCTCAACACACCTCTGGGGGTGGGGGAGGCAGGATGGCAGCTGATACCATCTGTTTGTAAACAGTTTCCACAAGTCACCTCCTGCTGCGAATCATAGACTCTCAAAGGAAGGGCCCCGCCCACGCAGGCCAGCCTGCCCTTCCCAGCCTTCCTGAGGGGTCATTTGGCCTCAACTTGAAACACCCTGGATGAATCAAGGGAGCATCTCTGACCTCACCCGTGAGCAAACACCTTCAGCACCTGGCTGCTGGGTGGATGCCATGGCGGAGCTCACCAGTCATCGGGTCACTGATGGAGCAGAAGCCAAGAGGCCAAGCTGCAATTTTCTAAAAGCCTGGGTGTGTCCCTTCCCCCGGGGGGTGGTGATTTCTAAGGTGGCAGAGCAAACACTGAGCCTGAGAGCAGAGGCCCTGGCGTCTCATCCCCTCACGCCCCATCGGGAGGCCTTCAACGTTTGCTGGCTGGGTGACTCTGGCCAAGGCGCTGAAACTCTCTGAACCCCGGTATCCTCACATTCAAAACCATGGAGTCCCCACTTGACATGATTGGGGGAGCTAAAATAACAGATGTGAACAGCCCGGCAGTGTCACTGGGACAAAAAAAAAAAAAAAATCGTGCTGAATAAACCGCACTTCCAGTTACTACCGTGGCCTCCTCCCTTGTGAACCCAGAGAACATCACACACACACCTCCCTGGGCCCCCTTGCCCAGAGCGCATGCGCACGATCTACGCCCACAGGGACGGGCTCTGCCCGATTCAGGAGGATCCTGCCAGGGCGGCCATGGCCAACACCTATGAAGACGGAGGGACCCACGCCTCCAAGCACGCCCCACTCGGAAGAGTTCCCGAAACCCCAGTCTTCCTGGTCATGAAGATGAGACCTGGGGAGGCCAGTTAGCAGTCTCCTGGAAGGCACAGCTGGGGGAACTTTGCTCACCCAGTGACCCCCCTGCCGCCCCACAGAAAGCCTCAGCGCTCCCGATTCCAATTCCAAACCCCTGAAGAGCCGCGGACCCGAACCTTTGGGTCGGGTGCATAGGAGGGCAAAGCAAGCAAGGGAGGCAGGAGCTTGGGCCCTGGCCTCAACCAGCGCTTGTCCCCTGTAAAATGTCTGTTAAGAGCCTGCACTTCAGGGAGTCACGACTGAATCGGATGGCACCTGTCAGTAGAGTCCCTAGAATACTTAGAACTGTCCATATGTGATGGCTGCGATCATAATAACTCCAAGAAAGCCAGATTCCTATCCAGGCGGGAATCATTTATCTATTTGGCTTTTCACAAGCATTTCTAGGTAGTGGATAATTGATAAACGTAAGAATGAAGGAATAAATGGGAACGCAGTGTTCTCAGGAGGTAGAAGCTTTATTGCGATGTCTTCAAAGGACAATCAAATCAGTAGGCATTGATTGGGCACCTGCTGGGTGCAAGCCCCTGCAGACCATAGCAGAGTCCAGTGTGTTCCGCCCATGGCTCTCAGGTCCCCGGAGAGAAAAATCACACAGGGGGTCCGGGGAGTTCTGTGGGGCTGAGACCCGGGTGGGTTTCCGGACATCAAAGTGCAATTAGCTTTACTGTGGGAGGCAAACTCCGAGGCCCAGCACCCGGCGTGGGAGCCAGGGGCACCACCGGGAGGAGGCGCGGTGGGGAGCAGCAGGTGGTGGGCGGCTCAGCAGCAGCCGCCGGAGCAGCAGCCGGAGCTCTGGTTACCCGAGCGCTGCGACCTCTGGCTGCCGCCCCCACAGCAGGAGCAGCAGCCGCTGCGCTGCCGGCGACGCCTCCTCGGAAAGCAGCAGCAGCCGGTGGAGCTCGAGCCGCAGCAGCCGTTGTCGCCGCAACAGCCGCCGCCGCTGCCGCAGCAGCCGCCGTCCGAGCCGGAGCCGCAGCAGCCGCCGCCGCAGCACGGAGAGGAGGAGCCGGACGCCGGGGTGGGCGCCGGTGCTGGGCAGGGAGTCGGGCCCTGCGAGGACCCCTTGGAAAAGCCTTTGGCGGAAGCGGCGCTCTGCTGGGACATGGCGGAGCTCGTCACGGCGGACCTGGAAGAAAGCCAGCCTTTGAGACGCGAGCACGCTTTTTTCTTTCCAACCGTGGGCCTCAGGGCTTGCAGACGCGGCTCAGCGAGCCGGCTGGCCGGTGCTGGGGCCCGGGAGTACAGAGCGGAAGCCGGGAATGACAGCCCGGCGCGCAGCAGATGTTTGCATTGAGTTCAGCGTGTCTGCAGGAGCTAACAGTCCTTGCGAAGGATGGGTTACTTTCCATTTTCCTGACTGGGATGAGGACCACCCGGGTGCCCGTTGAGGGGAAATACCGGATACTGCGGCCATTTCTCTCCGTAGGACCCAGGCCAAAGACGTTCTGGCTCTTTTCTTCCCCCGGGGTTTTACCTTGGCCACAGAACGTCAAGTGATATTCTAGTAATTACTAACACTGTATACATACCCAGAAGTGAGGAACTGCCAAACTCCTACCTCCTGGATCTAATGAATCCACCACACTGGAGCACATCCAGTCATCGTCCCTTGCCTATGCCTCCCATCCCCCACAACCATAAGAGAAAGGAGGGTCGTGCAGAGAATGGGAGTGTCCCCCTCCAGGCATTCGAGCGACCTGAGTTCCAGTAAGGGCTCATCTATAGACATGCTGCACAAATCTGCCAACTTCAGCCCCTGTCCCTCGCCCTGTCCCCATGTGCACCGCCAAAGACTGGCACACTTGATGCCCAAGGGGGTTGCCACGGTTCTCCTTGCACAGACACCTGCTGGCTGTGTTTGGCTTCTGCTCCTCCAGCCTTCCCAGCCTTCTCCCTCAGACCTCCTTAGAGACTTACCAGACGCTGGCTCCACTGGAAACCTCTCTCAGTTCTCCAACCGGAACAGGCCACCTGCTTGACAGTGGACTGAGCAGTGTCCATCCAGAGAACCTTTTATAAGTAAAGCAAGCCAGGCTCGTGGGAGGAGCCCGTTTCCCAACAGACCTGCTCAGCTGACAGACACATCCCAGAGACATGCATCACTCAGGTAGCACCGTAGGTGGTGCACGTGGGCATCCAAGTCACTCCGCAGAGGTGCCAGGATTGCTGGGTGTGTTTACTTTCCAAACAGGACACTGTTCATAGCTGGGAGGGCTGTGTGTGTGCGAGGGGAAGGCATGGGGCTCCCATGAGGCAAGTGCTGGGGCCCCTTCTGCCCATCTCCACCACGTGCACAAACACACACACACACACACACACACACGGCTCCACTTGCCCACATATCCATCGCTGTGTAATCATGCACTTGGTGCTTCCTAGTTCCCTTGTTAGCTTGATTTGTATCTCTCTGGCTCTTGGTCCCTCAGGAAGGCCAGGGGTGCTGTGGCAAACCTGCCGGGTTTCATGCAGGTGTTTCCAGATGGAGCCAAGAGAAGACAGTGGCAAGGATGCACCTGTGGGAATCCCAGTGGAGATTTCTCTGTCACTAGAAACAGGAAGATAAATGAAAGAGCCACTAAGACAGAAAAGTTGGGAAATGTGGTCAGTCAGCTTATCATATCCTCATAACACTTCCCCGGGGCCCAGGGGGAAATGTGTGCAGGACACTGGCCCAACTGCCTGGGACAAGTTGTCCTCGAACCAACACTTTCTGCCCCACCCCCACCATCTCCCTTGGAAGATAGGATCTCCCTGGGGCCACCGCACAATAGGAAAGAAAATCTTTCCCGAAGGTCTAAAGCATCCCTGACAAATAGTGCCTTTAGAATGACTAACTTTTTTAAAAAAATATTATTTATTTGAAAAACAAAGTTACAGAGAGGGACAGAGAGAGAGGTCTTCCATGCACTGGTTCACTCCCCAAATGGCCACAACAGCCAGAGCTGGGCTGATCTGAAGCCAGATGCCAAGAGCTTCTTCCAGGTCTCCCACGTGGGTGCAGGGGCTCAAGCACTTGGACCATCTTCCACTGCTTTCCCAGGCCATTAGCAAAGAGCTAGATCAGAAGTGGAGCAGCTGGGACTCAAACCGGTGCCCACATGGGATGCGGGCACCACAGGTAGTGGCTTTACCCACTACGCCACAGCACCAGCCCCAGGATGACTAACTTTAAAGAATTGGCTGTCAACTGGCTTCAGAATGGCTTCTTGGTCATGTAACTGTTCATAACCATGAACATGAGGTGTAAGAACTCAGGCCAAAGAATCCAAGATTTAATGGTGAGAGAGATTTGGGGGTGATCCAGGAACAGTCTGAGGGCACAGAATGAGGAAAGGTAAGTCACAAATGCCACCAGTTTCATGTAATGTGACTTCAGAGCCTGATGGACAGGTTGTCTCTAGCTAGGGAGCCTTTGGCGGGTACAGCAGTGAGACATTCCAAGAAGTGAAGTCAATATTAGAAAAAAGAAGGAAATCTTGAAACAACAAGGTGGAGGCAGGATCTCCTCCAGGAAACAGCAAAGTTCTTTTCTAGAGAGAGAGAGGAGAAGGGGAAACAAGGGGAAGGAAGGATTCCAGAGGAATCCACACAAGGAGACTGGGAAGGAATCCCTATGAGGAGAGCATTCCAGCAAGTACCTGCACCATCTGGGCTTGCTGTGGCCTCGGGCACTAACTTACTTGTCCTGTCACTGTTAACTCTAGGGTCAACTGTGTCCTTTGTCTATAAAAGGCTGATTTATGGGGCCGGCGCTGTGGTGTAGCAGGAAAAGCCGCTGCCTGCAGTGCTGGCATCCCATGTGGGTGCCGGTTCGAGACCCGGCTGCTCCACTTCCCGTCTGGCTCTCTGCTGTGGCCTGGGAAAGCAGTGGAAGATGGCCCAAGTCCTTGGGCCCCTGCACCCACATGGGAGACCCGCAGGATGCTCCTGGCTCCCGGCTTCAGATCAGCACAGCTCTAGCCATTGCAGTCATCTGGGGA
This sequence comes from Oryctolagus cuniculus, assembly GCF_051225735.1. NCBI lineage: Eukaryota > Metazoa > Chordata > Mammalia > Lagomorpha > Leporidae > Oryctolagus > Oryctolagus cuniculus. The sequence goes on from NC_142873.1 coordinate 46,214,996, forward strand.
ATGAACCAGCGGATGGAAGACCTCTCTCTCTCTCTCTGTCTCTCCTTCTCTCTGTGTGTAACTGTGAATTTCAAGGAAAAATAAATAAATCTTTTTTTTTTAAAAAAAAGGCTGATTTGAAGTCATCTTTTCTGTGATAAACCTTCTGAGTACCTCCTCCAGGAAGCAGTCCAGTCTTGAAGGAACATTGCCTGGAGAACCCAGCACAGTGGCCAAAGCCCATGCCGCCCAGTACACCCTTTCCCACAGACAGTCCTTGGAAGAGAGAGTCGCCCCTGGCTCTCTACTCAAACTTCAGCCTGAGATCTCAGGACCCAGGAGAAACGGGTTGATGTTTCACACCTGCCCTCGCCACTCCATCCTGTAGAAACTCAGACGGAAGCCCAGAATTCAGGATCCAAGGGAAATGGGCTCCAACGTTCCATATCAGCCTCCACATCCACTCACCCCCCCGCCACTGGCCCTGGACTGCTCCCACGCCCAGGGCTTAGCTCTCTTCTCCAGCCTGCCCCAGCACGTGAGGTTGCAATAATCAGAATAATCCATGCACGCACAGGAAGGCAGGACGAGCACTTTGGTGATCTAACCCGCTGGATGGGAAATAAACTAGCTTCATGTTGTGACCCACACTTGAAGGAGACCCTCCCACGATGCGATTTTCCTGGACCCCACCGTCCTCCTCTCTTCGCGTGAGCTGTCAGCCGTAACCGTCTTTGACACAACTTTTTCTACAAGCTGAAAGTGCACAGATCTACAGTCTAAAAGGGAAGAGTGTTTCCCAGAGGGTTTTTGTTTTCCTTATTGGCTAAGTATCCAGTTGCACTTAAAAGCAGGGAAAGGCGGGTGGCTTGATGGGGGTGGCAGGGGTGAGGGGTGTGGGGAGGTGCACAGAAGGCAATCAGGAGGCTGTGCCATTGAGAACCAAAGCTTTATTGTTGCAGAGGAAGCAGCTTCACAACTGAGTGTCCACCCCTTGTCCTCCAAAGAAGGGCCAGGCAGGTCTGGACCCCCAGACCTCACCGTGGGTGAACGTGGGCAGACGGGGGGCGGGCACTACGCACATCTTAGAAGCTTCTGCCGCGGGAAAACGGGCGAGGGGAAGCCTTGGACTGGGCAGCTCTTCAGCGCTTTGGCTCTGCCAGCCTCTGCTCTGTGCTGCTCACGGCCCAAGTCAGCAGCAGCCAGGTCCTCCTGACTGCTGGCCACTGCCACAGCTGCTGCTGCTGCCGCCGCCACTGCTGCCGCCGCCACAGCAGCTGCTACTGCCACCACCACTGCCGCCACAGCAGCCGCCACTGCCACCACAGCAGCCGCCAGAGCTCTGGTGTCGGCGTCGAAGGGATCGGCGGGGCCTGTGGTGGCTCAGGCAGCAGCCGCCGCCCCCAGAGCTGCAGCAGCCCCCGGAGCTGGAGCCGCAGCAGGAGGACACCGAGGGGCACTTGGGGGGACACTTGGGAGGGGGCTGGCACTGCTTCTGGCTTTGCTGGCAGGACATCTCAGCAGGGACCGAAAAACCTGAAAGACAAAACAGAAGTTTTAAGTTCAGCAAGCACAAGGTAACTTCTTGCATTTGAAATTGAACCACGAATTCATACTAATGTATGCTTCTAATGATCAGACTTTTCAAACTCAGTCTCCTAAGGTCAGTTACAAAGCATCTGTAAATAGTTTCAACCCAGGCACTTCATATCTTAAGGATTCTTTTCAACTTCAGACAGACAGCGATCTCTCCCCGTCTTCCAGAAGAACCTTCCCCTCCGAATCCCCCTCGCTCCAGTCTTTGTTCAAGGCTGCCCCCAGCCTCCCACCAGCGTCTGTTTCCGCCCAACCCAGGAGCACCAGGAGTCCTCGCTGGCCCCGAGAGATGTTCCACCTGGTTCAGGCGCTGGAGCAGATCACCCGGGAAGCAGGTGGACTGAGGTGCAGTCAAAGCTTCCGCCTTTTATACAGAGACTGACCTGGCTTTGGGAGGTGTGGATCATGTGCGGGATGCTGATTGCATCTTTCATAAGGGGCCTGGCTCGATCACTCCCTCCACACCCCAGGGACGCAATTCCTCCCTCGATAAGCATCTAGACTATTACGCGACAGGACGGTCCCCTCTGAACTGCAGGCCTCTAGGATGGCGGTCGAGCTTCTCTAATCGCAGGCAGCACCTGTCAATCTCCCAGGCAGCTCTACTATGCTCTCCATTTCCTGAGCTGGGTCGGTGCTGTTCTACATCTCTGGGATGACAGATGTAGCTAATGGAGGGAAGAATTCTCTAATGGACATTCAAAATAAGATCCTAGGCCCAAGCCGATGATCTAGTGTAGCTTTTTCTCCTTCTTAGATGATGCTGTAACCTGGACTGAGAATGCTTGATGTCCTAGCCATGTTATTTTAGGCCGGCCTGATGCAGATGATGTGGGTGGTTGGACTTCTCTCCTTAGCTGACCTGGACACACCAAAGGAGTTCCCTGACAGCACTGATCCGGCTCTGATGGTCCCTTTGAAAAGACAGAAGTCTAGGAATGGCTTCTGTTTCCACGTGTGGTCTTAAAAATGGCACCATCGGCCAGCCTCAGGAGGGGTGGCAGGGACCGGGCAGCTGCAGAGGGGACAGACAGCAGGAGAACTTGCAGGAGGTGAGGCATTGGTTCTGGTTATCCCTAAAGGAAGAGCTGGGAAGATGTCTTTGTGTGAATCATCTCAGGAGGATGAAGGTTGGGGGTGGTCGGGAGAAGGAACACAAAGGAACTGAGAACCAGGGAGAGTACAAAACAGATTTCCCCACCGATGCTAGGTCTCCAGGAGAGTCACCAAAATCTATTCAACTAGAAAAGACGGCCAAAATATGCCACATTGACAATAAAAAAATGGGGGCCGGCGCTGGGCGCAGTGGGTTAAAGCCCTGGCCTGAAGTGCCGGCATCCCATATAGGCATCAGTTTTAGTCCTGGCTGCTCCTCTTCTGATTCAGCTCTCTGCTATGGCCTGGGAAAGCAGTGGAAGATGGCCCAAGTCCTTGGGCCCCTGCATGCATGTGGGAGACCTGGAAGAAGCTCCTGGCTCCTGGCTTCGGATCAGCGCAGCTCTAGCCGTTGCGGCCATCTGGAGAGTGGGCCAGCGGATGGAAGACCTTTCTCTCTGTCTCTCCCTCTCTCTGTAACTCTGTCTTTCAAATAAATAAAATAAATCTTTAAATATATATATATATATATATAAAAGTAGGAAAAAGTAAGACTTGGGAAACCTCAGTTCCACGCCACGTTCAGGGCCTGCAATGGGCGCTCTGTGGCCGGATGACAGCCTGTGGTGGAAGACCCTTTGGGTTGGTTCTCTTCACCTGTGCAGTCTCCTGGTAGTCACTAAAAGGAGCCCAGTAAGAATTCCTGGCCCACTAAAGAAGGAAATGCAAACAGAATTCTCAGAACAGAACCTGGAACTGTTAGTCCAAAATGATAGTTTGAAAAGAGTATAATCATTACGGATACCCTTATTTGCATGAGAACTATGTATTCTGAATTTCAAATGACTGCCCTGCCCACCTTTGAAGCCAAAGCTATCATTGTAATCAGCCTCAGCCCAACGCCTTCTTCCAGCCCGAGATGAAGGGTGCTTACTTATTCCTGGGGGAAGAGATTATAAAGAAAGCCTAATCGTTATCAAAACACGTACTCACAAAAAAGAAGAATCTAAGCATTACCTATCACATTTCTCAGGTTCTGGTAATACTTTTCTCCAGTTTCTTTACTTCATATTTTTTTTAGTTATTGGTGTTTTGTTTTGATTTTTATACCATGTCCTTATACAGCAGTTTCTCTTCCTAACTTGTCACTTAGCACTTTGACATAAGCACTTGTCATGTTTTCTGTTCTTCAGAGGCATTATTCGGTCTCTTTCTCATAGAGGACACAGACCTGGCTTACAAAGGTTTGGGGATGTTAGTTCTGCATTTGCTCTCTGAGTTCAAGGCCCAGCTCCCCACTTACCAAGGCGTGACCTTGGGTCAGTCACACGTCTGCTTCAGCATGCTCTCACCTGCAAAATGGAGAGGGAAACAGTGTTATCTCACAGAATCATCTGCATCCAGAATACTCTTGGAACAGTGCCTAGCGCTTAGCAAGCACTCAGCAAACACTAGGAATGCAATTCGGTGCTGTGCCACCTCTAAATTTCAGTACAGGGGGCAGGTGGGCCTCGAGGAAGGTGGCCGGGTGGGGAGGCAGACAGGCTGCTTTGCCTGCTGGATCTCGGTGCAGCAGGGACCCATCTTGTCCCTTATTGCCAAGAAATATAAGAAAGAACGTAGAACACAGGTTCTGAATTTCTGGAAAAAGAAATTAAGAGAAGTCAAAGAAACTACTCAGTTAACCTAAGGGCATGATGAATTTTAAAAGGGTCAATCTCCATCCCCTTTTACTTATAGTTGTTTGGGGTGGCCACCTATCTGGCTACAGGAGTGAGGTCAAGTTCAGGAAGCCCTACAGGACACAGCCTAGTGCACTGTACGCAGCACATGTGCCGTTTTCACGACCTTGTTCAGTTAAATTTGCTACTCGGTAGGGAGGATGGATGCTGCCACCAAATCTGGACCTAGGATTGCACTGACATTTCATGGAATGACAGAACAGAGGAAGCAGAAAGAACACGGCCATCACTCAGAGCCAGCGGTTTTCAACCCCAGGGAGGCCAGCGCACAGACATTCCCCGAAAGTTCACTGGGTGGTTCTAATGACGGTCGCTGTGCAGGACGGCTGACTTAGACCTTGTCCTTTCTTCTGGAGAAGAGGAAACAGACTCAGAGATGGAAAGAGACTTGCCCGGGACCCCACAGGGTGAGGACCCTCACCACAGGTTGAGGCAGAGCTGGAAGAAACCCACCTATCGGCCTCTCTCCACACAACACTCTGCCTCTTGCATGATGACGAATTTCTTACTGCAACTTTTTTTCTAGCAAACTTTATTTATTTTAAAGATTTATTATTTATTTGAAAGGCAGAGTTACAGAGAGGCAGAGGCAGAGAGAGAGAGAGGTCTTTCATCTGCTGGTTCACTCCCCAAATGGCTGTAACAGCCAGAGCTGGGCAGATCTGAAGCCAGGAGCCAGGAGTTTCCTTTGGGTCTTCCATTGCAGGTTCAGGGGCCCAAGGAGTTGGGCCATCTTCCACTGCTTTCCCATACCATATCAGAGAGCTGGATCAGAAGTGGAGCAGCTGGGATTTGAACCAGTGCCCATATGAGAAGCCCACACTGCAGGTGGCGGCCTTACCTGCTACACCACAGTGCCAGTCCCTCTAGTAAACTTTATTTTGTGTATAGTTGATCCTCTTTATCCATAGGTTCCACATGCATGGATTCAACCAGTAGTAGATTCAACATATTAAGGGAAAAAATGTGCCTGTAATGAACCTATAAGCACATTTTTTTTCTTGTTATTATTCCCAGACCAACAACCTAGATAGGGTTTAAACTATGCAGGAAGATATACTTAGGTTATATGAAAGTACTACATCGTTTTCCATAAGGGGTTTGAACATTTGCTGATTTTCGGTTTCTGCAGGGAGTCCTGGAACCAATTCCTGACAGATACCAAAGAATGTTACTAATTTGCTTATGAAAACATGGCCACTGGAGTTGCAGTAAAAATAGTAATCCATGTGGTGATGAATCATGGCCTGAATCGCCTGTCTAGAAAAGGTGGAACTAATCGTTGCCTCTGCTGCCCTCCATAACCAGGAGTCGAGCACCTGGGTCTGCAAGGTGGGGTCTGACATCACCAGGGATGGGCAGCTGGCAGGGCCCCAAGAACCCTCCCAGGGAAGGCACCTCCTAGATGACTCTTCCTTGGCCATGAAGTTCAACCTTGTCTGTGCCTCTGAGTTTATCAATCCTGGGGACGTTGAGTCACTGCAACGAACTCACAAGAGACAGAGACGTCAGCCGACAAAGAGGAACGTGAATACCAAGTGCTGGGCTGACAGGCACAACCTTTCCTGTGGGAGAACTCCTTGGAGAAGTCAAGACTTCCTCAGCAGGTGCGGGATGAGCATGCAGGTGCGTGGCGGCCCCAGATTTTAATGAACAAAACTAGACATTCCCGTCAGGTCATATGAACACTGGATTTGAGTGCTCCTGAGACTCTGTCCCTGTCTCCCCCTCCTATGAGTTGCTTTGTGTTACCCGATGGCCTGGGAACCTCTCCATGAGGGGCTTTGCACCATGCCACTCTCATCCGCTACAAGCTGCTCTGGAGTTCAGCACTGGACAGGTCACCTTTTTATTTGTCTTATTTTCACTACTCCTGTTGCCCTGGGATGTGCACTGGAAGATGGAATAATGCCCATCTCTTCCCCTACCCAAACCATGTCCACATCCTAATTTCTAGAGCCTACGAATATATAACCTTCCATAGCAAAAGGGATCTTGCACATGCGACTAAGCTAAGGATCTTGAGATGCAGAGATTTTCTGGGATTGTGCAGTTGGGTTCAAAGTGACCAAGAGGGCCCTCGTAGGAGGAGGGCAAGAGGATGTCAGGGAGAGGAGCAAGGATGACAGTGAGTCATTTTGAAAATGTAGGAAGCAACTGGCATTGTGGCACAGTGAGTTAAGCCACTGCCTGTGATGTGCCAGCATCCCATATCAGAGCACGGGTTCAAGTCGTGGGCTCTGCTTCTAATCCAGCTCCCTGCTAATGTACCTGGGAAGGCAGTGAAGGTTGGCCCAAGTGCTTGGGTCCCTGTCACCTGAAGACAGAGTTCTAGGCTCCTGGCTTCTGCCTGGACCAGACTGAGCCATTGTGGCTATCTGGAGAGTAAACAATGGGTGGGAGGTATTCATTTCCCACCCTCCCCCCCCCATCACTCTGCCTTTCAAATAAATAAATAAATCTTAAAAAAGGAAAGAAAATGTAGTAAGGGGCCCCAGGCCAAGGAATGCCAACAGCCTCTGGAAGCTAGAAAAGGTCAGGAAATCAGGAAATGAACCTTCCTCGAGGCCAGAGGTGGGGACCACCCGACCCACCTGTGAAGTCATGTGGTCTGGGCCTGCCAAGGCAGCAACAGGTAGGGCTCAAAATTCAATAAACCTACAGCAGGCTAATTTTTAAGCTGATAATTTCATACTTTGAATTATCATATGATAAGTTCATACAACACAAATGTTATAAATATCCACATGGTCCACCATTATACTTGATGAAATAAGCCAGTCCCAAAAAGACAGACACCATATGTTCTCCCTAATCTGTGGTGACTAATAGAGTATGAAGAATGTGATGTATAGGAGTGAAATTCTCATTTTGAGATTCGATGATTGTGTACAGTCCTTGTCTCTGCTGTTGAGGAACAGCATTTTTTTCTTCTTTCTATTTGCTGGACTCTACATAGTGTAGAGTTAACCTTGTGAGTATAAAGTAAACCGAAAGTGGATCACTGTAAAAATTAAGAGAGGAAGGGGGGAGAAGGGTGGGAGCCCGGGCAGGAGGGAGCGTGGGGTGGGAAGTGTCACTATGTTCCTAAATCTGTATATATGGGTTACATGAAGTTTGTTTACCTTAAAGAAAAGCAAAACATTCCCCATCCCTGCTAGAGCCTCACCTTGACCTTATACTTGACTGAGATCCTTGACTGAGACACCTTGACTGAGACCCAGGCCACTTCTGACTTGCAAAACTGCAAGTTTTGTGTTACCTGTGGCTTGAGGCCACTAAGTTTGTGGTCATTTGTGGTCACTGCAGCCATAGAAAACTGATAACGCACACCTAGATTTAAAACTAGCTTCCAATTTATGATATGGCTTAAAAGGATCTCAAACTGGATTTGTTTCCATCGGTGTGGGAATGGAAAGCTCACGTCTTTTAAGGGACAGGAGGGCTTCTCGGTGCCTCTGAGGCTGACAGGGCGTCCTGTGGCCGGGAGATGTTCCGTGAAGATTCCTGGGTCAGCCAACCACTGGAGTTGTGGGACCCCTGAACCTGTTTCCTCCTCCATAAAAGGAGGTAAAGACAGTGCCCAGCTCAGAACAGTGGCCACGCATGAGGACGAGGCCAGCCCAGCCCTCAGCCCAGACCTGGCAAGGAGGCCGTGCTCACTCCCTGTCAACCCTTCCTCTTACTGTGTCATCATCAGCACCGTCAGGGAAAACCCGAAGCTGTCAGGAGCTTTGCCGGGACACTTCCAGGTGAGGCCCAGCACCTTGTCTGAGGTCACGCAAATGATGAGAGAAGTTACCAGGGTTTGAATCCAGCTCTTTGGACCCTATATCTCTCTAGATTGTTGTTCCTCAAATCACAGTGGCTTTTAGCCCAGTGCCTGTGCATCCGTCAAAGAAGTGTTGCACTGGCCAAGCACCCCCTGGGGATTGGAATATCATGTACATAGTTAGACTGTAGATACTGCAATATGACCTGAAAGTGGTGCCTCCTCCTTGCTGCGGAGAAGAGGGTGCTGAGTGGGAGCCCCCCAGCAGTCCTGGTCTCCAGCTGCAGAGTCTCTGCTCGCCTTCCTGGGGACCTCCACCTGCTAAAGCTGCATGCCAGAGACGTGAGTGAAGGAGAGCACAGAGACTGACTCACGGCCACCCGGGGCCCCGCGTGTGTGGGAGCACTTCCTGGAAGAGCTTTGCCTGCAGGCCCCAAGCAAGCAGGGCTCAGCCTGGCCACAGGTCTCCGCGCCACGCCGTGGGATGCTCACAGCCAGCTGTGGCGTTATCTCCTCCATGGGGAGCATTTCTGTAGCTGGCATCTGGAGGCGGGGATGCCCGGGGAGCCTCTGGAGTGAGTAACCAGAGAAAGGAGGATTCCTCCTCTTAGAGAGTAAGTGCACACAGAGCGTGGGGACGCAGAAGGAGTAAAATAGCAAGGAGGCTCCTGGAGGCGCGTGCGCTCTGGCGCCTTGTTTTCTCAGCTGCAGAGGATGGCGACCTCTGCACAGGTGCCCTAAAGCAGGCTGCGGGGAGGGGCTGGACTTCCCATCACAGGAAGCCAGAGCTCCACCAAGGAAGCTGGGCAGTCCCTCAGGGATGTTAATGTGCCCTTGTTTGCCATCACTGGTGGGACGTCTTCAGCAGAGTTTTCTTGTTTTTGTTTTTGTTCTTCCAGCCTACACTGAGGACCTACAGGGAGCCAGGCCTGGGCCAGCAGTGAGGAGGCAGAGGTGACGAGGCTATCACCATGCCTACTAAAAGCTGCCAGTTCAGTGCAGGAGACCAGCGTTCCCAAGGAGCTACAAAGCAAGAGGACTCCGAGGCGTGTGGGCTGAAGCCTAAGTAAGTGGATTAGAAAAGAAAAAGTGGACAGCATGAACAGCAATGTGGACACTGCGATGGACCACTGGTGTGAATCTCTGAATGCATCTGCACATCTCCAGATGTTACATTAAGTCAGGAGAAGGTTCGGGTAGATCCGTAAGACGTTTACAGGGGCCAGCATTGTGGCTCCGGGGTAAAGCCGGTGCCTGCAACACCAGCATCCTGTATGGCCTGGGAAAAGCAGGGGAAGGTGGCCCAAGTGCTTGGGCCCCTGCCACCCACGTGGGAGACCGGGAAGAAGCTCCTGGCTTCTGGCTTCAGGAGCCAGCCCCTCCTCGGCTATTGCAGCCATTTGGGGAATGAAGCAGTGAATGGAAGGTATCCCTCCCCCCACCCACAACTCTGACTTTCAAATAAATAAATAAATCTTTTTTTTAAAGATGTTTACAGCAATTACCTCTGCTGGGGGATCACGAACATTCTTTCTCCTTTTGTCACCTCTATTTTCTAATTCTGCAATGAATGTGCATTACTTGGATGATAAAATCTTAGAATTGGCACAAGGATACTAACCAGACTACAAGGACCAGAGAAGGTTCCATGGAAGTGACAGTTGATGCTTTTAATCAATTTTTAGACACTTTGAGCCTCTCCTAACACCAGGCACCGTGCTTAGTCTTGGAGGCACAGGGAAAAACCGAGTGAGCCCCACAGCCCCATTCTGCTGAGGCTCAGTGTGCCCTCCCTCACTGCTACGTCCACTGCAGCCCAGAAGCCACGTGCTGCCCACCTGGCCCACCGACCTCCGTAGTCCTCCCTGGCAGGCTCTCTCCAGCGGAAGCTTCATCACATCCTGCAGAACAGCGCCTGCTTCACATGTGGATGTCATTTCCCTGCAAGACCACGACCTCCGTGCAGGGAGGAACTCTGGATTCTCCTCCACTGGATACCCAAACAACAGAGCTGGGAGACGCCAGAGGCCCTGGGACCTGAGCTGAATGGAGCCATGAAGAAGGAAGAGGCATGGAGGCGCAGCCTAGGCCTGAGGGGCCTCCTGGTCGCCAGCACTTGGCTCCAGCTGGGGCCCGAGAAGGATGAGTCTTCTTCTTTGTGATTCTCAGCACCAGTGGGTTGTCTCAGACCATGGCTCCTATGTGCTAGGGGCCCAGGGCTTACTGAATTGAAATGACTGCTCTAGAGGCAAGCCCTGCACCCATGTTTGGGGGAAAGGCTTCCCTCCATCCAAAGATCCCTTTCTCCTTGCGGTCCCAAAGACTGACTGCACTCATGCTCAGGACCCAGAGAAATATGATTTGACTTCATAGAGCTGCTCCACTTCCTATCCAGCTCCCTGCCAATGAGCCTGGGAAAGCAGTGGAAGATGGCCCAAGCGCTTGGGCTCCTGCACCCATGGATGGAGTTCCCGACTCCTGGCTTCAGCCTGGCCAGCCAGCTGTTGTGGCTATTTGGGAAGTGAAGCAGTGGATGAATGATCTCTCTCTCCCTCTCTGTAACTCTGCCTTTCAAATAAGAATACGTAAGTCTTTAAAAACTATGCATGTATGCAGTTCTGTTTTCCGCCGACATGTCATTCTACTTCAGGCAGGAACAATTCTACAGACAATTGAAAAATGAGACAGAGTGTGTGAGTCTGGCCTGCACCTCCACCCTAGCACCAGAGCCTCTGGCTATAGCTCGGAGCTGCTCTTTCCTCCGCACTCCGTCTTCAACACCCAATCCCACCCACTCCAGCCCACCCCAGCCAGGACGGTGCCTGCCCTGAGGTGCCAGGACTCCTCTGCGCCTGCTCAGCCACACTCCCGCCTCTGGCGGCCAGGCAGCGTGTGACTGAGTCACGTCACAGGAGCCTGAGCAATTGCACAGATGTCTGAATCCCCAGGCTGATGACGACATGGACGAGAATTTCCTGCTGCCTTTGAGCCAGGCTTTCCCACCAAAACCCAGGTGCCTCTCTCTCTCTCTCAGGGCCGTGGGTTGCTGTACCAATCTGTCGGTGTCTGAGGGAACCCAGCCTCACACACTCTTCCTGTGCCCCCTCCTCGTCCCCTACCCCCCACTTCTGCCTCAGTACCCACGCGTCCTCCCACCCCTTCAGGAGTCGCCGTCGCAGACTCCCCATCACTGCCGTGCGAAGGCCTCTCCCTCTGCCTACCCCAGGCCTTGACCGCTGCCCTCTGATGACATAAGCCAGGATCCACAGCTTACAGTGATGAAGGTGCCCAGAACCCACCGTCTCCACCCGCCAAAGCCCTCTCAGTTCCCTCAGTAAATGGCCCCGAGACCCAAGGCTGGGGGCCATCCTAGCATCTCCTTGTGCACCCTTACATCTAACGATGCACCCAAGTGCCCCCCTCACAGCTCTACTGCCTCCTTTCCTCAACCCTACCTACCTCTCTCTCTGTAGGGTAATCCTGGGCAGACTTAGAACTTTGTCTCCCTATGACCCCCAAGGAGAAGGGGAATCGAGTTCCCTCAGATAATGCCCAGATGCTTCATAACTTGGTGCCTTCTGTCTCCCCCAACCACATCAGAATTATCATCCCCACAGGTGCCCGGGGGCATCCTCTGCAGGGAAACACCATTCTCCTGAAGCTCCAGGATCTGCCAATGGTCATCTCCTGGGCAGCTGCCCAGCCAGCCCCCTGCCCGCTCCTCTACAGAAGAAAGCCTGTTGGCAGGGGCCATCATACTCTGAGCATACTATGGCCTCCCCGGTGGATTCTGAGCCTCTCGTGACCTGGGAGACATCACAGAGGTTGCCCATCTTCAATCCTGTGGAGCCCTTCCTCAGAGAGCTCTTTGGAGACAGAAGCCCTGGGTCATTCATCACTTATAACCCGAGTCGAAGCACAGAGTGCAGAGCCTCCAGCAAGTACTTGATGAATGAAGAACGCAGGACTGAAAGGATGAGAGCCGGTGGAGGGCGAGGCCCACGGGGCAGTGTGGTCCCCGCACGGGAGGGTCGGATGCTGACTCAGCCTGATTCACATAGAAACTGTGGCTGAAGTCACTTCTCTGCATGCTGCCTCAGTCTCCCCAGGATGCTGGGCAAATGGAGATTCTAAACACTGGAAGCTTGGGCTCTCTTGTTAGATAAATCAGGTGACACCCTTCCTGCCTAGTTACTCATGGGCTCTGTAGGTCACCTGGAGCCTGTCAGAGGCCCCACCCACCCCTCCCATTCCAGAGACAGAGGGACTGCAGGAGCAAGATGAGCACCCACAGCTCCAGCCACTGAGCACTACTGTCCTTCCCATCCCCCTTGTCTGAACTGCCTGACTGCCTGGCCACGGGGGAGGGGGAAGGGAGGAGACAGGAGGGGAAGGGAGGGGAGAGGAGTGGAGGGGGAAGGGGAAGAGGAAGAGGAAGGGAGGGGAGGGGAAGGAAAAGAGAGGGAAGGGGAGAGGAGGGGGAGGGGAGAGGGAAGAGGAAGCGGAGGGGAGAGGGAAGAGGAAGGAAAGGGAGGGGAGAGGAGTGGAGGGGGAAGAGGAAGGGGAAGGGAGGGGAGGGGGAAGGATAAGGGAGGGAAGGGGAGAGGAGGGGGAGGGGAGAGGGAAGAGGAAGGGGAGGGGAGGAGAGAGGAAGGGGAGGGGAGGGGAGAGGAGGGGAAGGGAAGGGAGGGGAGGGGAGAGGGAAGAGGAAGGGAAGGGAGGGGAGGGGAGAGGGAAGAGGAAGGGAAGGGAGGGGAGGGGAGGGGAGAGGAAGAGGAAGGGAAGGGAGGGGAGGGGAGAGGGAAGAGGAAGGGAAGGGAGGGGAGGGGAGAGGGAAGAGGAAGGGAAGGGAGGGGAGAGGAAGGAGAAAGGAGGGAAGGGAGGGGAGGGGAAGGAGAAGGGAGGGAAGGGGAGGGGGAAGGGAGGAGAGGGGAGGGGAAGGGGAGAGAAGAGGAAGGGAGAGGAGGGGAGAGAAGGGGAGGGGAAGGGAAAGGGTAGAGGAAGGGGAAGGGAGGGGAAGAGAGAAAGCAGCTGATCCCCGTGCAGTGCCACTGTGACCCAGCTGCCATTGAGCTGCCTGAGGGTACAGCATGAGCCTTGGAGTCTGTCTGGACAACACATGTGAGAAGCTGAAGCCAACTTTCTAGAACACAGCCCCCACTAACCACCACTGATCCCAGGACTCCCGGACAAAATGCTCTTTCACAAAGCCCCTTGGACAGAGAACATCCCAGTACACGGGCATCCTTTGTGGCACACAGCAGGTACCCTATAACCTCTTGCTGTCATAGCACCCCAGGGACCTGACGCCAGCATCTCCTCCCAGCCATCCCTGCACAGTGGAAGGGCCTTGCCTTGGAAGCACTGCGGGCCTCATGTTCTCATCAGGACCCAGGAGACGGAGGTGGCTGGAATGAATTGCTAGGAACGTAAGACTCGAGGACCAGTGGTCAGCCACTCGTGTCTCTAAAGGAGGAGAGTCAGGTGCGCAGATACGGTGAAGTAAAACTGAACACAAACCACAGAGAGCTGCCGCCATATTAACTCTACTACCTTGGACAAGTCTTACTGCTTCTCTGCACCTCGATTTTCTCTTCTGTAAAAATGGAAGCTAATAACATGCTAATCAAATGAGATCACATGTCACAGAGTACTTGATGAGCCAAAGTACTCTTAAAAATATCGTCTACTATTAATGAAGACATGAACGTAATCTAATAGTGATGATGATGATAATCAAAGCCAACCTGTGAATGGCGTTGTCCCTAACATAGCCCTACATCTTTATGTGACATCACTGACCCCAAGGGCTGGAGGAGGGCAAGGCTTGCAAGACCCCCAGGTGAGAGTTAGATGTTAACAACATATCAGGGCATTGCTGGTGCCTACCGGGAAGTCAGTAAGGGCAAACCCTGTCTTGGCCCAAAGACCATGAGAAAGCAAGAATGAACCTGATGGCTAATCTCTGTGACCCTACCTTGACCCCCATGGGGCTCCACTGATGACTGGGGAAGGAACTCTGCAGTCTCCCAGCTGGTTCTGCAGGCCCTCGGGAACCAGAATGTCAGGTGGGGGCGGTGCCTGGGCTTGGGCAGTCCCTCTGACTCTCTGCAGCAGCTTATCCTCGCATGGCTAAGAGGGAGGCTGGACATGACGACCTTTACAGGCCCATCCGGCTGGGGCGGATCTAGGACAACTGTCTCTCAGGTCTCCTGTGGGCTCTATCCTTAAGGGCTCACAGTCCATGGAACTGTGACCGACATTCAACAGCATCTCACCAGTGGTTCCACATAGGGAGAGCCTGGTTTAGAGTGGCTTCGCTCTGACCCAGCACCAAGAGTGTCACACCAAGAGAGGCATTTGGGGTTGCTATTGGAAGGTCCATCCATCTGTTAATCATTCAGTCCTCAGAAGCACATTAAACATGGATAACAAGCCAGGCATTATGCTGAATCCTAAAAATACAGATGTAAAGAAGGCCCAGCCATAGTCATTAAGAAGTTCCCTCTCTGGGTCAGGGCAGACACATAAGCACACACTCATGAGACGGTGTGACAGGTGCTAATGGGAGAGTCCATCAGCTCTCGGCAGTGACGAGTGTTGGGGGGGTAAGAGAGGAGATGACATTGTACACTCCCCGAGAGTCATTCACCACTCCGCCATGCCCGACAGGAGGCCAGTGACTTCCCAGGAACACTCTCACGCCCTCTCAAACCTTCTAAGCTAGAAGGCAGAAGGAATCCAGTCCTGGTGTGGGGGTTTGGTGCAGGGGTTAAGATGCTAGTTGGGACTCCCATATACCAACTACGCTCCAGACCCCAGCTTCCTACCAATGTGCACCCTGGAAGACATCAGGTGGTGCCTCGTGTGGTTGGTTCTCTGCCACTCATTTGGGAGACCTGGATTGACTACCCAGATTCTGGATTCAACCTGGCCTAACCATGGCTGTTGCTGGCATTTGGGGCTGGGGAATGAACCAACAGATGGAAGCTTGCTCTCTCTCTCTCTCTCTCTCTCTCTCTCCGTGAGTGTGTGTGTGTGTGTGTGTACCTAACTTTCAAACAAATAAAATTAATTACAAACTTTAATGGCAGCCACATCTGCATGCCATATCAGAGTGCATGCGTTTGAGGCCCAGCTCTGCTATGAATTCCAGCTTCCTGTTAACATAAACTCTGGGAGCCAGCAATGGATGACTCATGGGTGGGTTCCTGCCACCATGTGGGAGCCCTGGATTGAGTCCAGGCTCCCAGCTTGGGACCTCTAAACCAGCAGATGAGAGTGCTCCCTCTCTTTCTCTCTTTCTCTCTCTCTCTCTCTCTCTCTAATAAATCCACATACATGTTGAAAGCAATGATGGCTCCTCATCTAGTCCCCATCAACATGTTTTTAGTGGCAGCTAGTGGAAACACGCAGTGAGCAGAGACGCAGCCCCTAATCTCCTGAAGTGCAAGGCTCAGCGGGAGAGGCAGCATTGCAAGAACAGAACATTGGTGTCAGCCTGGCGTCTGGTGGCCCCGTAGGAAGAGATGTCACACCAGAGACACAGCGGAGCTCCCAGCGGACCCTGGACAGGAAGTGCCTGCTGACCTGGCAGTGCTGTGTAGACACGTGCTACCCTGGCCTGCGCCTTTCCCCCTTCACCCACTCAGAGTTGGGGAAGTCAGAACCTGAGAAAGCGAGAGAGGACAACACCCCCCACCACCACCACCCCCGTTGAGATGCTAGTGGTTGGCAGTAAACAACTCCCCCCCACCCCAGACATTAGTGGCTGGCAGTAACCCCTCCCAAGGGGGGTATCATCTCCCCTTGGTTAAGCAGACCGGAGTGAGGAGGCTCAAGAAGCCGACTCCCAAGCGCAGGGGACACGGCCCAGGGGTCCCAGGCCCAGGGGTCCCAGGCCGAGGGCAGCCAGGCCCCTCAGGACGCGGCGGGATGAGCCGCTGCCTGGACGGTGCCCCTCCTGCCCTGCTCCTCAGCTGCAGGTTGCTGGGGGAGTTGTAGAGTCGCTCCCAGCCCACACGTGGTGAGGGGAGAGACACACTCAGGCACCAATGGACAGCAAGGCAGGAAGCGGCTGTGGGCCAGAGACCCGAGTCTGCCTCCTCCAGCGGGAAGCATGTCCATTTGCAAGGTCTTTCCCTGGTGGGAAGGGAGGGCTGCTGAAGCATGGACAGAGCCTAGTGCTCAGTGGATGGGCAGATGCCCTCCTGATGTTCAGAGAGGAAAAGTGGGCAGCCCAGACGGCTCACTGGCCGTGCGGCGCTGGCCTCCGAGCCTGCTGGCCTCCCTGCACCCTGAAGCAGTTTGGTGGCGCCAGCCTCCCGCCCCATGTGCTTATCTCAGCCTCTGCCCTCGGGCTCTCTCCCTTTAGGCCCTGCCGTTCAAAATCTGCTGTCTGGAACTCACTCCCCATTCATTGCTGGCCTCTTCCTAAGGAGTTAATTGTGTTTTAGTGGGTGCTGACCCTCAAGACAATGGAAGGAAGATCCACCGAGGGGGCCTTAGGCCTAGACCCCAGCAGAGTTCTGGGGAGGGCTATGTGGCGGTCACTGGAGCAGGTGAGGGCACCGAGCCCCAGACTGGAAAAGCAGCTTGCCGGGCCGAACAGCAGAAAGCGGCAGGCCTGCAGCCAGTCTTCTGCACGCCAGGCCCTCAAGAAAACACGGATCTGTGGATCTCAGTGGAGTCGGGGAGCCCCTCTCTGGAAAGCTTCCTGGGGCTGCAACAGCGCTGCCCACCTAAGAGAAGAGGGGACGCTAGAGTTGACGTATCCCCGGCTGGGGGGAGGGGGGTACGACTTCTGATGGCCATCCAGGGCTCTCCTGCCAACAGCCCGAGCACAAGCTCAAAACTTAATACCCCCAGGGCCCAGCTCCGGCTCTCGGGAGGCGTCGTTCCTCTGTTAGGACGCCCCCTGGTGGTGTAGCGTTGAAACGCGATTCTGAAGTCAGACGCACGCTTGACTCTCAGGCCTGCGGTCCTGGGAGAGTTCTCTCTCCGAGCCTCAGTTTCTGTGTCTCGAATGATGGAAGAAATTTTTCCCAAGTTTTATGGGTTGGTGTGATAATAGGCGAGACAAAACCTCCGGGTTCAGGGGCAGGTGCTTGGCCTCTGGTTAAGACACTGTGACATCCATATCCCTTACTAGAGGGCCTGGGTTTGAATCCCAGCTCTGCTCCCAATTGTAGCGTCCTGCTAATGCTCACCCTGGGAGGCGGCAGGCAATGGCTCGGGTGGCTGGGTCTCTGCTATTCATGTGGGAGACCTGGGCTGAGTTCCTGACTCCAGGCTTCAGCCTGGCCCAGCCCAGCTATTGTGGGTATTTGGGGAATGACATGCAGATGGGAGTCAGTCTCTCTCTCTCTCTCTCTCTCTCTCTCTCTCTCTCTCTCTCTCTCTCTCCATTTCAAATAAAGTGAAAAGGAACACATTTTTAAGTAAGTTTTTAAATACATGAAATAGGACTCTGCTTTTTCGGGCCTGTGATACTTCAGAACTTGGCCCAGGCCGACCTTGCATAACAAGATCAGGATGTTTGGGTTCTGGCCTTGGATTTGATGAACCTGCTCCTGGGTCTTAGTGTCTTATCTGTGAGATGAAAAGAAAGGTCAGTTACTCCCCAAATATTTATTAAGTTTTTAATGTCTTCCACACATCAAGTTCAAGATGGAATGAGGAAAGGAAGACTCAAGGGATGAGTGTGAAAATTGGTGAGATGCACTCTGGTCCAAATAGAAACAAAACCTGAGTATGGAATCCAAAACACACACAGGAGAGGTGGCACAGCAGATGGTGGAAAGCACAGGCTTGGGGGCTTGGGAGCTAGAGTGCAAGTTCAAATTGCAGCTTGACCTCCAGCAAGATACTTCACTTCTCTGGGACACGGTTCTTATAAAATAGAGATACTAAGGTCAATCAATGGGTTGTGTGTATGTGTGGGAGGATGTATGGGCATACTTAAAAAATTGATGGAAGGGGCCGGCACTGTGGCGCAGTGGGTTAATGCCCTGGCCTGCAATGTTGGCATCCCATATGGGTGCTGGTTCGAGACCCAGCTGCTCCACTTCCCATCCAGCCCTCTGCTATGGCCCGGGAAAGCAGTGGAAGATGGCCCGAGTCCTTGGGTCCTTGCACTCACATGGGAGACCTGGAAGAAGCTCCTGGCTCCTGGCTTCAGATCAGCACAGCTCCAGTCGTTGCAGCCAACTGGGGAATGAACCATCAGATGGAAGACCTCTGTCTCTCTCTCTGCCTCTCCTCTCTCTAAATAACTCTGACTTTCAAATAAATGAATAAATCTTTAAAAAAATGGTGGAAAATTGAATTAATAGATAAGTTTATTTTGGTGCAAGCAAAATGGAATCCATGGATAGTTTTTTTTCATAATATACATTTTCTTTTTTTTTCTTTTGACAGGCAGAGTTAGACAGTGAGAGAGAGAGAGAGAGAGAGAAAGGTCTTCCTTTTGCTGTTGGTTCACCCCACAAGTGACTGCTACGGCCGGTGCGTTGTGGCAGGCGGGCTGCATCGATCCGAAGCCAGGAGCCAGGTGCTTCCTCCTGGTCTCCCATGCGGGCGAAGGGCCCAAGGACCTGGGCCATCCTCCACTGCACTCCTGGGCCACAGCAGAGAGATGGACTGGAAGAGGAGCAACCGGGACGGAATCCGTCACCCCAACCGGGACTAGAACCCGGTGTGCCAGCGCCGCAGGTGGAGGATTAGCCAAGTAAGCTGCAGTGTCAGCCATAATAATATACATTTTCTGTGAACTTTTAAATACCCTTCAGATTTCAAAATTTTTACATCAAAATAAAGTTTTCTTTTAATTTTCTTTTTCCAGGAACTTATCAAAGTACCCTTGTGTGTGCGTGTGTGTGTGTGCATGCATGCACATGTATGACAAAATATAATAAATAGAGGGGCAAGCCTGGCTTAGGCTGTGAGTGTGTGGGGGTGTGTGTAATTTATATAAATATAACAAAAAGAAAGCTAAAACATAATACCACACATAATGCATCAACTTACTAAGACACTTTCACAGAGCCTGGCACCCAGCGATCACACCTAAGGCTTTCACTATGTGCACCGCGTGGGTGGCAGTCCACAGCCACATGCTTTGGTGAAAACGCACAGCTAATCCTGGGGTCGGGACCACGCCACCAGGTCTGGACAGAGAAGACGATTTGCAGTGATGTCTGCACCAGCTTCCTGCCCTTAATCCACTCCCATCGCGGGAACCAGCGACTCTCTAAGCTGGACGATCAGTTCTGGACTCACGCCTTTGATTCTGTCTCCCCCTACTGTTCCATGCACGTAAAGCAAATTGTGTGCTCAATCTTGGCCCTACAGAGACGTGTTCACACGCTACGTCAGCGTTTACAGCTTGATTCAGGAGACTTCAGTGTCTTGTGTGACAGCTCTGAAATAAGGACGCACACCAGGGGCAGGCACTTGGTAGAGTGAGCCAGCGAATGGAAGAGTCCCTCTCTGTCTCTGCCGTTCAAATAAAAATAATTAAGTAAACTTTTAAAGGAAGCAAGGAAGAAAAGAGGAATACATTTGTTAAAAAAAAAAAAAAAAACAAGAAAAGAAAAAATAGGAGGATGCATCATTAGAGGAAAGCTGGACGGAGAAGCCCTCAGAAGACCGACGTATCCGTTTTCTAGGGCGGCTGTGGGCAAACACCACAGACAGGTGGTGACATTGAAGTTTGCTGTGAAGACGCTGGCTTCTTTGTGGCCTCTCTCTCTGGTCCATAGATAACAGTCTTCTCCCAATATCTTCATAAGGTCTTCCCTCTGCATCCCAATTTCCTCTTATTTATTTATTTATTTATTTATTATTTATTTCTTTGAAAGGTAGAGTTATAGACAGAAGTTGAGACAGAGAGAGAGGTCTTCCACTCACTGGTTCACTCCCCAAATGGCTGCAACAGCTGGAGCTGTGCCGATCAGAAGCCAGGAGATTCTTCTGGGTCTCTCACGCGGGTACAAGGGCCCAATCACTTGGGCCATCCTCCACTGCTTTCCTGGGCCATAAGCAGAGATCTGGATCAGAAGAGGAGCAGCCAGAGCATGAACCGGGCACCCACATGGGATGCTGGCACAGTAGGTGGAAGCTTAACCTACTACGCCACACAGTGCCAGCCCCCCAATTTCCTCTTACAAAGACATCACTCATATGTCTTTTAGGGCCCCCAAACTAAGTTATTTAAATACTCTCTTTCCAAATACAGCCATGTTCTGAGGTCTCAGGGTTAGGACTTCCACGTATAGCTTTTGGGAGGAACCAATATAGCCCATAAACAGTTGAGAACAGGCTTCCTTAGGGACCGAAAGGAAGCCCTGTACTGTCACAGGTATTCATGGGGACGGAGATGAGCTCCCCCACCTGTGCCCACCCTCTGAAGGGTTCAGCAGACATGGGAGGCTGGTGAGGGATGACGCTAAGTCCCCAGAGAGGCGGGAGGCAGTTTCCAGAGCATGAACTTGGAGGCGTCTGCATCTTGAACATTAATCCCACCACATTTCCCCTCCACGGTGCCCCAGCACTTACAGAAGCACCAGGAGAAGCAAATTCCACTGCACTCACGCCACCATCGCCAGCACACTTCGGAAACGCCACGGAGAAGCGAATCCCACCACACTCCCTCTCCACGGTACCCTGGCCCCTGAGGGCAGCACCGAGGAGCTGCCTGGTGTGCCTAAGTAGAGAGCAGAACCAGCCCTAAGACCACCATCAACAACGTCACCCCCTGCCCCCAGCCTCTGGAAACACTGGCCTACACATTCCAGGAGCATTCTCCAAAGTAGGAAAGTTCTGCCGAAGGGAAGTGATACTTTTGAGGAAATAGCTCTGGCTCTTTTCCTTTTTCTCCTCTTGTGAGTACAAAAGCCTTGTATTTTCCACCCTCAGGCTAAGCCAAGAGTTCACAAGAAAACCACTTGGAGAGGCCAGCGCCGCGGCTCACTAGGCTAATCCTCCGCCTAGCGGCGCCGGCACACCAGGTTCTAGTCCCGGTCGGGGTGCTGGATTCTGACCCGGTTGCCCCTCTTCCAGGCCAGCTCTCTGCTGTGGCCAGGGAGTGCAGTGGAGGATGGCCCAGGTGCTTGGGCCCTGCACCCCATGGGAGACCAGGAGAAGCACCTGGCTCCTGCCATCGGATCAGCGCGCTGGCCGCGGTGGCCATTGGAGGGTGAACCAACGGCAAAAAGGAAGACCTTTCTCTCTGTCTCTCTCTCACTGTCCACTCCGTCTGTCAAAACACACACACACACACACACACACACTCACACACTCAGAGAGATTGGGGCATCTTTGCAAGTGAGTGAGATGCTTGCCTCGTATCCCTTTTGGATTCCTGATGTGCTGCAGAGAGTCAGAGCCCATTGGGTGTGGCTGCCAGACAGACAGCAGCGAGGGGTTGCTTAGAGGAGTCTGCTGCGTGGCCCTGATGTCTGGGGAGCATTCCTGATTACACACCCAGGAGAAAGGAGGAGACCCACAGGGAGGCTGGTGAGGGAGAGAGAGTGGAAGATCAGACCCCCGGTCCTCCCCACTGCAGGTTCCAGGACAGGTGAGGTCTAAGCTGATGGCGCAGGGAAGCCTTTCAGATTGTGCTGGACTGCAATCCCTGCATGTGATCAGAAGGTTACAGAATCTGCCAGGGACATCATTACAACACAGAAAAGAGACTGAAAAACTATCTGAGTTGATAAGTAAATAACTGGCTTTCTCTGTGAAATATTGAGCTCAAACTTTCAGTCAGTTTTCTCCAAGAGTCATTTTGCCACTATTGAAATGATCACTGGTCATGTAGGTGATTACCTCTCCGCCCAGAGAACCTACCCTGTGGATTATTTTCCTTAAAGTCACCCATCAGACCTTCACTTGTGAACTGCTGCACAATAATTTGTGTTATATACTTTCTTACATTTAAGATGTATCCATCAGCCAAGAGAATGGAATGACATATTGATGTTCACTTTCTATTCACAAGACTGATGGAAAACTTTCTTTGATAACTCTGTAGTGATATTTTGAAATTCATTAGCAATCTTAATGTATGCACAGTTTCATTAGTCATTAAAAAGCATTTACTGTAGGGGTGGGCATTGGGCCTAGGACTTAAGGTGCTGGTTAGGACACTCAACGTCCTCATCACAGTGGCTGGGCTTCACCTCTGCTCCAGCTTCTGGCTTCAGTTTTCTCCCAGCATGGCCCCTGGAGGGCGGCAGTGCTGGTTCACGTAGTCGGGTTCCTGTCGCCCAGGTGAGACCCCTGGACTGAGTTCCCAGCTCCTGGATTCAACCACGCCAATCCAGCTGTTGTGGGAATTTGGATGGACCAGCAAATGGCGTGCTCGCTTGCTCTCTCTCTCTCTCTCCCCTAAATAAATACATGAATAGTTTAGCAAGAATTTATTGTGCAAATAACATGAAATTTCTATAAACTGGAGCATGTTTGGAAAGCAATTTAGGTAAAAAGTAACTGTTGTATACACTGAAATACTAGATTACAATTTCTTGAACTTTTATACTATTCACTACATAAATGGATGGGTTTTGTAACTTTACTGCTTGATCCCAAAATATCACCTAAAAGGAATGAAATCCATCTGGAAGCCGCAAAATTCGAGAATGAGAAGATGGGTCTGAAAATCTTAAACCTCCTATAGGAGACATCAGCAGACACGGTGGAGCTGGGCCCTCCAAAAATCTGTCCTCAACAATGGAAATGAAAAACTGGCAGAAATGGTCAGAATACACTGTTTCGGAACTCTAAAAGCATTTAATCAAGAAAAAAGTGGGTGAATATTGGTAATAACAGTGAACTTTGTCACATTTTAATTTGCCCTGCCCCATCTCTCTCTCTCCAGATTCCTGGTGGCCTTGCAAATGCATTCCACATTTGCAGTAAAAGATAGAAACCTGGCATCCAGTGCAAGGAGAAAAGCAGGGTTGGGGCACTCTTAGAACCTCATTCCCAGAACACTGAGATTCTTAGACCCACCTGCTGGTTCTCCAGAAGACCCTGCTGGCAAGGCTGCCTGGATGTGACCTGAGTAAGAGCCAATCCAATGTGAAAAGCCTTTTTGCATGCAAGACAATCATCAAAACAATTATAGGTAGTTGATTAACTTCCAGGCTGCCTGACACAGCAGATAACAGTGGTGGCAAACAATGGACTAAGCTAAAAATGAAAAGCTGGGGTAAGATATGCCCACT
The DNA here is from genome assembly GCF_051225735.1 of Oryctolagus cuniculus. Lineage (NCBI taxonomy): Eukaryota > Metazoa > Chordata > Mammalia > Lagomorpha > Leporidae > Oryctolagus > Oryctolagus cuniculus. The sequence goes on from NC_142873.1 coordinate 46,238,410, forward strand.
GGGGCTTTGGAAAGCTCAGCATATTCCTGGGAACCGAGCTGCCCATGTGCACGTAAGGAGCTGTGCATATGCTCAGGAAAGACCTGAGGGGGCTCTAAGCTCTCAATGGTGGCTTACCCAGAGCTCTATGCAGAGGCACCAACTGCCTCCGATACACATAGAGAAGACAAATCCATGACTCAAGAAAAGCTCTGCCAGATCACTCAGAGTTCATGAAGCTAACTGGGCAGAGAGTTCCAGTAACCAAATATACAGAACAAAGACTTAACATAATTTACTTTAAACCTAGCTTAAAAAGTGGCAATTATGAAACAAACAGCAATACTGAAGCAACAAACAGCAACAAATCAAAAGAAGGAGGAGATAGTGATGTCCAGAGTTTACATGAACAGCTGATATCTTATTAGATGTCATGGAAGCCAGAAGATGGTGGAATGGCATTCACAGTGCTAAAGGAAAAAAATTCAACCAAGAAGTTTGTATCTAGCAAAACCATCACTCACAACTGATGGAGAAATCAAGATAATCCCAGGCCAAAAAACAAATAAATAAGTAAATAAGTGACAGAATTGACTACTAGGAAAACCTGCTCTACAAGGAATATTAAAGAGAGACAAATAGATGCATGTTTTGCTTGGGACTCTTTTGTTTCTCCTATTTGATTTAAGAGATAACAGCATAAAGCAATAGTTGTAAAACTGCATTGATAGACACACAATGTATAAGTGTGATTTATATGAGAATAACAGCACAAATGAAAAGAAAAAGAATGAAGTTATACAAGAATTACAAAGCTATAAAGTTTTAGTACACAATTAAAATTAAGCTAGGATTAACTCAGATCTAGATTGTTGTAAATTAATATGTTCATTATAATTACTGGACAACTTAACCCAAAAATCTACATAACTATATAGAGTAAAACAAAATACAGGTAATTTTAAAATACTCTAGAATATACTTAATTAACACAAAAGAAGGCAATAATGTAAGAACAGAGGGATGGAAAAGGCAATAGATATAGAAAACAAGTCCACAAAATGGCAGACAGGTTTTACCTTACAGTAACTACATTAAATGTCAAAGAATGAAATCCTTCTAACTAAAAGGAAGAGATTGGCAGAATTTACTTTTTAAAATTATTCAAATGCATATGTTCACTGCAGGAGACATGTTATATTCAAAGTCACAAATACATTGAAAGAAAACAGGATGGTAAAAGATGTACCATGCAAGTAGTAGCTAAAAGAAAGGTGAATGGAATTATACTAATATCATAAAAAACACACATTAAGACAAAATTGCTACTGGAGAAAAATATTTTGCTAAATAAAATTCCCTTTTATAATAAAAGGAAATATTAGGAAGATAAAACAGTTATACATATATATTCACTTAACAACAAAGATTAAAAATATATAAAGCAAAAGGGATGGAACTAAAGGGAAAAATCTACAATTCAGCAAAAAATGGAGACCTTACTACCTCACTCTTTTTTTTTATTTTTTATTTTTATTTTTTTTGACAGGCAGAGTGGACAGTGAGAAAGAGACAGAGAGAAAGGTCTTCCTTTGCCGTTGGTTCACCCTCCAATGGCCGCCGCAGCTGGTGTGCTACGGCTGGCGCACCGCGCTGATCCGAAGGCAGGAGCCAGGTGCTTCTCCTGGTCTCCCATGGGGTGCAGGGCCCAAGCACTTGGGCCATCCTCCACTGCACTCCCTGGCCACAGCAGAGAGCTGGCCTGGAAGAGGGGCTACCGGGACAGAATCCAGCGCCCCGACCGGGACTAGAACCTGGTTGTGCCAGCACCGCAAGGTGGAGGATTAGCCTATTGAGCCGCGGCGCCGGCCACTACCTCACTCTTAATAGCTGATAGCACAACTAAATAAAAGATCTTAAAGAAAATGAAAGTCTTGAACAACATGGCATAACAGATATTTATAAGACACTCCATCCAACTACAGCAGGACACACACTCCACCCGAGTATACAGGAAGTGTTCTCCATTATTTCTCATGTGTTAGACCAGAAAATAATTCTCAAAATAAACAATGAAATTATAAATTTAAAACAGGAGGAAATTTAAGTTATTCATAAATGTACTGATCTTAAACATCTACTCCTAAAAATTCAGTGGGCCAAGAAAGAAATCACCAAGGAAATTAGTAAAATATTTTGAGATGGATGAAATCAGCATACCAACATAGGGTGCAGCTAAAGCAACATAAAAAGGAAAATTTAACAGTGCATATATATAAAAAGAAAAAAGACCTCAATACCATAATCTTAAACCTCTACCTTAATAAACCAGGAAAAGAAGAGCAAAATATATCCAAAGCAAGTAGAGGAAAAGGAATGACAAAGATTAGAGTACAAATTAATGAAATTGAGAATAGAAAAACTATAGAAAAAAAATTAATGAAACAAAAAGTCAATTCTGGACAAACCTTTGGTTATATTGACAAAAAAAAAGAAGAAAGATTCAAATTACTAAAATAAGAAACTAAACACAGGACAGTATCATAGATCTTTCAGAAATTAAAGGGATTACAAGTAAACACTTTGAGCAATTTTGGATGGCAAAAGAAAAATAGGTAATCAATGGATATTCAGTCATTTCAGCACCATTTGTTAAAGTCATTCTTTCCTCACTGAATGGTCTTGGCACCATTGTTAATAATCAGTTGAGCAAGGATACATATGTTTATTTCTGGACTGTTGATTCCACTCAATTGATCATCTATCAACCGATGTGGATAGTTATCCTTATGACTTGAACACAGTCTTTATTACTGTAGCTTTGAAGAATGTTTTGAAATTGGGAAGTGTGATGCAAACTAGTGCAGCCACTATGGAAAACAATATGGATATTTCTTTAAAAACTAGAAATAGACATCCCATATGATCCAGCGATCCCACCACTGGGTATATACCCAAAACACATTAAGGCATTGTATGATGCCTACATCACCATGTTTATAGTAGCACTGTCCCCAACAGTCAATATATGGACTCAACCAAGGTATCCACCCCTAAATAAAAGGATAAAGAAAAAGTGGTATAAATACACAATGAATATATACATATATACATATATATATAATGTTCAGATATAAAAAAAGAATGACATTTTACCATTTGCAACAAAATGGATGCAACTGGAGGACATTGTGTTGCACCAGACACAGAAAGACAAATACCACATATTCTCCTTTATATGCAGTAGTCAGAATTTGAAAAGAAAAAAAATCCAAAAGGAAATAAATGTTTGTGCGTGTCAGTATTGATGCAAATATAGTTTTGTCAGGTTTTGTTTATATCTTTCTCAAATCAGTGGTTAAGAATGTTGTACTATTATGGTTTTAATGATGTTATTACTTTAAAATTTACTGTATGGGTGAAATGGTCATCTTTCCATTCGATTATTGCTCTTTACAGCCCTTTGCCTGTATTGCTACAAGCAACAGTCTTTTTGCTTTGTATTTGTTAAACTTTTTATTTGGTGGAGCATTAAACCCTTGAGTGTAATATAAATATGTTATATAATGTAAATATGTTACCTCAAAAAGTAAGAAAGAAACAAAGGAAAAAAGAAAAGAAGAGGGAGGGAGGGAGGGAGTATCATTATATAGGTGAACTGTATTGAGTATGTTAATTTTAAAAGCTAAAAATAAATACATTTTTAAAAAAGTGATAACTTCAGTATGGAATAAAACGCATATCTACAAATCATATAATATGACATGATTACAAACTATATCTGATCTCCAGGATCTATAAAGAACACTTACAACTCAACAATAAAAGGACAAGTAATCCAGTTTTAAAATGGACAAAGGATTTGAATAGACATTTCTCCAAAGAGAATACACATGAAAGGCACTAAAAATCATTACTTATTAGAAAAATGCAAATCAAAACTACAATAAAATATCATTTCACAGCTTCTAGAATGGCTATAACAAAAAAGACACACAACAACAGATGTTGAAGAAGATGTGGAAAATTCACATGGAAACCTTTATCCATTACTAGTGTGAATGTAAAATGGTGCAGGATTTTTTAAAGTTTGACAGGTCCTAAAAAGATTTAACATATTATCACATGACCCAGCAATTCTACTCCTTAGATACAGACATGAGAAAATTAAAAGCATATGTTCACATAAAAATGTACAAATAAGTCAACTTCAAATCAGGGTTACTGTGAGAAGCCTGGCCCCTGAGTGTCTACCCAGGAAGCCAGCCCAGGCAGCGGCTCCCAGGGGAGTACAGCCTTAATCCCGGCGTTTACTCTGTCATGGAGAGGGTCCCAGAGAGACACTGTCCTTAGACCACTACACAGGTGACATTGTTGCCTGAGATGGAAGGACTTAAAACCTGAAGGATGGACACCAGCTTACCCATAGGATGCCTCATGGGACACCGGCCCTGCCACAGAGGCAGAGCCCTGATCAGAAAACCCTCACTCACTCCTTTGTCTCACAGCAGAGAAAGCCAGTTACCACCAGGGGGCGCAAGAGCAGCCCCGTGCTACAAGATGCAGGGAGGACGACGGTGATGGGAGACGGGTACCCCATCCCCACATACACCTTCCTTCTTATTCATTATGTCCCTCTCTCCCGTGCTCCTCTTCTCTCCTTTTCTCCATCCTGTATTTATTTAGCAAATGTTTATTAAGCCCCTTACTGTGAACCAGACACCTGCTGGCAACTGGAGATTTAAGAGTGAGCAAACCGCCCTGGTCCTGCTCCCACAGAACTTGCTCTAGTGGGTTCCTCTCCTTCTGCCTCTTCTCCCTTCTCACCCTTTCTCTCCTCCTCCTCCCTCTCCCCTCCCCCTCCTCCCTCTTGTAGTCTCTCTCTCTCCCCCTTCCCTCCCTCCCACCCACTCTTCATCTTTTTCTTTATTTGAGAGGCAGAGTTACAGAGAGGGACACACACACACACACACACACACTGAGAGAGAGAGAGAGAGAGAGAGCGAGCTTCCATTAGCTTGTTCACTCCCCAAATGGCCACAAAGGCTAGGGCTGGGCCAAACCAAAGCCAGGAGCCAGGAGCTTCTTCTGGGTCTCACACATGGGTGCAGGGGCCCAAGCACTTGGGCCATCTTCTACTGCCTTCCTAGGTGATTAGCAGGGAGCTGGATCTGAAGTGCTGTAGCCAGGACATAAACTGGTGCCTATATGGGATGCTGGCACCGCAGGAGGAGGCTTAGCCCACTACGCCACAGTGCCAGTCTCCATCTTTCTCTTCTTTTCCTCCCTGAAAGCCCTGCCTTTGCCAGTTAGTTATCTTACTCTTTCTCTTTTTTGTCCCTTCAGCATTTTTTCCTTGGTGGCATTCACCACTCATTTTCTTTACTTCTATTAGTTTGGTGGTCTTCCTGATTGACCGGATGTCCCTCAACATTACCTCCGAGATCCATATTCTCTCCAGGCTGGGTTGTGGTTCCCCTGCCTGTATGTTGACCACTTCATGGTCAAGTGTTTCTGAACAGGCACTGTGCTCCAGAGATCCCAGTATCCTAAGGCCTTGGCACATAGTAAATAACACTGAATGAGAAATGAGCTCTTTGAAGACTTTGGAAGAAAACCACAAGCCAGAAGGCAGGCCTTGAGGACTCCAACAGCCCCCACAGATTCAAACGCTGGGAGCTGCCATGGATGGGTTCCAGGCACCCATGTGGGGATGCTGGCCAGCAGCCTATGGGCAGCAGTGAGACTCCACAGAAGAGGAAGCCCCACCCACTGAACTCATTTTCTCCTCCAGACACCTCTGAGTGTCAGGTGTCATTCAGGCAACCATATAGGCCAGAGTCAACAATGCTAGTCCCAGATTGGAGACCCTGAGCAGGCCCTTCCTCCCCAGGCAGGTCTAAGTGTGGTAGATGGCTGATGTTATAGCTTCCCTGCTGTACCCAGAGTGGCACTGTGATAGGTGGACAGCAGGACCTCACGTGAGGACAGTGGGCGGTCACAAGTCTGGATCAGACCAGGAATCTGTGTGGGGAGCAATCCGGACTGGACTAAGTTACTCGAATTAGGACTTATTCTATGCATCTGCTCTCCCACAATATGGCGCTGGGAGAGAAGTAAACAGCTTCCGCACAGCTGCCTCCAGTTCAACCAATTAACTGTAGGACTTGCTCCTGATTGGAGAGCAGCGTACTCAGCCGAGTTGGGATTGGCGGAGGAGGACTATAAAGGAGGAGAGAGACGGCATGCACCAGGAACATCTATGGGGAACATCTAAGGGAACCCGTGCAGCCCCCGAGAGACCCGGCCGGCGGTGTGCCGCTCCCCTGCGGAAGTGGGGAATGCGGCCAGGGGGAACTGCCCTTCCACGGAGGTGGAAGGGATAGTAGCCAACCCGGGAAGAACCAGCAGCAAACCCGGGGAGGGCCGAGCAGACGAAAGAACAGCGCAGGGTTCAGTGTTGCTCCTCCACGAAGAGGGGGAGCGACATAATGGTGCCGTGACTCGGATAGGAAACCTAGCTCGGATAGGAAACCTAGCTTGGATAGGAAACCTAGGACAGATAACAAACTTAGGAGGGAAGAAACGGGAAGAACTGGGAAAATATCGGAGAGAGAAACTAGCAAACAGCCTAGGGAAATTACCGGAGAGAGAGACTAGCAAACAGCCTAGGGAAAAGCCGGACGAAAAGGGTGCCGGAAGAAGCTATTGAAAGCCTAGGCATAGACTCGGATACGGACTACGGGGGGAAGCTGGGAGAAATCTCTAAGGTCGAAAGCGAAAGTGAAAGCTAGAACAAACAGACTCGGACGCGGACTGTGGGGAGAGGCCAGGAGAAATGAGGGAGGAATATCGTTGGAGGAAAGCTTGGGGAAACATACCGGGTAGAGAAAAATGTTAGGGAAATTGAAGCCGCGGGGGGCAGGCCAAGGCGGACACGAAAGCCACTTTGGGATTCTCAAGTTAGCCCGGGAATAGGGGGCGAAAAGTTAAAACCAGAAGCTGAGACGTAAGCCAGATTGGGATCCGTCTGATTAGCCCGGGGAGCAAAGGACGGGAAGCCAGATCGTGGGGCGGAGACGTACGCTGGGTTGAATTCGCCAGGCTAGCCCGGGGAACTTAGATTGAATCCTAGTGGCGGAGACGCAAGCTACGCTGTGTTACTCGCGGAAGCCGCCGCGTGCAGAGAGAGCACGGGGCGTGAATAGATAGGGAACGCTGGCGTAGGCCGTGGTTCAGACGCGAAAGGGTTAAGCGTGGAGACCGCGGACCGTGCAAAGCCGGGAAGCCGCGCAGAGAGGCGCGCGGGCTGAAGCGGCGCAGAGCCGGGAACCCGCCGGCGGGGCGAGGTGCCGGAAAGCCGCAGGGATAAGAGAAACAGAAGTTTGGAAGTGAAGTAAAAGAGAAATGGGAATGCTGGAAGATAGAAGTGAAATGGGAGAGGTAGGAATGCCCGGAGATAGAGAAATAGAGAAAAATAAGGCCTCCCCTCAACATGCCAATTAGAAGGCTTGGATTCGGTCTGCCTGATTTAAGGCGGTAAGCGCCAGCAAAGCTCGACCAGAGTATGAGCTGCAGGTCACCGAAGATAGGCACGAACCAACACTAATAAGTCTCCCCCACAATAAGGCAATGAGAAGGCTTGGATTCGGTTTGCCTGATAGGTTTTGTAAGCCCCTGCGGGCAGAGCAGAGCATGCGCTGCAGGGCACCGAACACAGGCATGCATCAGCGCCTAAAAACCTCCTCACAATGGCGAAGAGAGGACCCGGATTCGGTTTTCCTGATTGATAGGACTTGTAAGAGCCTGTGGCAACTCTAGCAAGTAGAGCAGAGTGTGTTCCGCGGGACACCGAAGACAGGCGCGTATCAACGCTAAAAAATAAAAAGAAAGGGGGATCTGTGGGGAGCAATCCGGACTGGACTAAGTTACTCGAATTAGGACTTATTCTATGCATCTGCTCTCCCACAATATGGCGCTGGGAGAGAAGTAAACAGCTTCCGCACAGCTGCCTCCAGTTCAACCAATTAACTGTAGGACTTGCTCCTGATTGGAGAGCAGCGTACTCAGCCGAGTTGGGATTGGCGGAGGAGGACTATAAAGGAGGAGAGAGACGGCATGCACCAGGAACATCTATGGGGAACATCTAAGGGAACCCGTGCAGCCCCCGAGAGACCCGGCCGGCGGTGTGCCGCTCCCCTGCGGAAGTGGGGAATGCGGCCAGGGGGAACTGCCCTTCCACGGAGGTGGAAGGGATAGTAGCCAACCCGGGAAGAACCAGCAGCAAACCCGGGGAGGGCCGAGCAGACGAAAGAACAGCGCAGGGTTCAGTGTTGCTCCTCCACGAAGAGGGGGAGCGACAATCTGCCCGAGCATTTGTAGCTAGTATCAGAGAAGGTACTGGGCACCCCTGGAATGAGAGCCTCCTCCCTCAGGAAGCCTGTCTGTCTGGCCAGGCAGGATGAAGCCACCCCAGGCCCAGACTCTTTGCTCCTTCTAGAGCCACACCCTTCTCCACAGGTCACATCAGGCAAGTCCAAACTCCCGGCCGTGGCTCGAGACCCTCTGAGAGCACCTCTCCTTCTTGACAGTTAACCCTCCCCAGGTGATCTCCCACTGCTGCTCAAACACTCCAGGACACAGAGCCCTTATCCACCTAATAGCCACTCACCTTTCTGAAGACATTACATGTCACAAAGTCTTCTTTATTCTAAGTCAAAATCTGCCTCCCATCGCCTCCGTCCCTGCTCCTAGTTAGAACATTCCAGCCATGAAACACAGATTCTCGGTTCTCCTTCAATTTCTCTTCTCCCAGTTGAGCATCCCAAGTCCCCTCAAGCATGGATGACCCTAGGACTCAGGATGCTTGGGACCCCCTAATTTGTGAATTGGATAAACAAGAAGGAAAAAGGTCTAAGAAAAGGTATTAGATCCCCTCCTCATCAAAATCGAACCCATTCCTCTTATCTTTCATCCAATGACTGCATGCGAGCCCCCAGGAGCATCAGAGAGTGAGGCAAAGGCCCCAGGACTGTGTTTAGGATGGACTCAGGGGAGCTACAGATCCTTCTGCCTCCTGGCCACATCCAGGCTCGTGAACACAAGAAAGGAGAACAGGAGGTTGAGGACTCCGTCTTCTGATCTACTGCTCAACAGCAGCGGTGGTTACAATAAACAGCACCAGCTATATAATTTTCAAGGCCCAAAGCCAAGCACAAATGCAGAGCTCCTTGTTCTAAAGTTATGAAGAATTTCAAAACGGTGAAAGCAGAGCAGGAAACCGGGTGTGGGGTCTAAGTGCAGGCTGAACGCCACGGAGCCAGCCGGGAGAGAACGGTGACTGAGCAGGTGAGGACAAGCGTGGCGCGGGTGGCCACAGCCAGGCTCGTTTCTCAGTCCAGCCTCTCTCACTGAAACAGCCACAGGTTGGCCAAGTTTTTCTGCAAAGGAACAAATAGGCATCTTAGACTCTGTGAGCAAGGCGATCACTGCTGTAGCTACTTCACTGTGTCGTTGGGGCACAGAAGCAACCACAAGAAATACACAACCAAAATGATACGACTGTGCTCCAGTAAACCTTTATTTACAAATCCAGACGGTGGGCTGGACTCGGGCCACGGCCATCGTTGGGCAACCCCTGCTCTGAGATTTCAGATTTCTTGTCAATGAGATAAGACTAGTCATAGCACCCACCCCAAAGGGTTGCTTTTGAAGATAAAATGAGGGCTGGCGCCGCAGCTCACTAGGCTAATCCTCCACATTGCGGCACCGGCATACCTGGTTCTAGTCCCGGTCGGGGCACCAGATTCTGTCCCAGTTGCCCCTCTTCCAGGCCAGCTCTCTGCTGTGGCCAGGGAGTGCAGTGGAGGATGGCCCAGGTACTTGGGCCCTGCACCCCATGGGAGACCAGGATAAGCACCTGGCTCCTGCCATCGGATCAGCGTGGTGCACCGGCCGCAGCACACCGGCCGTGGCAGCCATTGGAGGGTGAACCAACGGCAAAAGGAAGACCTTTCTCTCTGTCTCTCTCTATCACTGTCCACTCTGCCCGTAAAAAAAAAAAAAAAAAAAAAAAAGATAAAATGAGACAAGGCAAGTCCATACCAGGGGCCCTTGTGCACAGTAAGTCACCTGTGTCAGCTCCAATTGCTGGGGTGCATGTGCAGGACGGGTGAGGGGGTGACAAGGTGAGGGCCCCAAGTGAGTCTGAGTCTCAGTGACCCCACCTCGTCATCCCATCTTGCTACTTCATCCTCCAATCTTCATTTTCCCCAGCAGCTCTTTCTGCAGACGGCCACTCTGGCTAGGTGGGCCAGGGGAATGGCCAGGGCCTGGTTGAGGTCTGCCTCGGTGGGGACTAATATACTGCAGGTTCTGGGAAGGACTTGACATCGTTAGCTACAGCCTGTTTGAAAGATCAGGTAGCAATTCTCCAGTGGGTTTTCAAATATTCTTCTAAGTCAGTGGAGAAGAAGTGTCTCAGTAACTTCAGAGCTCGGCTATCTGCATCTTTGAAGCTCTCCAGCCACCCAATGGGCCAGCAAGTAAAAAATCTGGGTATTTCCCCCAGACACCTAAGTATCTGATACTCAATTGAACTTTATGTGTTTTGGCCTTTAAAACATAGTTAATCATATAATTTTAATCAAAACATGTAAAAAATTTTGCTTGTATGTTTAAAGCTGTATTTGTTTATTTGAAAAGCACAGGAGGGGGAGAGATAGAGGGAGGGAGAAAGAGAGAGACAGAGAGAGATCAAGCAAGAGGGATTCTTCCATTTACTGGTTCACTCCCCAACTGCCCACAATTGCTGGGGATGGACCAGGCCAAAGCCAGGATCCAGGAACTCCACCTGGGTCTCCCATGTGAGTGGCAGGGGCACAACCACTTGGGCCATCAGCCACTGCCCCTCAGGCACATTAGCAGGAAGCTGGATCAGAAAGCACATATCTAGTACTTGAGCCAGAAATGTGGGCACAAGGCGTGGCTTAATCCACCGTGCCACTCTGCCCATCTTTTGTCTATATATATATATATATTTTAAAGAGGTATTTATTTATGTATTTATTTATTTATTTGAAAGAGTTACAGAGAGAGAGAAGAGAGATCTTTCATCCCCTGGTTCACTCGCCACATGGCCACAATGGCCAGGGCTAAGCCGAAGCCAGGAGCTAGGAGCCTCTTCCAGGTCTCCCACATGGGTGGCAGGGGCCCAAACACTTAAGCCACCTTCCGCTGCTTCTCCTAGGCCATTATCAGGGAACTGGATCAGAAGTAAAGCAGCCGGGACCCAAACCAGTGCCCTATGGGATACCATTGTCACAGGTGGCGACTTTATCTGCTATACCATGAGGCCAGGCCCCTTATTTATCTTTGATATTCTTCCTAACCACTTATAGTTTTTATGATCTTAGAAAGGTATTTAAATCCTTCTGGGCTTCCATTTCTTCATCTGTAATATCAAATTCTAATATCTCTCAGGGAATTTCTATTAAGAGAAAAATAGATAGCAGGGATTAAAATGCTGTAACGATCAACAGGCACTGAGTATCTAATAACACTTTGGTTATAGCTTCCCAGTATTAAATATCTATCTAGGAATGAGTCCAACATTTCATGCTCTGCCTGAATCCCTTAAGGGGGTGCTCTCTCTGTACCCCAAGTCTGTCAAACCTTATAGTGATGGACCACTGCTTGCCTGCCTCCTCACCACCCTCTAAGGCAGAAACTGTCTTGGTCACCATTTTCTTCCCGGCTGCTAGCACAAAGCCTTGCACACGCAGGTACATAAGAATACATCTTGGAAAGATATTGAATGAAATTACTCAAACACAATTTCAAAGTGAAATGTAGGCCGGCGCCGCGGCTCAATAGGCTAATCCTCCACCTGCGGCGCCGGCACCCCGGGGCTCTAGTCCCAGTCGGGGCGCTGGATTCTGTCCCGGTTGCTCCTCTTCCAGTCCAGCTCTCTGCTGTGGCCCGGGAAGGCAGTGGAGGATGGCCCAAGTGCTTGGGCCCTGCACCCACATGGGAGACCAGGAGAAGCACCTGGCTCCTGGCTTCGGATCAGCACGGTGCGCCAGCCACAGCGGCCATTAGAGGGTGAACCAACAGAAAAGGAAGACCTTTCTCTTTGTCTCTCTCTCTCACTGTCTACTCTGTCAAAAACAAAAACAAAAACAAAACAAAAAAAAGTGAAATGTAGAGAAACTTGCCCCTATTCCATTCCCTAAGCTGTTGTGACTGCAACATCAAGGAAGACGGGAGACCCAGGGGGAGGAGAGCCTGGAAGAGGATGGGCTTCAAAAACTAGACACTTTTTTTTTTTTTTTCGTATTTGAGAGGCAGAGTTACAGAGTGAGAGAGAAAAAGAGACAAAGGGAGAGGACTTCTGTCCGCTGGTTCACTCCCCAGATGGTCACAACGACTGGCTAGAGCTGGGCCAGGCTGAAGCCAGGAGCCAGGAGCTTCTTCCAGATCTTCCACATGGGTGCAGGGGGCCAAGCACTTGGGCCATCCTCCGCTGTTTCTCCCAGGCGCATGGATCAGAAGCAGGGAGCTGGATAAGTGGAGCAGCCAGGACTCTAACTGGAGCCCACATGGGAAGCAGCTGCTGCAGGCTGTGGCTCTAACCTGCTGCGCCGCGGGGCCGGCCCCAGTCAGACACTCTGAAGAGAACAGACTGTCTTGTGTGCTTCTCAGAACTCTGATAAAACTTTCCTCAGAGTAGCATGAATGAATAACACTGGCCTTTTCCCAATTTGCAGGAGAAAATATTTAATGCAAGTCATTCCTCTTTTTTTTTTTTTTAATTTTAAGTTCTTCTCCTGTGAGTTCTCTAACCCTCTGGTTCTTATATTACTTTGTTAACACTTAAACCCAGTATAAGAGAGTATAAAATAGGGTTTGATGTAGAGAGAAAGTTACATAAATATTTCAGTTCACTATTCCAGTACTTTACAGATTTTTTCATAGAAACCTGTGATTTGAAGGGACTTTAACTCATTCAAGCATGAAAATTACTATTATAAGCCAAACTGTATTTTACAAGTGAAAAAAATTGAGGTGCAGAGAAGGAATACTGACAAAGCTGGGGCCACTTCCTGAGGGAAGGTCTGTCCCTGAGCTCTGCTGCATCATCAATCAACGTAGAAATCTTCACCATGACGTCAGAAGACTTTCCCTCTACACTCAGCAAGGCAATGGCACCAGCATTGTGGTGCAGTGCTCAAATCTCATAGAAGTTCTGGTTCAAGTCCTAGTTAATTCACTTCCAATCCAGCTTCCTGTTAATGTGTCTTGGAAGGCAGTGGGTGAAGGTCCACATGCATGGGCCCTGCCACCCATAGGGGAGACCTAGATGGAGTTTCAGGCTCCTGGCTTCAGCCTGGTCCAGCTCTGGCCATCATAGCCATTTGGGGAGATAAACAGTGGATGGAAGATCTCTTTTTCTCCATGCCTCTCCCTTTCTACACGTCACTCTGCCCTTCAAATAAATAAATACTTAAAAAATTAAATAAATTCAGCAAGATGAATATCCTGCTACTATTACCATGTCCAGCAAAGTAAGGGAGAAAAAAAGTCGATTCTTATACTTGCATTTATCTCTAAAGAATTTAAAAGGAAAAAAAAAAAGGAAACAAAAAAATCACTATCAAAAAGTATTATGATTATCATTGTCTTGTAAAACAAATTTTATAGAAAACTACAGTGGATAAAATGTTTTGCAAGGAACTTACTAATCATACACAAAAATCAACTGCACTTCTACATAGCAGCAATAAGGTTAGAAGACGTATATTTTTAAAAATACCATTTACATTAGCAACAAAAATTGGAATATTTCAGATGAATAAAATATATCTCTTTATTAAAAACTATAAAATTTAATTGAAAAACATTAATGAAGACCCAGTTACATGGAGAGAGATACCATGTTCATGGATGGGAAGACTCAATGTTCTAAAGATGTCAGTCTTTCCCAGATGAATCTATAGATCTATTGCAATTACAGATTGCATAATAACAGAATTTTTGTGGAACTCAAAAAGCCATTTCTAACATCTAAATGGGAATAAAAAAGAAAGGCATTAAACTGGGAATTCTTAAGAGGGATAAGGTGGAAGGTTGTGTCCTCCCAGATTTCATGACCTATGATGAAACAGTTGAGATTAGAATGGTGTGGTATCAGCACAGAGAAAGACAAACAGGTGAAGGAACCAAATATAGAGCCTACAAATGGAACTTTATATGTGAGAGAAGTGACAAAGTGACTTCTGGTTTGATCCATGATGGAGAAGTTGACATAGCTTTCTCCCTGCCACGAACAACAAAAGAGCTAAATAAAAGATGTAAAGTGTTTCAGACACTGAACAGAGACCAACACAGGGTTGTAATGCTTGAGAGTGGTGAGGCACAAAGGAAGCCATTCAGCATGGCTTTATTCTAGAAGGAAAGTAGGCAGAGGAAACCACTCAGATTTCAGGCTCATCCAGTAAACAAGGGCTTGGTGGGCAAGGTCCCAGAGGGGAGAAATCCACAGACAAGGGCACCCAAAAATTTACAGTCTAATTACCTCTTGGGTCCTTGGTCAACTCCAAGCCATTCATGAAAAGAGTACTATGACAGGAAGTTTAGGAGAGAAAAGCCACTAGAAGACTAGATAACTGAAACTATATTAGAAGCTGACCTCTTGTCAAGAGGTAATTTCATTCCAGGTAGAGTGGAGCAAATTTGGGGTACACCCTGAGCTTGCAGGTAAGATCTCAGAGACACCATGTGCTAGAATTATGACTATTCCCTGAGAATAGGTGACACCCTGGAAGTAAGGAAAGGTATATACTCTAACAAAACTTAAATCCAAGCCTTAACAGGATCGAGATGATGTTCTGGTAACTTAACAGCCTGCCAAAACAAAACTCAACACTCTTCAGAATAAGATAACATTATCCAGAGCCTTTGCAAGGTATCATCTAGAATAGTCAGTATGTTTTGTTTTAAGATTTATTTACTTGGGGCTGACACAGTGGCATGGCAGGTAAAGCCACCACCTGCAGCACCAGCATCCCATACTGGTGGTGGTTCAAGTCCAGGCTGCTCCACTTCCAATCCAGCTCTCTGCTATGGCCTGAGAAGGCAGTAGAAGATGGCCCAAGTCCTTGAGCCCCTGCATCCATGTGCGAGACCCAGAAGAGGCTCCTGGCTCCTGGCTCCTGATCAGCACAGCTCCGGCTGTTGCAGCCAATTGGGGAGTGAACCAGCGGATGGAAGACATTTCTTTTTCTTTCTCTCTGCCTCTCCTTCTCTCCCTGTGCAACTCTGACTTTCAAACAAATAAATAAATCTTAAAAAATATTTATTTACTTATTTGAAAGGCACAGTTAGAGAGAGAGGGAGAAAAAGGGAGAGAAAAGGAAAGAGAGGGAGAGAGAGAGAGGGTGGTGGAAAGAGCAAGAGAGATCTTCCATCCTCTGGTTCATGCCCCAAATGGTTGTAATAGTCAGGCTGGGCCAGGTGGAAGCCAGGAGCCTAGAACTCCATTCCAGTCTTTCATGTCGTGGTGGCAGAGGTCCAAGCACTTGAGGCATCATCTACTGCCTCCCAGGGTGTGCATTAGCAGGAAGCTGGATGGGAAGTAAAGGGGCTGGGATAAACAGCATGTGGATGCAGACAATAATAATAATAAAAAATATTCAGTTTAGAAAGAAGAAATAAAGCTTTCATTGTTCTCAGATGAAATGGCCGTGTTCATTTAAGTTTGAAAAGAATATGCAAAGCAGCTAAAAACTACAACTGAACTTAGCAAAAGTGCTGGATCAAAGCCAGCTTGCAAGAAAACAACTGTATTTCTAGTTACTACCAATCAGCAAAGTAAAAATTAAAAATTGAAGGTACTGTTTATAATAGCACCAACAAACATCAAGTAAGCAGAAATAAATCTAATGGAAACTGTTAAAGTCCTCTAGGCTGAAAAATCACAAAATATTACTTTAAAAATTATGTTCTAGATAATTGGATGGATGTACAATATTCATAGGTTGGAAACTTCATATTGATGTGTCAATTCTCTTTAATTTTTAAAATAAGTTTAAAGAAATTAGAATCCCAAATCCAGCATTTTTTTATGAAATTGACAGGCCAATTCTAAAATATATATGAAAATGCAAAGAACCTGGAATACCCCAGCCAATGTTGAGAAGAAAGGTACAAAGATATAAGACTTACACTTCCAGATATCCAAAGTTAGTATAATATTGCAGAAATCAATATTGTGGTACGGTTTGAAAATGGAAAAGCAGAACAACAGAATAGAATAGAAAGCCAGAGACAGGCCCCTTGCATAATGGTCATCTAAGTTATGAAAAAAACTCCACTAGAATTTAATGGGAAATTGTTCTTAATAAATGGTGCTGTGTCTTTGAAAATCCACCTGAAGAAAAAAAAATGAGCCTTTACCCCTACCTCAAACCCTACAAAGTTTTTGTTTGAGATGGCTCATAGGGCTAACCATGAGTTTAAAATATCAGCCTTCTAGACGAACTCAGAGAACACACATCCGACCTTGCAGCAGACAAAGGTTTCCTAAACAGAACATGAAACAAGCTGTTCATAAAAGGACAGCGATTAGCTGAGATGTTTTAAAGAACGTCCAATCCTTCGAAGACATCAAAGGAGAGTGAACGGGGAAGCCACAAGCTGGTGGAGATATATGTGTCTCACATACCAGTACATACAAAATACCTCTGCCCACCTAAACAGTAACTAAGGAAAAGGCAACACAGCTTTAAAACAGCAAAACATCTGAATAGATACTTTATAGAAGGAGCATCGATATATCCAATAAACATAGAAAGTTGGTCAATATAATTTCTCATTAGAGAAATGCAACTTTAAATGACGATCTGATACACCTGCCAGAATGGCTAGCATTCTGAAAGACTGCCAAGCATTAGCAAACACTGGACGAACGCCGTTAGATGACTGGTGGGGATACAAACTGGCAAAGCCGATTTGGAGAATTATTTGGCTGTGTCTACCAAAGTGACACACGCTCGTGCCCATCAGTCCTATTTCCTGGATATACATTCAGCAGAAGGAAATTTTTACAGTCACTAAAACACATGCACACAAATGTTTCTTGTAGCTTTATTTATAATAACCCAGAGGTGAAAAGAACCCAAATATCTACTAACGGTTGAAAGGTGCAGTGAGCAGAATAACGGCTCCCTAAAGACATCCAAATCCTGCCTCCTGGAACATGTGACTATAATACTCCACGTCCTGCAGAGGTGATCAAGTTAAACACCTTGCAGTGACAAGGTTAGCCTGGGTTATCCAGGTGGGTCCAATCAAAACCACAGGGACTTGGAAAATCAGAAAATTGCATCCATTTTTTAGAAAAGATTTATTGATTTATTTGAAAGTCAGAGTTACAGAGAGAGAGAGGTCTTCCATCCACTGGTTCATTCCCTAAATGGCCACAATGGCTGGGACTGGGCCAGGCCAAATCCAGGAGCCAGGAGCCTCTTCCAGGTCTCCCATGTGGGTGCAGGGGCCCAAGCACTTGGGCCATCTCCTACCGCTTTCCCAGGCACATCAGCAGGGAGCTGGATGGGAAGTGGAGCAGCCAGGATTTGGACTGGTGTCGTATGGGATGCTGGCCCTGAATGAAGAGGTTTAGCCTTCTAGAGCAAAGTGCAGGCCCCTTTCCCCCCTGTATTCAGAGAGGGAAACGCAGATACAGGAGAATGGCCAGAGAGGAAGGGCCATGAACAAAGTCTCACAGGCAGCCTCCCGAGACTGCAAAAGGCGAGGAAACAGATCCTCCCGAGAGCCTGCAGAGCGGAACACAGCCCGGCCCACACCTCCGCTTGTGCCCACTGGAACCCATGTTGGATTTCTAACTTACAGATCTGCAAGATAATAAGTTTGTATTAATTAATTAAGTCCAAGTTTGTGCTAATTTATCTTGGAAAACTGATACAAACACAAATGGATTTTTTAAAACATGTGCTACAGGGGGATGGTGCTGTGGTGTGGCGGGTAAAGCAGCCACCTGCAGTGCTGACATCCCATATGTGCGCCAGTTGGAATTCTGGCTGCTCCACTTCCAATCCAGCTCTCTGCTATGGCCTGGGAAAACAGTAGAAGATGGCTCAAGCCCTTGGGCCCCTGCACCTGCGTAGGAGACCTGGAAGAAGCTCTTGGCTCCTGGCTTTGGATCAGCGCAACTCTGGCCATTGTAGCCATCTGGGGAATGAACCTGCAGATGGAAGACCTCTCTGTGACTCTGCCTCTCTGTAACTTTGCATTTCGAATAAATAAATGAATAGATCTTTTTTTATTTTTTATTTTTTTATTTATTTATTTTTTTGACAGGCAGAGTGGACAGTGAGAGAGAGAGACAGAAAGGTCTTCCCTTGCCGTTGGTTCACCCTCCAATGGCCTCCGCGGCTGGCGTGCTGCAGCCGGCGCACCGTGCTGATCCGATGGCAGGAGCCAGGTGTTTCTCCTGGTCTCCCATGGGGTGCAGGGCCCAAGCACTTGGGCCATCCTCCACTGCACTCCCTGGCCACAGCAGAGAGCTGGTCTGGAAGAGGGGCAGCCGGGACAGAATCCGGCGCCCCGACCGGGACTAGAACCCGGTGTGCCGGTGCCGCAAGGTGGAGGATTAGCCTAGTGAGCCACGGCGCCGGCACCTGAATAGATCTTTTTTTAAAAAAATATATCCAATTAATGTTGGAAGAATTCATTATCTATATATGTGTAATAAAAAAATATGAAGAGCATTCCAGGCCGGCGCTGCGGCTCAATAGGCTAATCCTCCACCTGCGGCGCTGGCACCCCGGGTTCTAGTCCCGGTGCTAGATTCTGTCCCAGTTGCTCCTCTTCCAGCCCAGCTCTCTGCTTTGGCCCGGGAGTGCAATGGAGGATGGCCCAAGTCCTTGGGCTCTGCACCCGCATGGGAGACCAGGAGAAGCACCTGGCTCCTGGCTTTGGATCAGCGCAGTGTGCTGGCCGCAGCGCGCCGGCCGCAGTGGCCATTGGAGGGTGAACCAACGGTAAAGGAAGACCTTCCTCTCTGTCTCTCTCTCTTTCTCACTGACCACTCTGCCTGTCAAAAAAAAAAAAGCGTTCCAAAAATTTGTGGAAAATGTGTATTATGAAAAAAACCATGCATTTTTTTGTACCAAAACAAATTTATCTTTTAATTCTATTTTTCCACTTTCTGAAATTCTCCATGTTTAAAAAATTTTTTTTTAATTTGATTCTCCACAAGAGGGCGCCCTCCCACAAGAGGTTCTCTACAAGAGCATCCAAGTCTAGCAAGCTCTGAAGGCCAGGGACAGTGTGTCCCAGCCTGGAGTTCCAGCTCATCTCTGACAGTTTCCTTTTTAATCTGCTTGTGGGAGACACACACGTAGTCATACAATCACAGTAATATGTTATAAACGTGACCAAAAGATGTTTTGTAACAATTAGATGAGACCTGAAAAGATGTGGCCAGATTAAAGGATGAGCATGAGTCAGCAAAACCTAAATTGCATGCAGTTTGTTGTTTTTTAAAGGTCAAAATTTTAACATTTGGGGGGTGTTTCTATGAGTTCTGGCCCCTAAAAATCTTTAAAGAGATGTTCTTGAGATGCCAGCATGGAGGTTAAGCGTAAGAAGTTATAGCTGTAATGAACTCTTTGCAGTTCCCTCCTCCACTTACATACACTCCCCACATCTCTCCATGCTGACACGGAGTCATTTCCACTTACTGCAGTCTTGTAATTCATGGTTTCTTTCCACAGCTGCTGAGCACCTCACCGTATCCCAGGGCCCACACTCATCTTAGAATCCAAGATAAATTATGCTAGCTCACTCTCGTCTGTCCACGGGGGGAGACAGACACGAGCCAAACCAGGAGTGGAAGTATAGCGAGGTGCTGGGGGACCACTTGGGAATTTCTGAGGGCTTCTGAAGTTGTGACAGTTTACCAGAAGGTGGGAGGCATCTAGGGTGTAGAGAAAATTGGCTCTCATACATCCCAACAGAGGTAAAGACGAAAGTACTAAGCATGGTGCTGTAGTGAAGGCACTATATCCGCAAATGTTGAGGAAAAGCTGAAAAAAGGAAGAATTAATTTGCAAGAGTCACATGGAGGAAGATTGGGTGTGCTACTGCCAGGCAAGCCTAAGGAATGAGAATTCACTGGGTGAAGAGGTGGTTTCACACACAACCAGCAGGTGGCGTCTCTCCTCTCCAGGACAGAACATCCCCGCTGGGCACCCGGGGAAGTCCAGGGACCAGGAACAGTGAAACACACAGCCCTGCGGGGCTCCCTTCCACGCAGGGGGACCGCAACGGCTGGGTCGCAGCATGGTTTAACGCCTGCGCACCTGCTGTCGCTTTCCAGACGAGTGAACTTGCTGTGCTTCCTATTTCAGAGAGTAACAAGTACCTGCTCACTGACGCCGAGTGAAGACAGGAACTGATTTCAGAGTGATGAGGCAGCTGGGCCTAAAACCTAGGGGTACAAGGAAGCGGCCTCCGAATCGTGGAGAAATCAGCCCACGGGGAGAGCCTAGGGCTCCTGAGGGCCCCTCCGTGACAACTGAGCTGAGCCTCACCGACACCAGCAGAGGTCAGCTCGGAAGCCGGGGGCTGCTGCCGGCAGGGACCACTCACCCCCGAGGGTGAGCATGCGGAGGAAAGAACTAGGAGGCTGGAGCCAGGAACATCGGACCTGCTGGCTCTGGGGCTACGGGCAACTTCCTCATTCTCGCGGAGGCGCTGTGTCTCATCTTCTCCTGGGGAGAAGCTGACAAGATGGTGCTTCCCGGTGCCCAGCGTGTTATAAACACTGCACAAAAGACAACAGCTCAGCCCTATGGTGCTGCTCGCTCACCCACTTCCAGCCATGCTGGCTTCCTCGCTACGCCTGAGGTGCATCTGGCATACTCTCACCGCAGAGCGTTTGCACTCGCTTTTGTCTACACCTGTAATCTTCTTATCCAAGAAACCTGCTTGGCTCACTCCTTAACCTAATCAAGCACCAGGGTCTTCAGTAAGTTTGTGTATTCGGTTTATTATTCAGTACCTATTCCCTCACCACCCACCTGAGTGTTTTTCTGTTTTGTTCACTGCTATGTCCCTAATATCAATAACATTGATAGAACATAGTAGAGGCTGGCGCTGAGGCTCACTAGGCTAATCCTCTGCCTGTGGTGCCGGCACCCCGGGTTCTAGTCCCGGTCGGGGCACCGGATTCTGTCCCGGTTGCTCCTCTTCCAGTCCAGCTCTCTGCTGTGGCCCGGGAGGGCAGTGGAGGATGGTCCAAGTGCTTGGGCCCTGCACCCACATGGGAGACCAGGAGGAAGTACCCGGCTCCTGGCTTCGGATTGGCGCAGCACGCCAGCCATAGCAGCCATTTGGGGGGGTGAACCAACAGAAGGAAGATCTTTCTCTCTGTCTCTCTCTCTCACTGTCTAACTCTGCCTGTCCAAAAAAAAAAAAAAAAACATAGTAGAGAGGCAGTAAATATTTATTGATTTTATGAATGAATGGATAGCTGGGCCCACACCCTTGTATCAGCAAAACCCAAACCTCCTCGTCTGTCACAGAGAGGGCAGGCACTAAGGCCAAAGCTGATTCTTTATCTAAGAAGTCCAGGAGGAGGAAGCCACGGTGCACCATGGCAGGTTACTTTCCAGGTGGTCTCCCAGAAATTTCAGAAGTTGGAGGTGAAGGGCTACTCCAAACACAGTCCTGGAGCCCAAGGATCCCAGTCCTGTGTGCTGGGGCCCAAACTTGGTAGGTTTTGTCTCGAGGGAGGAGCACCAGAGGGTGAGGAGCGTAAGCAGGGCCCTGTGTCTTACAGGGTTGGCATTTATGGGACCCAACTACACCCTGGGGACTCAGAAATCAATAGGAGTTGCTCCTCACCCTGTAGATACCCACGATCAACCTCCGTCTTTTGAAGTCAGGCAAATCTGCACTTGGATTCCAGCTGCACCACCACTGGGATATGGTCTTGGACAAATCACATAAATACGCTGAACTTGAGTTACTACCTGTGGCAAGCATGGATACTAATGGGCGCCCAGCACACTGCTTAGGTACAGAATGCGCCTGGTAAACTACTTCTGCTCCCTGTCCACCTTGAACTCGGGCACTTGGCGAAGCTTCACTTTCTTGAGGCACAGCGGTGCATTTCGTGACTCTCCCTGCAGAGGGCGCCAGAGCACCGCCGGACTCCAGTACCGCTGACACCAGGCAGCACCGGACAGCTCCGTCGCAGGGAGCCAGACCTCGCTGTCCTCTCCACCTTTAGCCCAACCCGCAATTAGAATACATAAGACCTGCTGCTTACCCTGGATGACATTAAAATTGGCTCAGCAACCACCATTTGACCTACAAAGCAGTAAGTTCTTATTGTCCAGAGTAATACTTCTCTCCCTCACCCCTCTTCAATCTCACTTGCCCACCACATTTCTACCCTCCCATGCTGTTCTCACGCTTGTCACTCGCTCCTGGCTCTGGGCAGCTGCAGGCTCCTACTCCTTCCCTGGCCATACCTCACCCTTGTGGGTCCTCTCCCTGCTGGGAGTGGGGGTGGGTCCCACCTTTTTCTCCAGAATCAATGCACCTTGGGCACAGCTGGACTTCATTCAACCAGGGACACAGGGGTGCCAGCTTCTCCCACACCAGGGTGTCCCACAAACCCTCTCCCAGGCTCCCGGTAAACTTCTCTGCCCTCCCCAATCTAGAGTGCAAGTCCCACAGAATAGCTATGTTAATTCTCTGTGTCTAATTGTCTGTAAATCAGAAAAGCCAATCACATAAGGCTACCTTCAGGAATGAACAGTGCAACAGCTATAAAAAGCCTAGCACCGCGCCTGGCAGAAGTGGTCACTCTGTAAGGTACAGTTCCCTTCTCAGGGACCCAGGCAGGGTCCAGGTGACCAACCAATGTCTCATCATCCCCTCCCCCCCCCCAAAAAAAATCCCAGCCCCTGTTAGTGCAACCACTTGGGGACTGAATCAGTGGATAGAAAATCTTTCTCACTCGCTCTGTAACTCTTCCTTTCAAATAAATAAATCTAAAAAAAAAAAAACAACTTTGAATTACTGAGAGCACAGTCAACTAGAACTTTATACCCAGTGAAAATTCTTCAAAAATAAAAAAAAGAAATAGGGACTCCCTAAGAGATTCAAATGCTGTAGAAATTCATCACCAGCAAATCTGAACTATAAAGAATGGTAAGGGAAGTCTTTCAAGTAGAAAAATGGTATCAGAAATCTGGAGCTCCACAAAGGGAGGAAGATTGCTTGAAATGGTGATTAAGTGAGTAAATATGAAAATACTTCTGTATTATTTAAAGCTCTTTTTAGATGACATACTGAATAGTGAATTGGTATCCTGAAAATGTTAAATCATTTGAGGTGGCTGCTTGTTGCACAGTTAAGACATTGCCTGGGATGCCTGCGTCCCACATCAGAGTGCCTGTTTCGGTCCAAGCTCTTCTTCCAATTCCAGTTTCCCACTGATGTGCGCCCTAGGAGGCAGCAGGTGATGGCTCAAGTACTTGGGTCCCCGTCACCCACGTGAGAGATCTGGATGAAGTCCCTGGTTCCTGGCTTGGGCCTGGCCCAGCCCTGGCTATTGCAGAAAGTGAAACATCAGACAGAACATATTTCTCTCTCTCTCTCTCTCTCTTTCAAATGAATAAAAGTAAGTGTTTTACAAATCCTGTGCTGTAATATTTCATCCAACGTACCCAGCAACAGGGAGTGCAATCTTTCTGGAAAGGTAAAGAGCCTACACAAGTTGGCCTTCAGCTCTTGCCCAGCAGGGGGCGTCTGTGGACTTTAGAAAAGTGCCTCACGGACTGGCTCTACCCTTTCAGCTGACAAACTTCCTGGGCCAGCAGAGGTGGAGTCCCTCAGAGACAAATTATGAAACCTGGACGGACTGCTGGGTGACCGGGGTCCTCATCCAGGCTTCCCCACTAACTTACTGTGAGGTCTTGTGTGGGCACCTACCTTTCTGGGCCTCAAGCTTCTCCTTTAAAAAAATAAAAGGTGAGACTAGGTTCTATCTGAAGACCCTTGTGTGGGGCAGCAGTGTGGTGCAGTGGTTAAAGCCCCAGCCTGCAGCACCAGCATCCCATACGGGCACTGGTTCCTGTCTCAGCTGCTCCTCTTCTGATCCAGCTCCCTGCTAATGCCCCTGGTAATGCAGCAGAGGATGGCTGAAGTCCTTGGGCCCCTGCACCCATGTGGGAGACCTGGAAGGAGCTCCTGGCTCCTGGCTTTGGATTGGCGCAGCTTCAGCCATTGTGGGTGAACCAGCGGATGGAAGACTTCTCTCTCTGTCTCTACCTCTCTCTCTGTAACTCTGCCTTTCAAATAAAAACAAATCTTTAAAAAATAACTAAAAAAAAAAGGGCCCTTGCGTTCCCCACCCTCTCTTATTCCCTGTTCCTACCCTGCTATGTGCTAAACGGGTCCTTCTGCTTCCACTCTGGTGGATCCCCCAGTGGGAGAGCTGGAGCCTTTCCTTCCGGGGGAGAATTAGGGACGAAAGACTGAGAAATCAGAACCTGAACATCAAGCTCAAGAACTTCCTGAGCCTGTCAGTCACCACCCCACTTCCCACTGCAGAGTACTTTGGATAATTTTTTTCCCCATTTAATTCTCTATCCCAACCCCTCTGCAAGAGAGAGAAGTAATTATCCTAATTTTATAGGTGAAGAAACTGAGACCTAAGGATATTAAGCAACTTGCCTGGCATCAAACAGTGGGTATGGGATGTGGCTGGCCCCTGAGTCAAGGATCAGGCCCGGACGCCCGCTGCCTTGTGCAGGGCGCTGACCCTCCTGAGAGACGCCCTGCTGGGTGTGTGCTCTCCACACACCGCAGGTTCTAACCCAAAGGGCTCCTGCAGGCCGCTGGCCTAAACCTCTCATTTTGCTTAGGAAGAAGCTGATGCAAAGGAAGTTTTTGTTTGTTTTTTGACAGGCAGAGTTAGTGAGAGAGAGAGAGAGAGAGAGAGAGAGAGAGAGAGAAAGATCTTCCTTCTGTTGGTTCACCCCCCAAATGGCCGCTACAGCTGGTGCGCTGCACCAATCCGAAGCCAGGAGCCAGGTGCTTCTCCTGGTCTCCCATGGGGTGCAGGGCCCAAGCACTTGGGCCATCCTCCACTGCCTTCCCGGGCCACAGCAGAGAGCTGGACTGGAAGAGGAGCAACTGGGACAGAATCCGGTGCCCCAACCGGGACTAGAACCCGGTGTGCCGGCGCCACAGGCGGAGGATTAGCCTAGTGAGCCGCGGTGCCAGCTTCAAAGGAAGTTTTTAAGTGTTGGAGTCTCTGCCGCCTGCTCAGTTCATTTCGCATACACTTCCACTCCAATAAGGAGACGGTTTTATGACAGCTCCAGAGTTTCTCCAGGAAGAGTGCTTGGGGTTCACACATCACTGCTGTGAGTATCAGCGCAGTCCTGCACAAGTGAAATGCTCTTAACCAAAATGTATATTTTTAAAAGTCTGTACTTATTTTACAGATGTGGGCATTGTATTACAGTTTAAGTGAGTTCATCACTGTCACATAACCAAGAGTCAACTAATAAGACTGCTTACTCCAATCCCCGATTCCAGTGTCATGCTCTTCTGCTACATCTCCTACTGTCTAAGCCATTACGTCCAAAGCCTGAGATAAGCAACATGGTTGTGTATGTCTGTCTGTCCTGCATATGACAAGAAAATGATAGGGGAAAACGCTCAGAACAAGAACACGTGGAGGCTGCAGAGGCACACTCAGCAGGAAGGACACTGCCAGATCCCAGAGCTGTCAGAGGCCCAAACCTGCCTCCCTCCCTCCCAGGAGCCTGAGATTGGGCCATTTCCTGCGTGCCCCACAGAGCACAGCAGGGACGCTCTGGGTACCACGTCTCCCCAAAAGCCGGGCCCCACCCCATCCCCAGCCTTCTCTGGAAGTCAGGGAGGGTCCAGGGGCAGGCGAGGGCCCTTGCACGCTCCTCATCTTTAATGAGGGAGAGATACGATCAGTTCCCAGCTGCCCGGGCCTAATGAACACCTGCCTGGAGTTTCGGTTGCTGATTAAGCGCACTCCTCCCTCTCCGAGGCTCCTATAGAAAGGTCTGTTGCAACTTGCAAGAGGTGGGATAGGACTAAGGTCAGAGCAGGGGCAGGGGGGGCCTCTGGTGGGGACCCTTCTAGCATCTGAGCACCAGGTCAGGAACAGGCCAGGCTCTGCTCCCGAGCAACTCTGTCTTGAGTCTCTGCAGACTCAGAGGGAGAGGGAGACCCACCCGGCTCACTCAGTCCTCGGGGTCTCCAGTCCACTTTGTTCCTCCACGCCCTTCTCCCTACAGTGTACTTCCCAACTACTCCCAAGTCAGAGGAGCCACCGCAGCTGGACCCCAGCGCTCTCTGGTTAGGAACGCGACATCCAAGCTCAGCACCTTTCAAACGTGAACTGGGCTCCTTGGGTCATGGCGTGGATTCCACAGTCCCCACCCTCTCCCCATTTCCATCTCCTCCCTAAACTCACAGCTGCTGGAATCACTATCTGATTTAACTGAAGAAGAAATAAGCAAGCAAACAAATAAACAAGGTCATCAGAGTGCGGTGAGCACCAGGGAAAAACAAGTGGAGGCCGTGGGGCGGTGCCGTGTCAGCTGCGGCAGGCCCAGGAACGCCACGCACACGCTGCAGCATGACACACATGCCACCCCTCCACCCCGCCCCGCCCCGCCCCTGCCTCTTCTCCACGGCCCCTCTGCCTGTGTGACAAACCTTATTCATGATTTCTCCTGCTGTTAGTCTGTTCCGCAGGGGTGAGCTTTTATATTTTGACCTCCACTGTCCCCTGACCACCCAGAACAGGAATTGGCACACAGCAAATGCTTAATAAACCCCTGCTCAATCAATTAAAGTGGTCTCCATTTCTCTGGCAAGAGGAGCACTGGCCAACTACCCAAATCACAGCCAGCTTCCCAAACCCTGGCCTTTCTTGGAGAAAACTGATACAAAGTCATCCTTTATTTATTTATATTTAAAGATTTATTTGAAAGGCAGAGTTACAGACAGAGATACAGAGAGCGAGAATCTTCCATTCACTGGTTCACTCTCCAAATGACCACAACAGCCAGGGTTGGGCTAGGTGGAAACCAGGAGCCTGGAACTCCAACCAGGTCTCCCATGTGCGTGGGTCATCTTTTTCTACTCTCCCAGGCACATTAGCAGGGGCCTGGATCAGAGTGGAGCAGCTGGGATTCAATTTGGTGCTCATATGGGATGCCAGAGTCACAGGCAGCAGCTTAACCCATAGCACCACAACACCAGCCCCCAAAGGCAACCTTAAAAACAATGAAAAAGATTTTTTATTTGAAAAGCAGCATGTCAAAGGTTGGGTCACAGAGAGGAAAGAGATCTTCCATCTGCTCGTTCACTCCCTCAATGGCCACAATGGCCAAGGCTGGACCAGAATGAAATCAAGAGCCTAGAATTCCATCTGGGTTTCCCACATGGGTGGCAGGGGCCCAAGTACTTGGGCCACTTTCTGCTGCCTTCCCAGGCAGGTTATCAGGAAGCTGGAATAACACTGGAGCAGAAAGAACCTGAAGCAGTACTCTGATAGGAGACGCTGGCATCACAACTGGTACCTTAATCCACTGCAGCGCAACACTGCCCCCCAAAGTCACCCTCTTTGATTTTGCAGGACCAAGAGGAAGGAC
This sequence comes from Oryctolagus cuniculus, assembly GCF_051225735.1. Lineage (NCBI taxonomy): Eukaryota > Metazoa > Chordata > Mammalia > Lagomorpha > Leporidae > Oryctolagus > Oryctolagus cuniculus. The sequence goes on from NC_142873.1 coordinate 46,266,135, forward strand.
GGTCCTTCCTCAAGGGCAGAATCCCCTGTCTGGAGACTTCCAGAACCCAGAACCCAAGCTTCTTAAGTATCAGATCCCGTTTCTGTTCAAGCCCCGAACTCAGAGGTCACCCTGGATTTTTTCCTTTCCCTCACTCCCTATGCATCAGGTCCTCTTCAGGCAATCGCCAGATATATTGGAGCTGCACCCCCTTCTCCATCTGCTCTGCTGCTGTCTTAGGGGAAGCCACCCGACCTCCGCCGGGGCCTCTGCATGAACCTCCTCCCGTGCTGCTCCCATGAGGCATCCAGAAAGCTGTTCTGAAACATACAACAGGAGCATTTCTTCCCTGCTTAGACCCCTTCAGCAGCTCCCCTTTGCTCTCAGACTGGAATTCAAACGTACAGATCTACATCTACCTCCCTGGCCATGCACGGCTACACTCAAGCCCTCTCAGCCTCGTCTCTCTTTTTCAAATGCACCAAATGTTCCCCAGTTGATTTAAATCTTCCCTCTGACTACAGTGCTTGTTCTCATCTTTCAGGCCTCTGCTCAAAGCTACCCTCTTGGGGAGACTTCCAGCCTGGCTCCCTGGAGGAGCACCCTGCACCCACTCTCCACCACACCACCACGTTTAGTTCCTTCTTATCAGTCACCATGCTCTGTGACTACTCTGTTACCGTATTGCCTGCCTCCCCCACCAGTGTGTAAGTTCCATCAGGTACTTGATGAATATTCTTTGAAGGAATAGCCTCTACTTGTTCCCACCTCCTGTCAATCTTTTACCCAATGCAGTGGAGCTTAAGATCTCTCCGTGTTCACAGACACACTCACAAGTCATACACCGACACGCCTACCCCAGGACACACATACACATGCACACTAATATGCATATCCCTGCACAGGCACACACGCACAGAGACACACAAACCAACATGCCCGCCCCAGCAGACACGCAGCCACACACATGCACTGACATGCCTACCCCAGCAGACACACAGCCACACACACACACATGCATATTGACATGCATATCTCCGCACAGGGACAGACACATATGCAGTCACACACAGCACTGACTCTGGCTGCCACCTTTTTGTTTGCCCCCAAGCCTTTGCCACTTTTGATGTCCCCTCCCCTGGGAACCCCATCTTCCCTCACAAGGCTGGATTAATTAGTCCTGTCCCTGTGAGCCTCTGGGGTTTTGCTCTGCTGTTCCCTTCTATGCCGGCTGGACCGTCACTCATGCTGCACGGCGAGGTCTGATATTACTTCTTTGTGAAGCAGATGCAGAACCCTACGCCCCTGCCCTCCTCTGGGTGCTCACACTTTGTTTATCAGCAGTCGAGCACTTATGGTGCTGTGCTTCTCGTTGTTTCTTGTCTCCTTGAGGACAGGGACATTTTCTATGCATTGCTGTATTCCCAAGGCTCATCGAGCACATACAGACGGCCATGCTCAGTACACGCGAGTGGGGCTGCCTGGAAGGCCTGGCCCTCACGTAGTGGGTCTCTTAGCTCTGTGACTGTCTCTGGTTCCTGGATCCCTCAGTGACTCCTCTGTTACCCACTGACTGCGACAGCTTCCTAAGTTCCCTCCTCTCTCACTCCTTCTCCTCACTCACCCCCACAGAAATGTCCCTCTCTCTCTGTAACTCTGGCTTTCAAGATAAATAAAATCCTTTTAAAAATAAAATAAAATAGAGTAAGAGCTACTCCTTAGAGATATAGGAAAATATTATGATAGAATATGTATAGTTGTTGACTGTTCATATTTTCATTGTTACGAATAAAGTAACATTTCACTAATACATGTGAAATAGCTACCCTAAGAAATTTACCCTAAGGAAAAGCTTAACTATGAGTTTTTCATAGATACTTTTTCATTTATATGAATATCAAGATGGGAAGGAAATAAAGTGCCTATCAAATACATGTGTTTTGCAGGTGCTGGGTGAAATACCTTACGTTTGTTAATTCATGATTATGAGCAAAGGGACAAAATGCAAGCAACCTAAATATTCAGCAGTTGGCATAATGAATGGAATATCAGGCAATCATCTAAAGTAATTATAAAGACTATGTGGCAACATAGAAAAATGCTCATGACATCATGCTAGGTGGAGAAAGCAGGTTACTGAGTGTAGGCATGTGGGTGATGATTGCAGCTACAAACGTTCATATGCATGAGCACAGCCACACAAACACATCCACGCTGGTTCTACTGTGGTGGGCGTATGGCTGATGCTCTCCATTCATCAAATTCTTTGTGGAATTGTTTGATTGTTGGTCAATTATTTATAGGAGTAATTTTCTGAAAGTGCTCTATGTGCAGATATTTTACCCTCTCTCATATGGTTTGCCCATCAGTTCCAAGAGGGATGGGGCCAGCATTGTGGCCCAGCAGGTTAAGACGCTGCCTGCGATACTGACTTCCCATATGGGCTCCAGTTCCAATCCTGGCAGCTCCACTTCCAATCCAGTTCTTTGTTAATGTACCTGGGAAAGCAGTGAAATGGCCCAAGTGCTTGGGGCCCTGCCACCCATGTGGGAAACCTAGATGGAGTTCTGGCTCCTGGTTTCTGCCTGGCCAAGCCCCAGTCATTGTGGCCATTTGGGAAGTGAACCAGCAGGTGGAAGCTCTCTTTCCCTCTCTTTCTGTAACTCTGCCTTTCAAATAAATAAATCTAAAAAAAAAAAAAAAAAAAAAAAAAAAAAAAAAAAAAAACACCTCCAAGAGGGAAAATATAGTATTTTCATGCTTGAAAGTCGATAGATAGCACATCTTTTTTTATTTTTTTATTTTTTTTATTTTTTATTTTTTTGACAGGCAGAGTGGACAGTGAGAGAGAGACAGAGAGAAAGGTCCTCCTTTGCCGTTGGTTCACCCTCCAATGGCCGCTGAGGCCAGCGCACCGTGCTGATCCGATGGCAGGAGCCAGGTACTTCTCCTGGTCTCCCATGGGGTGCAGGGCCCAAGTACTTGGGCCATCCTCCACTGCACTCCCGGGCCACAGCAGAGAGCTGGCCTGGAAGAGGGGCAACCAGGACAGAATCCGGCGCCCCGACCGGGACTAGAACCCGGTGTGCCGGCGCCGCAAGGTGGAGGATTAGCCCAGTGAGCCGCGGCGCCGGCCTGATAGCACATCTTTGGAAATGCTTCAGTTGCACTCAATTTATTGCAGTTTCCTGAAAAATGAATGGAAGAGCGGCCCTTTTGCATTTAGCTCTTCAACTGCTCATCACAAGCTTTCAGAGACTGCTCTCATGGGGTCGGTGCTGTGGCGCAGTGGGTTAAACCACTGCCTGTGACACCAGCATCCCACAGGAGTGCAAATTTGATTCAGCTTCCTGCTAATATGCCTAGGAAAACAACAGAAGATAGCCTAAGAGCTTGAGACCCCTGCCACCCATGTGAGAGACTCGATCCAGTTCCAGGCTCCCAGCTTAGGCCTGGCCCAGCCCCTGCTGTTGCAGCTATTTTGGGAGTGAAGCCGTGGATCTCTCTTTCTCCCCCTCACCCCATGTTATCTCTCTGATGCTTTCAAATAAATAAATAAAATCCTAGAAAAAAAAGAAAGAAAAGAAACCGCTCTGAGAAGGCACTGTTGCAGCAGCACCCAGCAGGAACACCGCTGATCCCAGCTGTACCAGAGAAACACTTCATGCCTCCAGAAGGACCACAGGCACAGCATGGCTTCCCCTCCACCCATCTCTACCCACTGGGTGAGTCAGTACTCGTTCTCCATCAGTCTCATCCTTCTGTTTTCCCATGCATCCATCTACCCTTTCTTGAAGGGACATCCCCATGAAACTCCCTCACAGGAGTTAGGCATCTGTAAAAATGTCCTGAGTCTTTGGTTGGCCACTAATACAAAAGTCAAGGTCCAGCTTCCCAAATGAGGGTGATGAAGCAGCAGGATTGGAACCCAGGAGATGTGCTTCTCATCTCGTCCAGTGGGCAGTGCAGCAGCTAGTTGGGCAGGTTTCAAGGCCCCGTCCTGAAACAACAGGCCTCCATAATCAGGCCACTATTTGTCACCAGGGCCCATCCTTGTCATAGCAGCACCCAGGTTGTGGTTGAAGCAGAATCTTCAAGGCATTCCAAGCATTATCACCTAAATCCATGGCCTACTATTGCTGCAGGTGGAGTGGGAGAGGCTGTGCAGTATGCACTTGTCAAGCTGGCAGCTGAAAACCTGTTTCCATCAATCAAATAATGAGCCCTCTTACACAAGCCTGTATTGTGATCTTCACAATCAAATATTAATTGGGGTTGATGAGGACAACCTGCACTGGGCCTTCCTACACTGTGTGGACCATCACTGCTTAGAGTCCTATCTACATCGCTAAAATGGGTCTAGATGGGGGAACTGGGCCCGTGTGTCTGCAGAGTGCCTGGGTCATGTTCACTGAGCAAAGAATAGAATTAACAGACGCGGGGCTGGCGTTGTGGTGTAGTGGGTTAAGCTGTCACTTGTGATGTTGGCATCCCATATGGATGCCCGTTCACATCCTGGCTGCTCCACTTCCCATTCTGCTCCCTACTAATGCTCTGGAAAAGTAGCAAAGGATGGCCCAAGTGCTTGAGACCCTGCACTCAAATGGGAGACCTGGATGAAGCTCCTGGCTCCTGGCTCCACCTGGCTCACCTCCAACCTAACCAGTGTGGCCATCTGGAGAATGAACAGTGGATGAAGATCTCTCCCCACCCCATAACGCTGCCTTTCAACTCTCCCCCACCCCCTCTGTAACGCTGCCTTTCAACTCTCCCCCCGCCCCATAACACTGCCCTTCAAATACATAAAATAAACCTTAAAAAGGATTAACTGACATTAACTAGGTGTGTATGCTATGTGAGGTCCAATGCTGGACGCTGGAAATTCGGAGGGGCATCGAGCACACATCCTGCCCATGAAGAGCACATAGTTCAGAGGAGAAAATGGGCCCCAAACCAGTGACAGTCAGTGTGGAGTGGGCCGTAACAGCAGGAAGGGTCAGAGAGCAGCCATATCTGCCTAGAGAACCCCAGGTGTCAGGGAAAGGGCTCTGACCTGAGCCTGCGTGGCACAGCAGACACACTTGTTCCCGCTACATAAGCCACAGAGGAGCTGCAGGTGCAAGGGAGAGGACATCTGTGGAGCCAGGGCGGCTCACCGCCTGCAGGGGTCCCTGAGGCAGCAGCTACCCTCCTGGATATGTTCTCAGAAGGTCCCCATCACATTTCTGGAACAAACATGAGATTTTCCTACCTCCAGAATGCTGCTGTAATTCTTCATTTCTCCTGGCATAGCTTCCTACTTTACCTGAAGGCCCCCAGCCTCCACTCATTCATCAGGGCCCAGCTCTCAGGCCGCCGCCCCATGGGAGCCTTCCTGCAGTGCCCAGCCTTGCAGCAAGCTGCTCTGCCCTTCCAGCGTTGTGTCCCTGGCTCTGGGACCACACATGCCTGCTTACATCCCAGTTACTTTGTAGATCCCATAGCCAAAGTACCCCCAGCAGCTTGTGCAGTCCCTGGTACACAGTAGGTACTCAGTATCTGATTGTTAGAGACTAGCTCCTCCCGGACTACTCATCAGACTCAGGTGATCCAGACGCAGCATCCAAACCCACTTCCTGCAGGACGGAGCTTATTGTCACAACAGGAAGCCATCAGCTAAGTCTACATGGAATTCAGCCTGCTTCCCAGCCAGTATGCCGCAGACCAGCTACCACTCCCAACGCACAGGAAACTTGGAGCTCACTGGGTGCCAGTCAAGAGCCAGATGCCCAACAAGTTCTGACTGAGCATTCACTGTGTACTAGGCTCCCATGACCCTTTAGTGGTCAGGAGGGATGTGGCCGGAATTTACCAGTCATCAAAGATAAGGTTGATCACTTTTAGTTAAATAAAAAGTGTATCTGATTGATATTACCCTCATTATCTTTTCCTGGATATCCCATAGTGGGTCTGTATTACTCAGTCAGAATTTTTTTTTTAAGAAAAATGTGAGACAATCTGAGTGGAAGTAACAAAGGTTCAGGCACATAATCACTGCTTACTATTTCTTATCATATCACCAATAGGATCTAAGTTGTTATAAACTTAAGTAGCTGCTTTTTAAAAAGATTTTATTTATTTGAGAGGTAGTGTTACAGATGAGAGAGGGAGAAACAGAGAGAAAGGTCTTCTATCTGCTGGTTCACTCCCCAAATGGCCACAATGGTCAGAGCTGAGCCATTCCAAAGCCAGTAGCCAGGAGCTTGTTCCAGGTCTCCCACATGGGTGCAGGGGACCAAGCACTTGGGCCATCTTCCATTGCTTTCCCAGGCCATAAGAAGAGAGCTGGATCAGAAGAGGAGCAGCTGGACACGAACCAGTGCTCATATGAGATACTGGCACCTCAGGCGGAGGCTTAGCCTACTACACCACAGTGCCAACTCCAGTAGCTGCTTGTGAATGGGGAAGAGGGAGACACTGAGTGTGTGGGGAAAGGAAAGGGGTTGGTGGGGTGGAAGGGTAGGGGAAGGAGGGCTGCAGAGCCCTCTACACAGCCCCACACGGCCAGTCTTCCTCCTTGGTTGCCCTTCTCTCTTGCCCCAGCTCACCTGTCTTGCAATGCTCACTCTAAGGCCTGGGCCTCTGGAGGTGGTCTGTTCCTTATTTGCTCTGCCCTGCACAGGAACAAATGACTCTATCTACTTTTAGAAAAGATAGGGGTAGGAGGGATTATTTTCAAAGGTAACTTTATTAGGGAAACCAAGAGGAAAGCAAAGCCAAAGAGAGTAATTAGGAAGTGGGAGAAGTAGAAAGCTGTTCCAAGCACAGGACTCTTATCCTAAAGCTTTGGAAGACCATGCAGATGGGCTTGGTTGACACCTGGAGCCAGGAACCAGCACCTGTCTCTGCCTTCTCACTCTTGGTAGGGATCCTCTACGTGTCCCCTCCCCCAGGTACTACCTCCACATCTTTACTGAAACAGTCTAAGAAAGTGAGACAAAAACACTTTATCTCCTTATAACCTGGGGGTTCTGAAGAGAAGGCAGTTCTTCCCACCCATCCCCAACCAGCACCCCCAGAGGCCCCCTGGTCTCCCTTCCCAGCCAGTGTCAGGCGGCAGGTGAGCTCGCTGGATTTTTCTCTTCTCCGGCCTCCCTGTAATCCTACCAGGAGGTGCTCATGGGCAGATTTCCCTGGGCTTCCCTACTCACAGGGACCCATCCACTTGCTGGTGCACTTCTCGGATCTTGGGTTATCCATTCCAGCTACTGGTGAGGAGGCCAAATGATGGTTTTCCAGGGGTGGTTCTGTCAGTCACCCCATGGGCCTTCCCCCAGAGGCCTCCTGTGATCTGATACCCTGGCTCCTGTGCAGGTCTCGCTAGAGCTCATCTCACTGGCAGGCCCCTACTTGAGCCCAGCAGTCCTGTCCACTCTGGGCAGTGGTGGACCTTCTCACCTCCAAGCCAAACTCTACCCCATAAGGTCAGCCAGGCATAGGGCTTTGTGGTCTCATTTTGGTCAGACTCTTCACATTTCACAGCTACTCTTGTCTTACACCATTCCTATTGCTTCTGAAATGGAACTCAGTGTTCCCCACCTCCAAAATGTAAAAGAAGCTGTTTCAAATCTGAGCTCTGCCATGTAACAGACAACTGACTTGGACAAGCTGCTTGAAACTTCCAGGGATAAGCCACACCTGTAAATAGGGAAAACAACCACTAACTTATGGCATGAGAGGCAGTCTAGGCAAAAGCGTCTTATAAACTATAACCCTGTGCGTCCTATTGGCCTCTGCCTAAGCTGATCGATAGTTTCACCACCTGTCTGTCTTCATCCCCTGATGTACGTTCTGTCCCTGGGTCAGGATGGAATGGTTTTTCTCTCAAGTCCAGCTTCTTTATGGACTTTCTGGTTTTTCCTGTTTCCTGCAGAAGGGTGATTGATGGGCAAGGAGAGGCGGCCCTGCTATACACCACACTGAACAGTAGGTGGCAGCATGGCCACAGGACCCTGTGGAGTAACGCAGCCCTCTGCCTGGCTCAGAACCAATACCACAGGTGGTACCCCTGCTTACCTGTGTGCTAGCCTTGTCTCCTGGCCCACCTGACTCCACAACTGTTGACAGCAGAGACCCAAGAAAAGCTTCCTGCTCTTATAAAGTGGCGGCCTGAAGCTTTAAGAGACGAGGTTTGAGTCTGATCTGAAGTCAGTTCTACTAGCTGCACAACAAAGGCTCATGACAGGCCCTGGCAAAGCACAGGAGGAGCCAAGGCCCGGGGGGCAGCAGAATGGTGGCTTTTCAGGCCAGGAGGCCGCCTTGCCTGTGGAGCCTGGAAGTTCCTGTGGATCCTGTGGCCAAGATGACTTCTGGGGACTTCAGCCTTCCACGTTCAACCCTTGTCTATGGACTCCTTCCCTTCACCACACAGGCTGATCAAGTCTTTCTCAATTCAAAATAATTCCTCCTCGACTTGTTTCTCCTTCTGCACCTCTCCCTTTGGTTTTCCTTTCTGCTGAGAAGCTGTCTTCACTCTCCCCTCACCATCACCTCCCACTCACCCCTGAATCCACTGCATTCAACTCCCTCTCTCCTGCACTTCAAGATCTGTGGTCTCCGCAGCCAGTCATGCTCTCATCCTGCCAGGGCCAAGCGCCTTTTCAGTCTTTATTTGCCTGTGTCTCTTTGATGCAGTGCTTCCTCCCTGACACGTGCCCTTTCTTCCCCAACCTTCTTGATCTGTCCTATCTGCTGAGCAGAAACTCAACAGTCTTTTTAACTTTGTAAGTTTGAGGTTGAAAATTTCCAAATCTGTCTTGGGATCCAACGTCCTCAGCTCTGGTGCCCTATCTCCCTCCAGCTGACTCAACACACCCCAGCTGAACTCATCTCTGCTCCCAGCCCTCATTCAACCTGTTTCTCTTCCTCTAATCTCCGTCTCCATGGAGAGCTTCGGCAGGAACCCGTGGTGGCCAAAGTCAGATCATTAGATGTCATCATGTGGACACCACCCATACCTACTTGATAGCCATGTCTGGACAATTCTACCCTCTTAGTAGCTCTTAACCCCTCTTCCTCCAGGAAGGTCTTCATCAGCAACAGCAACAGCCTCCCACCTGAAGGATGTGTTTGTTTCCACCCTTCCCTCTCCCCTCCCCCGCACTGTTATCAGTGCAGTGCCGTGAGTTTTCTTTAGAAAATGCAGAGCCAAGCAAGTGATTCCAATGCTCAAAACCCTTCAGTGCTCTGAAGGTAGTGTTCAAATGCCATTTCAAACTTCCGGACCTGGCCCCACCCACCTTCTCCAAACATAGCTCGAAACCTCCCTGCCAACCCCAACACGCTCTCTCAGCCCCAGACAAGCTGTTCTTGGGCATCTTATGCCCTCACCTTCTACTCTACCGTCTGTCTAGATGACTTCTGCTACCTCCTTTTTTGTCTACTGAGATTCAGTTCAAGAATTGTCAACTTATTAACCCAAACTCTGTGCTCAATGCCTCTTCTCTGTGCCTCCTTGATTGAAGTAGTCAATGTTTTAACTGTTTAATCACGGGTCACCAGACTCAATGTGAGGGCAAGAACTGGGTCTTTTCAGTCTTTGGGTCCCCAGCACCAAGTTCACTGCCTGACACCACTGAGAAGGGGTCAGACAAATGTCAGTTGGGTGGGTTGGTGGTTAGGTGGGAAAATGAAAAATGATTGTCCGTGACAAGTTCCCTGGATATTCAGAAGTGATCTAGCACTTTGATTCCTCACCTTAATGCCAAGACTTGGTGTCCATTAAAAGACTTCAAAACAACCAAAACAACACAGCCAGATGCTTCTCCCAGAGCCAGGGGACTGCACCAGCTCCCCTAAGTCCACGGCCTTTGTTTCCTGCCTCACTCCTGAGAAGAATGCAGTCCCCACAGGGCTTCAGTGTTGCCCTGCCCTTGGCCAGATTAGGGAGACAGAACAATGACACCAACTGCAACCACCCCTGCAGCGGGAGCGATCTCTGAGCACTAGGGTGTCAGCCAGGAAAACCCAGGGCAAGAGCACAGAAGGCAGAGCCACTACTGAGGACCAGAATGAGATTCACACACACTCTTCAGGGCAGAGTTCTTGTTCCTGCTGACAGTGACAGCAAAGCAGCCAGAGTGACACCAGCAGGGCCATTTACTCTACTGGGCTTAGTGTACAGTTGGGCCTTTGTCCACGCTCTTCTTAGGCTGACCTCCTCATAACACCGTTCAACACCCAGTGCAAATGCACAACCCAGGAGGCTCCCCAGAGCCACCTACCTCCCAGCTGAGCTAACAAATTCCTGTCCCCATGCTTCTGTAGTGTGTTGTTCATATTTCTTCTACAGCACTGACCTCCAACTGTGTTTCATATGCCTGTCTTTGAGTCCCTGGCAAGGCTACAGATGCTGGCAGAGAGAAGCCATGTTTGGCCTATTTTACACATCTATTGATCCTAAAAGTCATCTGTTCCAGGCATTCGATAAATGCTCACTGAATTGGATATCAATTTTTCAAGCATCACAAAGCAACATGCAGGGGCTGGTGTTGTGGTGTAGCAGGTGAAGCCACCTACTGCAGACACTGGGATCCCACATGGGTGCTGGTTCAAGTCCCAGCTGCTCCACTTCCAATCCAGCTCTCTGTTTATCGCTTGGGAAAGCAGCAGATGATGGCCCAAGTGCTTGGACTCCTGCACTCATGTGGGAGACCTGGAAGAAGTTCCTGGCTCCTGGCTTTTGTCTGGCCCAGCCCTGGCAATTGTGGCCATTTAGGGAGTGAACCAATGGATGGAAGATCACTCTCTCTGTCTCTCCCCCCACCCCATAACTCTGCCTTTCAAATACATAAAATAAATCTTGGAAGAAAAAAAGCAACATGCAAACAACTAGGTTCATAAGTTCAAAGCAGGTGGAGAAAATAGATGTGATCTTGTGGGTGGAGCTCATCTAGGAAGATTTCCCATAGGAGGTGTGGCTGGAGAAGACTCAGCAGGGAGGGGCTGAGAAGCATGAACCTGAATTCCCTGTGTGAGCCTATCAGCTTCACTTCTGGGAGGAAAAGGCCAGGCTTCTCTCCTTCCTCACCCTTTTCTCCCCACCTTGGAAGAGGATAGCTGTCATACACACCTGGCTACAGATGTGTGCTCTGAAGACACATTGCCCAGATGTATTATCCTAACTCAGACGCTTACGGCTGCATGACCTAGGGCTGGCCACCCATTACTCCCTGGTCTCCCTCTGTCTCATTTGTAAGTTAAGTATAAAATAGTCCCTACCTCACTAGACTGCGTAATGATTAAATGAGTTAATCTAAGTAAGAAATTTCCTAAATTGCCTAAAACTATCTCAATGTTCTACACAGATTAACTGACTTAATCGTCACATAGCCCAGTGATGGTGGTACTATTTTTATCCTCAACAGATGAGGAAAATGCACTGCACACAGTAACACTGTTGGCCACTTGGATACCACCCTGAGCCTGGGGTGGGGAGATCAAGGCTACCGTGAAGGCCATAAGCCCTTCCTACCTAAAGATGGTAAACATTCCTCAAACAAGATGAACCCAGACCTGCCCATCCCAAACCACCCAACACTCCCCCTGCAAAACCAGAATCTCAATCAGAGCTTAAAGTAATAGCTGCCTTTTGTTAATTCATAGCCACCTTCATCCATGTGAAAGAGCCACCATCACCAGCACGCAGGGGCTGGGGGCGGGGGGTCCTGCCTGAGGCTTCACAGTACAGTGGGGAAGCTGCTCTCAAAGACAGGAGTTGTCCCCCCAGAACTCCCTAACTCTCCTCCATCCATCCATCCATCCATCCAGAGCAGTGTAGCCTGGAGGTGGGACAAGAGGACAATGGGCAGTTGGCGGCAGCCCCAAGCCCTCCTCACCCTCCAGAAGCTGAACAACATGTCCTCCAGATGTAGCAGCACCAGCCCCTACCCAGAGCCCCTGTGGCTGCTGGGCTCAGCTCCTGCCCATCATCAAGATCAGTGAGTTTATAGAAAGATCTCTATGCATCAAATACATAAATGGAAGAGGATGGAAAAGGAAATCATGGCCAGAGGCTAAGGAAAAAAGTGTTTTGGAAGTAATCTGCAAAATAAAAGTTTATTTTGGCAGGCTAGAGTTCAGTTTCTATCTCTAGAAAAAAATGGATAAAGGAAATGAACCAAAAAATTTAGACACAAAATACAAATGTTCAATAAACACATGGGGAGAAAAATGTTCTCTTCACAAGCGGTGAAAGGAACTCACCACAGCACTGGTCACCATTTATCAGAGTGGTGCCTTTTTAAAAAGTATAGCTCCTGATGTTGGTGAGTTTGTAGGGGCTGAACCACCATGGGAATGTACACTGAAATCACCTTCCCAGAGAGCAGTCTGAACTGTGTGCTGGAAGAGCTTTTAAAGATTTATTTATTTATTTATTATTTGAAAGGCAGAGTTGTGGGGCAGGGGGGTGTAGAGTTTTCTTCCATCCACTGGTTTACTCAACAAATGTCCACAATAGCCAGGGCTGAGCCTGGAACTCTATCCAGGTCTTCCATATGCGTGGAAGGGGTCCAAGCACTTGGGCCATCTTCCACTGCTTTCCTGGATGCATTAGCAGGGAGCTGGATTGCAAGTGAAGCAACCGGGACTTGAACCAGAGCTCATGTGGAATTCTGGCATTGCAAGTTGCAGCTTAACCCATTACACCACAACACCGGCCCAAAGAATATTCATGTTGTAGGTTTTATGAGAGAAAAAGAAGAGGCAATCTAAACTTCCGAAGATGGAGATGATTACATAAGCAATATTGCCTCTGCCTGTAATTCCTTGCTACCACTAAAAATGATGAAAAAAATCGAAGATTATTTAATGATATTTGAAAATTAATCACTGTGATGTGAAAATTGGGTCAAATAAACTGCATACTGAATGTTAATATACACACTGAACAGAACTCCTATACAGCAGGAAAACACATGTGCAGAGGTGCACTATAATGTAATTAAAAGCTCAGACCCCAGAACCAGAGTGCTTGGGTCTAATTGTGAAGCTCACCTTCACTAACTGTGTGCCGTGGGTGAGTCAAGTCACTTAACATCTCTGCCCTCCTTTCCCTCGTGGGAATATGGAAATAGTAATGGCATCTGCCTCACTGATATAGGGAGGGTAAAATAAGCTAATACCTGGCTGAGAGCTGGTAATATGCATTAGCTATTATTATCCTCGCTTATCTGTGCACATAGAAAAATGCCTGGAAGGACACACAATCTAATGGTTACCTCCAGTAGGTGAAACTACAGTAATGTTTACAATGTTTACTCTTTTGTTTTGATATCTCTATTTTCCAAATTTCCTTTCACAGACAAGGCTGAGCCAGGGAAGGGCTGAGAAGCATGAACCTGGAGTTTCTAAATGAGCCTAACTATCAGGTTCACTTCCCTCCTTTAATTAGAAAACAAACAAACAAGCACACATTGCTTAGTGAAAAATAAAGAAGACTGGGGCAGACTCCTTGGGAAAAAGGACAAGAAACAGAGTCCAAACCAAGACACTACAGTATTATGATTAGCTAAGAAAGAAATCAGCAGACAAAACCCTAGGTGCTGGAAAGCCAGGCCTGGGGAAATCAACAGAGCACCAAGCCTGTGATGGCTAAATGTTTAATTTTATGTGTCAACTTGGCTGGACTGTGGTGCTTTTGGTCGGACACCAGCCCGGATGCTGCTGTGGTGGTATTTTTCAGATATGGTTAACGTCAACATTGGTGGACAACCTTCTCTCATGTGGGTGGGCCTCAGCCAATCAGCTGAGGCCTTCAGGGAAAAGACTGAGCCCCCGGAGGAACAGGGAATTCTGCCTCCCCTCTGCCTTCTGCTTTAAGACTGCATCATTAGTTCTTGCGGGAACTTCCCGCCTGCTGGCCTGCTCCACAAACTTCAGACTTGCCAGCCCCTCGATCGTATGAGCCTATTCCTCAAAATTCCTTTACATAATCTCTCAATTCTATCTTAGCATGCATCTATACATCTTTCACTAGTTCTGCTTTTCTGGAGAACCCTGAGTAGTACACAGCCATGTGAAAAGACCAGGGAGCAGGAGAGTGAACTCTAAACTCCAGCACAGTGCCCTCTGCCTAGAGCCCCTGGAGAGGTGGTGAGTTAGCCTGCAGCCAGTGTCTGCAGCCCCCTTACTGCCTGTATGGACAGTAGTTACTATCATAGAAGACAGCAATCTGGGACTCGTTAGCACTGGGAAGTATGGAAGAACACAGCCTCTCCATTTCAATAACAAAAACACAAACCCCTTCACGTACAGCAGAGTGGGCCTTCCTCAGAGGATACACCTTGAGGACTTCACCTCACATCCTGCAGGTTCTAGGCTTGGTTTTCCATGAAAGGCAGGTTCAAAGACAGACATTCTGGTGGGAGCTATGGTTGTGGAACACCCAAAGACAACTAAGCACAGGGTGGAATGCAGAGACTCGGGACCCAGTGTGCCAGGTCTCAGCATCCAAGTCTACAAGGCAGTGAGCACCCCTTCCCTGGCCAGGACTCTGTCCTCAGAGAAACCTCATGGGCATCTTTCATCTCAGACCTTAGAAACTGACCGCAGAAAGGATTAACAGTGACACAGTCCACACTACTATATGAACAATTTGAAGTTTGATGAAAACACTAATATAAGCAAAATTGTATTCAAAGCAGATTTCAAAAAACTTACAGAATGCTTCTGAGGTTAACACAAATCCTTTCATAGTTTCACTCACCGTGAACCTGTCTAGATTTCCTTCTTGTGTGATTCTGGTTCTGTGCCAACTGTTGTCAACACACCCCCAAATATTCACAGTCTCGTGCCAGAGTTTTTGTAGAAGAGGCAGAGAATTTCTATCTTTTCATTTGCCATCAAAAGTTCAGAATTTTCATGAACTGTAACTCAAATTACTTTTGGTCTTACTTTGCTATAGAGCAAAGAAATGCATGGTGACACTTAAGGAGATTTATCTTCTACAGATGAACACACATCCACCTATACTACATTACAGACCATCAGCACCTCATGACCATAGGCACCTCTGGTTTTCCTATTTAATCATATGACAAGCCTTCTTGTGTAAGGTCTTTGAGCCCAACTCTGAATAGATTTTTTTTAAATCATCAACATTCCTGTCCTCATCTTCATGTCTGCCATTCACGAAGGAAAGGGTATTATGTGGGTTCCACGTTCAGAGGAGAGGCCGAGGCTTTGTCCTAAGTAAGTGAGCTCCCAACTGAAGGAACCAGGATATATTCAGAGGTCATTTTCTATTTTAACAACAACAAAAAGGTCACACCTGCCCAAGCACAGGCTAAAAAGAAATTCAAAAGCAAGGAGGGAGGCTCCAAGTTTTTCTCAAGAAACATTAAAGGAAGAAGTTAAAACTAGCTATCCTGTGTGATACCACATGATGCCTCGGGGTACCACACCTTCACCTTGACAAGCAACTTCTAAGGTTTTGCACTCCCATGGAACTACCCTGATCCACGCCAATACTCCTCGGTGTTCTCTCTCACCTAAGGTCTTGCTCCCACATGGTTCAGGAGTCCATGGAGGAGGCTTGCATGTTGGCAAAACCACTTCAACTATCACTGATGAGCATTCAGGCTCCTTCCACCCCCAACCCACCATGGAGGAAAGTGCAAATAGTGAGAATAACACTGTTACAGTAGGAAGAATAAATGTCACCACAGTTCCACCCACTGGAAATAATCACTAGATTGTATATCCTTCCAGAAATTTTTCTATGTGCATAGTTAAGCAATGATAATGAAAGCTAATACATGTCACTTACTGTTAGCCAGATATTAACTCATTTTTAAAAGATTTAGATTATTTATTTGAAAGGCAGAGAAAGAGAGAGAGAGAAATAAGAGATTTTTCTATCAGCTGGTTCACTTCCCAAATGGCCACAATGGCTACAGCTGCACCAGGCCAAAGACAGGAGCCTGGAACTCCATGGGGGTCTTCCACATGGTGGCAGGGCCAAGTACTTAGGCCACCTTCCACTGCTTTCCCAGGCACACTAACAAGGAGCTGGATCCAAAACAGCCAGGAGTCAGACCAGCATTCATATAGGATGCCAGCATCGCAGGCAGTGGCTTAATCCACTGCACCACAAAGCCAGCCCCTCATTTAGTTTTATTCCTGAACCAGAAATTAAAATCACAGCTCCAGTCCTTTTTCCATACAACACTATCAGTGTGACTTTGGACACATAATTTCACTTCTTGGAAACTTAGATCCCTTCTGTGAAATATGAGAATAAAACGAACCTACGAGTGAGAGAAGTAAAGGTCTCAATGTGAGGGAAACCTCCTATGCACAGTGGTTGGCAGCCAGTCAATGCACAATGATCACTAGATCTCTCATCGGCAAATACACTTGATTATTTTGGACCAATAAGATCTCTTCTGGACCCTCTACACTGACATCTAAAGTCCGTGGTTAGGATATCCATTTCACCTGAACTTTGCTCTGAATTCCATAATGAAGCCTTTACTAGGGGCTCTGAAAGAACAGAATGAGTGATCAGTTTGAATACTAATTTCATATTACATTCTCTTCCTCTGGATTCAAAAGGACCACTCACTACTGCTACTTTAAGGCACTTTTACATTCAGTGTGTATGTTTTAATCTCACATTAATAATGGAGTGTAGGCAAAGGTTATCACTATTTTACAGACAAGGAAACTGAGGCTTGGAGAGGTGAAGAAGTCATCAGGTCATGCAGCTAGGTACATGATGGAGTTGGATTGGTCTCTCCACTCCTGAGGATAAGAACCACGCCTGTGTGCCTTCTTACCTTCCCAACACTGGTTTCATCAAGGTGGGCTGAAGATAACGAATGCATAACTTTATCAACAGCCAGTGGCCCCCAGAATGGCCTCGAACGGCCTCAATACTCAGTGCCTCACTCTCTTCCATTAAATAAGGACTGAATTTCCAAGCCCCATATGTAGTTTTCCTATTTAATGGCTTTCACCTCTGCATAGCCCTGGTGTCCCTTCATTAATTTGCTCATAACACTCCATCATTTGTCATAAACATTTAATCCTGGATACCTCCTTGGGAGGGACAGGTGCTTTGGGTAATGAAGGAGGAAACAGGTGAATGATGACTAACCCTAGTGGACACCAGTGCCGACAGGTTTGTAGGGCTAAAGCCAGCACAAATCCAGTCCTTCCTGACTTAAAGCTGCATTGGTATTTTTTCTACTTTGTCCTGTAGACACATAGATATCCCACTACACGCCCATGAATACAAGGTTGAAGCCCAGTAGCTCTAGTGGGATAAAAATATGGGTCAGTCAAGGTATGATTTAAGTGACATAACACCCAGCCCTCAAGTCTTCAGGAGACAGCGCAGCTATGCTTTTCTGAGAATGCACAAGGGCTTCCATATCAAGTCATCTCACTACAAACCAGTTTTGTCCTCAAAAGGTGGCATAATCTAAAAAAGATAAGCAAGTAGACAAGCAAGGATAATGAGGGTAGAGTACAATAAATGCTGTAAAAGATGCAACAGTTGCAGCACTATTCACAATAGAAAAGATACGAAATCAACCTAGATGTCTGTCAGTGAATGAGTAGATAAAGGAAATGTGGTATAGGTACACAATGCAATATTACTCAGCTATTAAAAAAAAAGAATAAAATCTTGACATTTGCAGCAAAACAGCTGGAACTGTCAATCATTATGCTAAGTCATATAAGCCATACACAGAAAGACAAATATCGCTTGTTTTCTCGCATATGTGTATGTGGGTGTGTGTGGGTGTGCACATGCACGTGTGTGTGTGTGTGTGTGTGTGTATACATACATATACATATATATAGAGAGAGAGATGATGCCACATTATAGGGTATATATTTATAAATGTTATCTTTACTGAATTATACCCCTAACATAATAATGTACTCTTCTTCCTGTTTTATGATTTTTGTTGTAAGCTCCATGTTATGTGATATTAATATATCCACTCCTGCTTTCAAAAATTATATATATAGTTGGCACCGCAGCTCACTAGGCTAATCCTCTGCCTACGGTGCCAGCACCCCAGGTTCTAGTCCTGGTCAGGGTGCCGGATTCTGTCCCAGTTGCCCCTCTTCCAGGCCAGCTCTCTGCTGTGGCCCGGGAAGGCAGTGAAGGATGGCCCAAGTCCTTGGGCCCTGCACCTGCATGGGAGACCAGGAGAAGCACCTGGCTCCTGGCTTCAGATCAGCGCGGTGCACCGGCCGCAGCGCGCTGGCCGCAGTGGCCATTGTGGGGTGAACCAACAGAAAAGGAAGACCTTTCTCTCTCTCTCTCACTGTCCACTCTGTCAAAAAAATTATATATATAATGTTTATATATGAGGCAAATAGTATAAAATGTTTAAAAAAGTTAAATTTATGTTTGCTCATTTAACTCTTTATATTATTTGAAATATCTTAGAAGATAAAAGAAGAGTATTAGAAGAAAACTAAGATGTCTAAAAGACAGAGCTCAGCTGGTTGGGATAATGTGGAAACATGTGAAGGAGGAAGTGATATCTGAGTTGTTCTGAACAGGGAGACAGTATCTGCATGGAGATGAAAGGAAAATACAAGACAAGAGGAATTAGAAGGAAGTCAAGAAGGCAGCATGAGCCGCAGTTTTGGGGTGAATGGTAGGTCCATACTTTTAGACTGGAGATTATGATAGAATAAGGAACCAATTGGAAATAAGTCTGCTACCATTACATTTAAGCCAACAAACCTTTGGCATCATCAGGACTTTGAGGAACTTAGAAGAAGGAACCCTGGTCAAGCCCCTGCCATGACTTTCTTTTCTCAGTGAGAAGAAGAAAAGGTTGAAACCTTGTAGGATCTCTGCCTAAGGACTGAACACCTAGTTCCAGGATATACAGAGGACCTAAAAAATGGTGGATTCCAGCTCCCTTGAGCAAACCAAGGATGCTAAGGATCATGTTAGTCATGTGCTCCTTGCCTGGTCATGACTCTGAGAAACAACGGGGCCAACACAACTGGTCAGGCCAGGGATTAGGCCTACAAAGTCCAACAGTCGCAAAGCCATTGGTAGGGACGTCTCTGGTATCAGCCTAATCCTTCCTGGCATGTCCTGTGCTGAACTCCAGCACCTGGGTTAGCACCTGGGTTTCCGGGAGGCTTTGATCAGGGCCTCCAGTGGCTGGGTCTGAGAGAAGGGCACAGAGAGGATGAGGAAGCCCAGAAGTGCTCATTGTTCTCTTACCCTCCAAGAACCACACCCCGGTCATGCTGTCTTTCAACTGGCATATGTGGATAATAAGCACCAGCAAATTCTGTCACCTGTGCCACTCATCTCTCTGGCTTTCAGATTTGCTTTTGTTCTAAAGGTGACGCCCAGAATCATGTACTTTTGGGGGAAGGACATGGCCACCCTCTGGCACGCTCCTGTTCCTTATCACCATTCTGTGCTCCTGGACAAAAGTGAAGGTGTCTGGTGAGCAGGCTGCTTTATGGGCTGTACTTAATAACAGAAATTTGGAAGACCAGTCAAACTATGTCAGGCTTGGCAATCCCCTGCAACCCGGGGTGCATGGGGGTGGGGGATGGGGGGGACAGATGGGTTGCCCCCATTATCTCTATATTCCTCTTATTCTCCAACCAATGAGGACCTGGCAGTAGATACTAATGAAGCTACACTGTAAAAGGCATTTAATTAGACAGAGGATGTTTAGCGCTCAGAGTACCCTACTGTGGCCTCCTTGTTTGTGTGTGTGATAAGCATGTTCCTCTTTAGGACAAAGTTTTTGGCATCAAAAGATGACAACCATGATGCAGGGCAGGGGAGAAACCAAGGGAAGGTGCCACCCTCATGAAAGACTCACTCCTCTCTTGGGCTGAATTTATCAATGGTTTTATCATTCATTCTGGATTTTACCACTGAAGCAGGAGGGAGTGAGAACACAGATTTTTTTTCCTCAGGCCTTGCCCTCAGCTTTATACCAGGGCCTCTGGATATGGGAACTTGCCCTATTTGTTACCCTCTGTGGTCCCAAAGCTGCTTCACTTAGTGGCTGAGCTGTAACACCCCACACTGAGCTGGGCTGAAGTAAAAGGGAATTGCCTAGACCTCAAATTTAAGAAATTTAGCTAAAAGGCAGGGCAGATCAGTTAAGAGACCAGGTTGAGAAGTTGGACATTTTGGGGTTCAACTCCTGCCTTCTGAGGCAGGCATTTGGTGCAACTGTTAAGATGCTGCTTAGAATACCTGCATCCCATATCAGAAGACCTGGATTCAAGTCCCAGTTCTACTTCCAACTCCAGCTCCCTGTTAATGCAGACTTGAGAGGCAGCAAGTGATGGATTGGACGGTCCTTACCACCCAAGTGGGAGAGCTGGATTGAGTTCCTGGCCCCTGGCTTAGACCTGGCCCAGCCCCAGATATTGGTGGCCTCTAGGGAGTGAACCAGCAGATGGGAGCCTTCTCTCTGCCTGTTGGTCTCTGGCTCTCTACCTTTCAAATAAATAAAAGTAAATAAATTTTTTAAATGCAAACCATTCTCTTAAAAAATTTCTGCCTTCACCAGTTAGTATATTCTGTCTTTAGGAAGGTAGGTTAGTTATTTAAATGATAGTTTATTCATCTGTGAAACTGGAATAATAGCTTTGCTATCCTAGGGATGTTGTGATGGTTAAACGGAGAGATGTGTGTAAGCTCTTTACATGTGCCTGTGCATAGTAGGCACTCAGTATTAGCAAAGAAAATAAAGTGAAATGAACCCAGTAAACCAACACAACCACAGGTGGGGAGGTGTTGATTACCAGGTCCTGATCTCATAATTCCTGAGCACTGATTCGTTCCCCAGACTCTGTGATATGACTGTTTTTCTTATTCAGTATTTTTATAAAATTCTGTCTCCCACTATTAGTTACTTTTGGTGTGTATGGCTTATTTGCCCAATTGGACTGATTTTCTTGGAAACACATCTTATTCTTCATTTGTAGCCCACTAAGTGTAGCAAACACGGACTGTGTCCAACACAGACGAATCCAATAGACGAAGCTATGAATTTCTGCGCAAGTGTGCAAGAAGGAATTCAAAGTGCACGGAGGAGTTTCTCTTGCTACGAGATATTTCTTTTTGGAGATAATGAACAGTGACCAGAGGATGAGAGTTTGACTCAATTTCTGAACAGACCCCAGCCCCTCTCTGCCCTGCAGCAGATGCAACGACTGAGTAAAATCGCTGATGTACAGAATTCTTCACAAACGCAACAAACTTGCTCTCAGAGACTGTCAGCCCCAGGCTCTCCCACTGCCCCATCGCCCCCCAGCACACACAGGCTCTGCTGACCTCTGCTCCATGCTGCTGCAGCTCCTCCTCCCACAGCAAAGACAAGGGCTGAGGCGGCAGGCAGAGCACAGTTCCGATTCGGGTTTACCACTTTTCAGGTATGTTACCTTGAGGAGTTTACTTAACCTCTCTGTGCCTCAGTTTCTTCATCTGCAAATTGAATGTAATAATACCTGCCTCACAGTTAAGGTACCTGGCTTTTACTTCCCTACTTTACTTTCCCTTACTTCCCAAACCTTTATGAAAATTCCAAGCTTAGAACACCACCCAGGAAGGAAGGGCCCATCTGCCAAACTCACTCCTGTTCTGCAATGTCCCTCTCTCAAGCCAGGCTTCTCCTTACACTGGTCAGTTCCCACAGCAGCCTCACTTGCCTCCTCTGCTCTGGCCAGCTCCATCCATGGGACAGACCTCTCCATCCACAAGGCCTGAGGGGCCCTCCTGCAGTCTGCTGCTCACCCAGGTTCTTTGCCCTGCTGTGCTGGGGTTTGTGCTGCTACTGCAGAGCTGTCCTCGCTGTGCCAGTCGCTGCAACCAAAGCCCTGACAGTGTCCTGCCATCCTGATGCTCCTGTCTGCTGCACACTGGTGTGAGAGAGGAGGGAGGACATGGCATTCCCAACCCATAGTTGCTGGAGAAGCTGTATATACTCCCTGCCACATTGTCACTTAGGAGCCTCTCCACGGGACTTGGCCCCCTCTGAGACTCAGCAGGAGACGTCCCTCTCTGCATCCTCAGCAGTGCGTGGAGAATGAATCTGTTCTCTGCAAAGTGCCAACATCATCAAGAATAAGCATCAGCAGGTTGTAACAGAGAAGCCAAGGTATGGGGTCTGAGGGTCCCTGGTGCAGCCCCGCCCCTCTTCTCTGAGAGGTCACTTCCCTGAGGATTTCTCAGTGTTCCCATTTATAAAATAGGCTCAGCCCTACCACCTCATAGGATGGTTGTGGAGAGCCAATAAAATGAGACAGTAATGAAAATGGAACCGAATACTCATGGTGGTTACCATTAACCCCTCAAGGACTTTCCCTGGGACTGTGAAGCTGTGTATTCTGCAAGAGTTGAAATGGCCACCATCTTATTCCACACTGTATGCCCCAAGCCTTAGCCCTCTGTCTGAAGCAGAGCCATCTTTCCGCGATTGTTTGCTGAGTAGTCAATCAGTTGAATTCCTTGTCTTTGCAATAAGGAGGATGCACATGATCATTTAAGCCTCTTCTCTCACTGCTGTAGAAGGCTACTGACCCATAGCATGGGGTGGGAGAAGCACTAACCTTTCCTGTTTTCATGAAAACTGAGACCCAATTACAAAGAAATGAAAATGGCTTTCTGTGTCTCATAAAGGCAATTCTAAGACAAGAATTCAAAACATGTTCTAAGTAACAGCATCACCAGAAAAATATGTGTAGCCTCCCAAAGCGGCTACTTTGAGAAGGATAATCCTCAATAGATGCTATGTTCTTGAAAATGTGGATGTGCTTTGAATGCTTGCAGGTTAATGGAGGCAAAGAACATTCACCATGATCCTCAACCCATGCTGAGCACTACTGGACCCACCACACTGGACAGCAGTCTCCTTGTCATGAGGGGACAGACCCAGCTAGAGATGGCCTCAACTGTGGTAGGAGGGACTGCTAATTAGACTACCAGATGTCAGTCGAGGAAACAGAAGAAAGGAGATGGGCGGGGCTGGGCTCAGCCCTGGATGAATCAAGCCTTCCTGTAGGGCGGGACGTCCTGTCCAAAACCTGAGCCTCAATTAAATCCCCTATAAAGGGTTCTCGGGCCACTGACCTGGTACTCCACACGCCACTTTACAACCACTCGTCTCGTCCTCCCTGGGCACAAGGTAAGTCCCCTCCTGAGGAATCTCTTTCTCATTCTCAGTGTCTTGGTGATCTGAGCATTCGCACAAGGCTGTGAGACATGGGCTAGATGGCCATTCACGCTGCCTGTGAGCACACAGCATCCTTTTGGGGCCCCAGGCAAACCAGAAGCCAGAATATATTGCAAAATGATGCTCTCCTGAAGCGATCGGGCTTCCTCCTCCTCCCCTGAGGCTGTGCTGGCAGCTCCTCTCCCTGAAGGACGACGTGGGCCGAAGCAACGGAGCCTCCCATGTGCTTCTTTGCAGTGATGAGAGCCTATGGAATAGGTGATGGGATCCAACTGGATCATGGAGGAAAAGACTCTTAAGACTCCCCTTCCTTACTTCAGGCAAAATGAGTTTGTGGATTTATTCTAAGGAATATCAAGTGTACCTAAAAAGTCATCTTATTATTTTTACTGTTTGTAAGTCTGGTTAAAGTCTGCCACACGGTTTTTTAAAATTATATTTTTCATCTATGTTGAGGAACAATATTCTGAGTTTTGTACCTTGATAAATACAAGAGAGAAAAGTTGGCCTTGAATTATTGGCCATCAGGTCATAGAAAAATTATTCGACTTGGATCTGTTAACTTTTGAAACCTTCTGGCCACATTGGTCTGCTTTTTCCGAAACACCCATGTCTCCTTCCTTCTCTTACTCTCTTGCTTCTCTCTCAATATATATTCCTCTTCCCATGACCTCCTTTATATCTCCAAGCTCCCTGCCCTGGTTTCCAGCTACTGCAGGCTTCCATCTCTCATTGCCTTTGAACCTCTTCAGCTATGATAGCATCTCCTCCTTCTGATCTCTCCCAGGCTTCCGCTTCACACATTTTCAAGTCTCTATTCCTCCTGCACATCCACCCACTCACAGGCCTCACCTTAATCTACCCAAGATTCGTGGCTAAAGAAAATGAAAATCTCCCTTCAATTGGTAACTGTTCCTCATAGGTCGACAGGGCTGGGCTGGATGGAACCACATGCCTCTTGGGCAAGCTGAACTCCCTGATAGGCCCTACACTGAGAACAGAGGTCATGTGCAGAGAAAGCTAGGCTCTCAGGACTGGAAGGCCTCCACCCAGGGAAGGCAGCCCTCTCCCAAGCATTCCTAACAATTGGCAAGAAAGAGCAGGGTTGGGCCACGGAGTTTCTGCTTGGCTCCCACCCAAGAGAGCTGACTCAAATGTGTATTTACTGCCTAATGGTGTCCTTGGTGGGATCTCAATGCCTTGTAATAGGCAAATTAACCTTGTCCACTGGATACATTCTAGAAAATCATTGCATTTAAGTTAAGAAGAAATGAGTTCTAGAATTTCTTGTTCCCTTAAAAGACGTGGGGCCCTAGGCAAATCATCTAACTTCTCCAAGCTTGTTTTCTCATTTAAAGTAGAGATAATAAGGATTATAAGAGATGATGCACTGCAAAGTGCTCTGTGGACAGTAGTGTGTGTGTGTGTGTGTGTAGACAAATTATATATGTGTATATGTATATAATAACATAATCATATGTAATAGCTAGCACTTAGTAAAAGCCAGTCATCCACCAAGCACTTTTCATGAATTATCTTTTTAAATCTTCACAATAACCCTCTAAAGTACTAGTACTACCTTCATTCACAAAGAATAAATGGAGGCATGGAGAGGAAAGCAAACTCGGCCCCACTCACATGCCAGGTAGTGCTGGGGCCGGTATTTAAATCCTGACTCAGGAGCTCATCTCCAGTCGCTGTGTGCTCCTCCTTCCCATGCATAAAACCTAGCCAGGAGGAAAGCATGAAGGAAGACAGAGAGCAAAACCACAGCCGAGCATGCAAGGAAAGGACCAGGAATCTGATGTCCTCCTCCCACGGGGGCTTTTCATCTCTTCCAGCTTGACGTCAAAGATGCCCCAGTTACTGAGAAACATTAACGGGATCATCGAGGCCTTTGGGCGCTATGCCAGGATGGAGGGCAACTGCCAAGTGCTCTCCCGAGGGGAGCTGAAAAGACTCCTGGAGCATGAGTTTGCAGATGTCATCGTGGTATGATGTGCAGGGCTGGGCGGCATGGAGTGTAACAGGGGAATACAGCTGAGGCTTTACCTGGGTGGGGTGGGGTGGAGCAGACAGGAGGAATTGAGGCAGCAGCTAAATCCAGGCCTGCTGGTGCTAACGGCAGCTGTGCAGGCAGAGAAACAAAAGGCAGAGGAATGAGATGGTCATGGGAATTGCAAAATGCACATAATATAAAATATATAAATATATAATATAGGTTTTAATTAATTCTAATTTGAAGCCAAAGTAGAAGGACTCTAATGGGACATTGCTGGGAGGAGTAGCACCTTCAAATGGTCTAGAAATCAGAGTAACTGCTGCTTTCTGCAGCTTCTTAAATTTGATATGGTAAACATTTCCCATGTCTATCTGAAATTTGATGGTCCATTAATAAAAATTCATTAGAAGCACAGCTCTGTGTCTTCCACAAAGCAATTGCTAAAAGTTATGAGCCAACTGACCACATCATACCTGAGGTTTTGGGGTGCAGTTTGTTAACAGCTTGGTGGAAGCTCTGGGAGTTCTATGTCCTGGAAAGCCAAAACCAGGGCCTTGATGTGCTTTCCTGCCTTTGACTCGTATCCAAAGTTACTAAGACAACCAAGGCCTAGGAACAAGAATATATGGGCACAGCAGGATACTGCCTCTGGATCCTCCAGATAATCCTACCATCCTGCTGGACCCCTACCTACCTTATCCTGGGAAAGTATCTGAGTCTAAGTGAGGTGCTCACAGAACTCCCGGAAGACTGTGTTTCCCTGGCCTCAGTGCCAAGGGCAGCCCAAAGATTCAGCTCTAGAACCTGTACAGTAGGAGGAGGAGCTCATTGTTCATTGTGCAATTCCTCATACAGCTGTCCTGTAGGCCAAAAATTGTGCCAGTCATAGGAGATATAAAGAAACAGGACTGAAAAAAATGACGGCAATTAAGTGTTACTGCTGCTACCTGGTATGCGGAGCTGGCTTCCAGGCCCTAGGGCTGGAAAGCCTGAAACTGTGGAGCTGACCTAGCCATGTTCTCCTTGGAGGAGAGATGCTGACATAGCCTCTTCTTCTCCCCAGAAACCCCACGACCCTGCCACTGTGGATGAAGTCTTTCGCCTGCTGGATGAAGATGACACAGGCACTATAGAATTCCAGGAATTCCTGGTCTTGATGTTTAAAGTTGCACAGGCCTGTTTCAAGACACTGAGCAAGAGTCCCCAGGGAGCTTGTGGGTCTCAAGAGTTTGGAAGCCAGCACTCCGGGGCCTCACAAGAGCTTGGAGAAGGCCAAGCAAGTGCCACTGAAGCAAGGAGGGTTGGGACAGGGCTGCAGCAAGAGGGGAGCAGCCAGGGACAAAGCAAGCAGACTTCCAGAGGGCAGGACAGGGCCAGGACTCAGATCCAGAGTCAGGACAACAGCTCAACACATGACAGGCAGACTGAGGCCCAGAGACAGGAAAGAACAAGTCAGCAGACACAGGCCAGCGGGCATGAGGGACAGACCCAGAGCATGGAGGACAAGAATCGGCAGACCAGAGAGAGTAGATCAGAGAGTCAATCACAGACCACACAGCAGGACAGAGCCCCCCAGACAGGTGAGACCAAGACAGGAACTGCAACTCACACCCAAGCAGGTGCCACTCAGACCGTGGAGCAAGACAGGAGCCATCAGACCAAAAGCACCAGCAAACAGCCGCAAGAGTCCCCCCATGGTCAGACCAGGGAGCCTGAGACGCATGGTCAAGACAGCAGCCAGACCAGCCAGGTTGTGACAGGACAACACATCCAGACACAGTCACGGTCATACACCAAGACTGTGCAGCAGGGAAGAAGCCATCAGACAGGAAGTACCAGTGTCCAGACACAGGAGTCCCCTGATAGCCAAACCAAAGGACCTAAGACGCACAGACAAGACAGCAGCCAGACCAGCCAGGTTGTGACAGGAGGACACGTCCAGACACAGACAGGGTCATACACCAAGACTGTGCAGCAGGGCAGAAGCCATCAGACAGGAAGTACCAGTGTCCAGACACAGGAGTTCTCTGATGGCCAGACCAAAGGACCTAAGACGCACAGTCAAGACAGCAGCCAGACCAGCCAGGTTGTGCCAGGAGGACATGCTCAAGCTCAGACAGGGTCACAGACCCAGACGATGCAGCAGGGCATAAACCATCAGACAGGAAGTACCAGCATCCAGACACAGGGGTCCTCTGATGGTCAGACCAGGAGGCCTGAGACCCACAGTCAAGACAGCAGCCAGACCAGCCAGGCTGTGACAGGAGGACATGTTCAGACAGAAGCAGGATCGCACTCCCAGACTGTGGAGCAAGGCATAAGCCAGAGTGAGAGCCATACAGGGGCTGGAGCACAGGGGCAGACCCAGACACAGTCTGGCACTGGTCAAAGGTGGACACACGTAAGCAACTTCGAGGCAAGAGAGTCAGCACCGGGAGGACAGGCCCAGACTAGGGCGAGTGTTGTGACAGGACGACAGGAAGGGAGCAGTACGCACTCCAGCAGCAGTGTGACAGGAGGGCAGGGAGAGAGACAGCCCCCAGTAGTCACCAGTGAGTGGGTTGATGACATCACACGGGAGCTAGTGATTGAAAGGCAGGACTAAAACAGCAGGCACACCAGCACTCCCTCTGCACAGGGCCAGGATGCAGCCAAGCCAGAAAGGAAGCAAGGCTTCTCCGCTAAGGGGCTGTATTCCTACTTCAAAGGTAGCAAACCATGACTCATCCAGACTACAGTGACTGGACCGCAAGACAGCTGGAGAGGGACTGGCTTGTCCGCCCGGCCAGTCTAGTTGACACGTCCCTAGATTCAGCTCCTAATCATAGAGCTTCCCCCTTAGGTCTTCCTCAATGAGGTCATTTCTGCAAGGTGCTTTCTGTCCCAAACTCCCGTCTCCTATCTGCTTTGCCACACAGATGCTCCTAGGAGCAGGAAGATAGGGAACAAGTATTTCCTTCATGCTGAATTCTCTTCAGCTTATAAAGATTCTTAGGGACACTTTTCTCTCTGCCATTTTTCTGCTGCCCCATCCATCCTGATAAATCAATAAAAATCTTCAGAAGCCACTGACCACCATGTTCCATTCAATTGCTTTCTGTTGACCTAATGGGCTAAGAGTATAGGTTTATGATGATGATGAACCCTTGAAGACAGTCTAGTTGAGAAAGCATTGTACATGATTCCAAGGGTTAGAAAGAGTCACAGAGACATCACATTCACTACTTAGCAGGATGCACCACAAAAGGTCTCATTCGTGATGACCATAAACGATGACTAGAATTTAGACAGGTAAAATCACTCTGTGTCTCATTATCTCCAATTCTAGAGCATTAGCCTCTGTTCACATGTAATGCCACAAAGGAAAGTCGACTTAAGATTACCAGTAAATGGAAACAGGCCCTCAGGAGCTGTGCAGGAGAAAGGATAGAAGGCTTGTGCTAGCAGGCACTGAGCCAGGAGTCACAGCCTTGGAGACACCCTTCTGCACTTCCTCCATGATACCCCACCTGCTGGGTATGAACAAGTTATGGATAGAAACTCGCAACTCTAGTTTACTGGAAGGCTCACTTGTAGTAATTTTTAAAAGCAAAGATTTTAAAACTCAACCATAGAGATGCATGTTTCAAAGGCTTGGAGTAGACCCTATTAATGTTGTTTAGAAACATCTTAGGAGGACAGATGCTGCTGGCAGTACAGAAAACTTGACACTCTACCAGCCTCTCACAACAAAGTAACTAGATGCTGCATGAAAACATATTTTCCACTGCCTTTTCTGTTTATGAGAAGTAAAGGGAATCTCCAAGGATAAAATAAAATGTGGTAGACTGAGCAACAATCTCCAAAGATGCTCCAGTCCTATCCCAGGGGCCTGTATGTTGCTGTGAGGAGTCAGATAAAGGAAAGACAGGCAGAGAGAGACAGGGAACATAACGGGTACCTAAATAACTGTAAGGAACTAGGTCCTGGCACCAGACCAGAACACACACATTTCTTAACTGGTCAGCAACATTTCCCAACTGTAATATTCCTCAAGCGGTCAGCAAGGTAACATTTCTCATCTAATCGGAGACCACAACCACTTCCCAAAATGTTTCAGAAAAAAATCAGACCCTTGACGTGTAGAGACCATTTGGGGAATTGATCAACTGGCAGGCACTCCCTATGTAACTTCCCTACCCAGGCCATACCGGAACCCTCCCCAGGATCCCCTGCTGGTTAGCAGGAGTCTTAGTTTCTCCATGAAATCTACTTTCGCTTTTGCTCACTCCCAATGTCTGTCCACGTCATCATTCTTGGTCACCATGAGACAAGAATCAACTCTGAGAGGCACCAAGATGGAGGAATAGTGAGGGAGCTTACTGCTCTAATCTAGGGGAAGATATTTTTAAAAATGTGGAAAGAGTACAATCTCAGGGAAGAGTTAGGAATAAAACGGCAGAGGAAACTGCATGTAAATGAGAGGGACACTGTGGAACTATGTGGAGGCTATGGATGTGCACAACTAAGGATTCTAGCCAAGAGCCTAAGCAATCAGCTTTGTAAAGTGACTGAGTCCAGACAGCAGCAGCCCAAGCCACTGGCAATAAAGCTGCGGGAAGAGTCTGGTTTGGTGTCCTTTTGGGGACAGTATGCACATCTGCCAACCTAGAGGGGAAAAAGGGGGCATGTTTCTCTCTCCCCAACTACCTGGCACCAGGGTCCTGTAACTAGCCAAGAGCACATGAGTGCCATTTTGGACATACGAAACAGCTGTGACAGCCTGTGTCTGCCTGTCCAGCAACCAACTGAGAGGAGATGCCTAAGTCTGGCTGGGAGAATTAAAAGGGGGCCGGGTGCACATAACTGTGGGGCTAGGACTGTGAAAACACTATGGCTACATGTGAGGGCACAGGGTGTTGCTGGGTCTTTCAGCAATCACTGTGGGTGGCTCTACATGCTCAGGGCTCCCTGATTCCCTGTGAGGGTCATTATTCAGGATCTGCTCACACCAAGGACTGTACAGATCCTTTGTGTAGTTCTTGTTGCAGCACGGATGAATACTGTACACACTGGGGCTAGCACCCAGGAAGTGATCTCCATAGAGGAGAGGAGGTGAGCGTGAGACTATGCCAATAGGGCTGAACAAACGTGACCTCTGATAAAAAAAAATAAATAAAAAGAGAGAAAGAGATTTGCCACACCCAATTTCAGAGTCACCCTGGACACTCCTCTCTCTGCAGAGCACTGAACAAAGCTCCATGGTCACACCTAGCACAGGCCTAAGGATGTTCACTAAAAGAGCAGATACTCCATTAAGTTACAAAGGCATAGTTCGGAGATAAAAGCTACCACAGGGAAAAAAATAAACAAGTATCTCCTCATATGCCTAAAAATAAATGCAGCAATTAAAGAAACAAGAATAAGGAAAACAACACCCCCAAAGAAACACAATACTTCAATACTATAATGAGAAGATGAAGCGACTCAAGAAAATCCATAAATGGAAGTAAAAAAATTGATCATATGATTACTTAGAAGTAATCAGAAGCAAATCCATGCACTAAAGAAATCCGTACATGACAAGAAAGAAAATTCTTTTCATGAAATTGAGATTTTAAAGAGAAATCAAAATGAAATATTTGAAATGAAGAATTTAATAGAACAAATAAAAAATATGGTGGAAAGCCTTAACAACAGAATCAATGAGGCAGAAGAAAGAATATCCAAGTTAAAAGACAAATCTCTGGAAATTTTAGTCCAACAAAATAAGAAGAAGAAGAAGGAGGAGGGGGTGGGGAAGGAGAGAGGGAGAAGGAAGAGGAGGAGGAGAAGAAGATCAGTTGACCCAACATATGGTTCTTAGGAGTTCCTAAAGGCATACAAAAAGAGAATATATTTTTTAGTGAAATAATTACAGAAAACTTCCCTAATTTGGAGAAAGAAAGGGACATCAAAGTACAGGAAGCACACAGAACTCCTAATAGACATGACCAGAAAAGATCTTCACCATGACACATTGTAGTCAAACTCTTCACAGTAAAACATAAAAAAAAAAAAGATTCTAAAATGTGCATGAAAGAAATGCCAGGTTACTTTCAGAGGATCTCCAATTAGATTCACAGCTGTCTTTTCATCAGAAACTCTATCAGATAGGAGAGAATGGCAAGACATAGTCCAAGCCTTAAGAGAAAAAGAACCATCAACCCAGAATACTGTACCCTGCAAAGCTCTCATTTATGAATGAAGGTGAAATAAAGGCCTTCCATTATAAATAGAAATTGAGAGAATTTGTCACCACTCATCCAGCCTTACAAAAAGACCTTAAGGATGTGCTACGCACAGAAACACAGAAACATGGTTATTGCTATGCAAGAAGGTGAAGGCAGAAAAGCTCCCAGTAACAATACAAAGAAAACTCAAATTAAACAATTGGAATATTTATGGAAAAAATGGCAAGGCCAAGTCATTACTTATCAATAGTCACCTTGAATGTAAATGGCTTCAACTCTCCAGTTAAAAGATACAGACTGATTGAATGGAAAAAAAAAAAACAAACATCTATTTACTGCCTACAAGAAACACATCTCACCAACAAAGATGCATACAGAATGACTGAAAGGATGGAAAAAGATATTCCATACTAACAGAAACCAAAAAAGAGCTTGTGTAGCCATCCTAATATCAGACAAAATGGACTTTAACACAAAAACTGTTAAAACAGACAAAGAAGGGCATTATGTAATGATTAAGGTATCAATTCAACAGTAAGATGTGACTATAATAAATATATATGCACCTAATTACAGGGCACCAGTCACATTGGCCATAGTTGTAAAGTGGCCCTCTCCTCAGGGATACTCAGGGCTGAAACCACACTCCAAAGGCTCAGCAAGTCTCTTCTAGCAGGTAGTGTCCCATCTCTGCAGAGAAAAGGTATTTGAGGGTATTTCAAAAAGTTAGTAGAAAATTGAATTGTAAGGAAAATTTATTTTGCTGCAAAAAAATGAAATCCATAGTTTTCTCATTAATATCAATTTTCCATCACAATTTGAATATCACATCTACTGTACTTCTGCCCCCTGGTGGCAGCTAAAACTAATGCCTCTAAAGGAGTTCCTGAAGGAAATCCGCTTTTGTTGGAATGGGAAGATGGTATTCGAAAGGGGTAGGCTCAGTGGTATGGCCTGGAGCACAGCAGCCCCCAGAGAAAGGAATCCTGAAACCACAACAGTGACCCACCCAGGATTCTCTGCGCCACAGGGCTGAGAGTGTGCACATACACTTCAATGTTTAAGGGAGCCACTCTCACTGGCAATGACTCCCAGCAACTATACAGCAACATCATTTGCCAAGCCTTGGCTCCACTGTGCAGAAGTCATCCTGTGGGTACCTTATTACTCCACCAGAAAATGCACATTTCTGGAGCAGTCCCTAAGGAGGGGCAAGGGAGGTAAACATTCGGTGACTCTTCCTCTTCAGTGAAGAAAACAGCAGTCTGTGTACTTCTTCTAGAGGTCCTGAGAGCAAGGCTATGGCCTACCAGTGTGCTGGCCACTCATAGAAACACTGGGTTCTTCTGCCAGCACTGTGTATGCAGGCCTCTCCACTGTGTGCGGCATGTCCTCAGCTGCAAGCCATAAACAGTGGTTCCCTTGCCACATCTCCACAGAGTGAGCAGCATTTGGGCTCCTATTCTTACATAGTTCCATTGACCATAGTTGAGAAAAAAAGCCTCTGGTGTCTGAATGAGTAGTGAGAGGATAACAGATTTATAAGGCCCAGTTCTTGGAGATGGGCTGAGGGTGAGGGTGTGGGGCCTGTCAGACAGACAAGACTAAATTTTCAAGGCAGACTCATCTCTTACCCACCATGGCAGAAACTGACCCCTGGACCTTCTTCTGACAGCATTAAGCATCTGTCTAGGCCAAGGCACCCCATTCCAAGGTACTGATGTAGTCTTGAACCCCATGGCTCAGGGTGAAATGTGGAGGGGGCACTGGTTCCAATTTAGGGATTCTCTAGAAATGAGTTGACACCACAAAGTGATGAGATGCAGCCAACTCAGGGAGGCATGCTTCTCAGAGAGCAGCCTGAAGGCCAACACAGTAACACAGGCCATTGGAAGTCTCTGATCCTCCGTCCAGAAAAGAAAAGCCCCAGGCAAGGAGGCAGCCTGGAGCAGTTCCAGACCCAGGGTTTTGCCTGGACTTTGTATAATCCTGTCCTGAGCAGGCAGGGACTAAATTGATGCATATTTTTTAATGTGCTAAATAAAGAAACAAATGCTTTTTTCAATGAAAAAAATTAGTTACAAACCATTATATACTTAGCATGGAAATACCATAAAAGACACAAGCAAAGAAATGAATTCAGAAAAAGACCAGCAATACTACTGCCCAGAGATAACCATTATTATTAACCACCAGACAATCTTCTATATGCTAATCCCCATAGAAATATCTATTTGAAAACATGTCTGTGCAAATGATATATAAGTATCTATAAATTGTACATCTATCTGCAAAATCATGTAAATTATACCTGTATGCAAATAATGCCTGTATGTATATTATATATGTGGAAAATTCCCACATATATAATACAAACATGTATGAGCACAGAATAGCATCCCTGAACTACTTTCAGTGATTTTGAGCAGTACATGTTAGTATACTCTGGCAGTTAGTATTGTGTGTGAGGGAACAAGTTCATTACAGTTCAAATTGCAGCTGTGGACCTTATAAGAATGAACTTGATCAAGGTATGCCTGCCTTAATGATCTCATCTCTAAAGTTCCATGCATTTAGAACTGCCTGACACATTGCATGGTAAGTCCTCAATCAATATTAGGAATTTAATGAAGCATTCTTTAAGGCCATTTATAAAGCAAGGAATATTTGAAGAAGGAAAAGAAGATACAAATAGTTCTCATCAGACAGATTTTGACCCAGATTATGGCAGGCCAGACTTTTCCCCATGACAATACTTATGACTGTTAGCAGCTGTTCTGGCTTCAATGTGAAATTCCCACATCAAAGAAAACCCAACAACCAGAGTGTTATTCTATATGTATCAATGTACCACCTGGCTTCCCCCTTTGCTCCCAAGCCCTTATCTTGTCCATCATGACAAAATCATCTTCTTTCTCCGTCTTAGATTATAAGGCTGTTAGTTAGGGAGAAGGTAGAGAATGGATCTCTAATTGGTTCATTTTTCTACAGGACTCAGCCAGAGGAATGGAGGATATGTGTGATCAGAGAGGACACAGTCAACCATTTGCAGCTATTGACTTAGAAAGGGACATTATCAAACTAGAAATATCTGATCCATGCTAACAAGAAAAACTGTGTGTGTGTGTGTGTGTGCACGTGCGCGCACATGTCACATGTCATACTGTATCATGGTACACTCATTTGGGGGTTTTATTTTCTTTTATTCCACTGGAAAGTCACCATTGACAGGGGAAATTCCTAAGCAAGGCTGAAATCCACTGTATTTTTTCAATCCTGACCCCAAATATCAACACAAATAGTAAAAATCTGAGTTACATGCTGATTCTTATAATACTATGAGTTTATGAGCACCAATTCTGTGCTGCCATATTGTAAAATGAACCAGATCTAGTCTCTCCATCAAGGTTCCACTGTGAAGTCAACATACATAATGAGAAGAACATTGAAATAACCAAGGAATCTTAACTTGGAGTACAAAAGCCCATGCCTCTTCCTGTGGATACCCCCTAAGCTAAGCTTAGCTTAATATGATTCCAGATGGCTCTACTACAGCCATCATCAACCCAGCAAATGGCTGTTTGGGCCGCATTCTCTGGCACAGAGAGAGATGTCTGACAGAACTCTACTCACCATGGCCAGAACCACCCTCCTCCCAAAACATCCCCTGTCATTTTATCAGGGGTCTTTTTTAGTCTGTCACTCACAACAAATACAGAGTCTCTCTTCTAAAACAGACAACTAAAGCCCACTTCTATTTTCCATGATACATCAGGCAGGATCTCACTGCTCTAATTACCACCTATTTCATGATAAGATCAGTAACTATACCCTCTGTTGAAATGTTTGTCTTATGAATGGGTGTTGTAAGATTTAATTGCACCACCTTACTACAATCAATGAAAAATTTAGACACACCTTCACATAACATAGGGTATTAGTTAACCCAAAATGAAGCAGCAATGCAGTAATCTCAAGTAAACCACAGATTTGTGCTTTTTCCATCCATAACCTGCTCTTTCTCACTTAACTGGTTGTGGCTTTCTGCCTCCTCTCTAGGGTTTTACTATCAGATTAATCTGTTGATTGTTCTGTTCTACACTCTTATGTAAGTACCTCTCCTAGGATGGTTATGGGGCCTGAGGAGACCATGGTGTGATTTGTGGTACAAGTTGAAATTAAGGTTTGTCCAGTTCAGAGGCATGCCACAAGTGCTCGGCCCACATTTCTACACAGGGGAATTTGACAATCCATGCATGGAGGGATCTTTCATTCCCCTGACACACAGTGGCCACCCTTACCCCTCCCAGGAACTAATAAAATGTATCTACACCAAGATTGCTCAGTTTTGACCTTGAAACTTGTCTGTCCCTCCTGTCTCTGAGTTCTGATCATCTTTCGAGGACATGATGAGGTTCTGGAAAGATGCCAATGCCAATGCCTGGTGTCAGAGTATCAGAAATGTGGGTCAAACTCTAGCTCTGCTTTCCCACCTGTGTGACTTTGGACCTGAGTCTCGTCTTGGGTTTCAGTTTCCCCACTGGAAAATGAGGATATTAAAGGTTTAGACAAAGCATCTTTCACACAGAGGCACTCAACAAATACCGGTGCCCCATGCTCTCTGTTCTCTGATCTGTGCCCTGCCCTATTACCCTCACCAATGTATTCCTATTATCTCACACAAGACACTGTCAAGTTCTTATTTTTTCTCAAATAAAACTTCCCAACTCCTCCTTTCAACCTGCCTCTTGGTCCCACCTCAGCTTGAAAGTGTTCTCAGGGACCCAGTTTCAGAAATGTACTATTGGTAGGCCGGTTACCTGGGACCCTAGGGTTAAAAAAAAAAGAACTGCTTTTTGAGAAATCTGGAGTAAGATAAACTAGACACTATAAGAAAGATGGTAAATTGGAACAAACTTTATGAAAAGAAATTCACAAATACACGTCAAGAGTTTTTAAAATGTTCGTATCTCTTGGCTCAATAACTGTATCTCTGGGAACTTATCATATTAAGGCAATAATCACACAAACCTTCAAGATTTATGAATAGGATGTTCACTGCAGTATCATAATAGTGAAAATTTAGAAGTAATCAAAATATACAAGAGTAGGATACTGAAATAATGGAGTGAATGTTAGACAGTCATTAAAGATTACATTTAAGAGTCTAATGGCATCAAAAATCCTGACAGTTTTATACAAAATTGAGTGTATGATGAACTTTAAACTCTGTTACATAAAAGATAGAATTAATATATGATCCAGCAATTTCACTTCTGGATAGATATACAAAAGAAGGAAAACAGGATCTAGGAATAGATATTTGTAAACCCATTTATTCATAACCAAAAGATGGAAGCAGCCCGAGTTTCCATTCATAGATAAAAGATAAATAAAATGTGGTATCCACACATACAATTAAAGAGTATTCAGTCTTAAAAGGGAAGGAAATTCTAAAACAATATGGATAGATCTTGGGGGCATTATGCTAAATGAAATAGGCCAGTCACAACAGGACAAATACAAGTATAGTATTTGAGACTGCACCTATGTGAAGTCCCTGGAGCAGTCAAATTCATACAGAAAGTAGACTGGTGACTGCTAGAAGGAAGGAAAGGGAAGTTAATAATAAGTACAGAGCTCAGTTTAGGAAGACAAAAACTTTCTGGAGATGGACAGCGGTGTGGCTGCACCACAATGTGCAATGTACTTCATGCCACTGAGCTGCACACTTAAAAATGGCTAGAGTGTTCAATTACATGTCTGTGTTTTACCATGATAAAAACACATATATTATGTATATATGTATACATAGATATTTATACAATATCTATACATATACATATCTGTACACCATATATATAAATAGAACCACTAAAAGGATATAAGACAAATATTAGCAATGACTTGTGAAGTCTGAATGGTGAAACTGTAAGAGAATTTACTTTGTTCTTTATATTTTTCTGTATTTTACAATTTTTCTATAATGAGGATATATTATTCTCATAGCCAAAAAAACAAGCACGGGGCCAGTGTTGTGGTACAGCTGATTAAGCTGCTACTTGTGACTCCAGCAGCCCACATCCCAGTGCCTGTTTGAGTCCTGGCTGCTTCATTTCTGATTCAGTTTCCTGCTAATGTGCATTGGAAGGCAGTCAGGGATAACCCAAGTACTTGGTCCCTTGCCACTCATGTGGAAGACCTGGTTCCTGGCTTCAGCCTGGCGCAGGCCCAAGCTGTTGAAGTTATTTGGAGAGTGAACCAGTGGATGTAACATTTCTGTCTCTCCCTCTCACATAATTTTTTTGAAAAATAAAAACAAGTATGCTTCTTAATTAAATTTTTTAACTTATTTGAGAGAGAGAGAGAGAGAACCCTCACCCACTGGTTTACTCCCCTAGATACCTACAACAGCCAGTCCTGGGCAAGGTAGGAGCCAGAAGCTGAGGGTTGGGAATGCAATTAAGGTCTCCCATGTGGGTGATAGGGAACACAGTTAATTGAGCCATCACCACTACTTCCCAGGGTCTACACTGGCAAGGGGCTGGAATCAGAAGCCAGTGTGGGATGCAGGCATCTTAACCGTTAGGCTAAAAGCCTGATCCAGTGTGCCTCTTTAAATCCATTTGCATTTATTCATCAGGATGTTGGCAAGCTGTGGCCTCTGCTGGCCCCACGGGTAGACATGTGTGCTCCACAGCAGGAATGTCTGCTTTCTGGGCCCTGCCCTCACTCTTTACAAGCTAGTTTCAGCCTTGCAGAGCTCATAAAGAGTCTCACCCCTATACACGGGCATTGTTGAAGAGCATTCACAAGGTCTCATCTATAAATTGATGGCTGTTTTTATGAGGGAGTCCTCCCAATAGCCCCAGGAGCTATGCTTGTGCTGCTTTCCCTGACTTTCAGCCAGGAGAGCCAAGCTGACATACATACACATGTCACAGCAGCGTGATGCAGTGGGAAAAGTACTACAGCAGAAGTCAGCTAACAGAATCATGTAATGTGACGATCAGCCCGACACTCCCCTTCATTCCCTCTTTGCCTTAGGCAAAGAACTGCCGCCTTCTTCAAACCAAACTTACCATTTACCTCTTCCATGGAGACTTCATGGTGGAAGTCCTCCATGTGGAAGTCCTCCAGGCTCTGGGGTCGTTTCAGCAGTCATGGCTTTGGAAGCCTTTATAAAGGCATAGTCAAGATTTTCAGGTAAGTTCATTATCTACTGTTCACATGAGTTCTCAACAGTGCTTAGGAATCAGCACAATATCTACTAGTTTTTTGCTTGCCCTTCCATTCTCAAAAGAAATCCCAATCATTTGTGATTAAATAGGTCTCAAACAATTCACAGTCCAACAGACCTGTGTGCACTGTCCATCACTTGCCCTATTTAGACGCCATCACCCCCCCTCCCCCAAGTGAGTTGATTCTGATTCTTATCCAGTATGGTTTTTGACCTCCTTTGTTAGACTCAGTTTTTGCCATGATTCATCCCTGCTTTGCCCTCAGTATGTCCCTGCTGAATCAAGTTTCCAGAAACTCCCTTAACACATTATATGCCCTGTTGGGTAGGAGCCTTGCATAGGCTGGTCCTTCTGCCATTTGGAGAACTTGATATTCTTCCAACTCAGCTCACATAACAATAGTAAACATTATCAGTTCCTTACACCATGACTCATAAACACATTATTATAAGTGTCTTTTGTGTAGAAGCTATTTTTGTGCACAATCAACTCTTCAGTTTTTCTTTCTGTTGTATAACTTTCCTAGTTTTCTGCCAATTTTTCCTGAAAAAGTTCTTCAGCCTTCCTATTGATTCCATAAACCACCAGATATACATCCTACAAAATGCTATTCTGTTAAATAAGCTAGAGTTGCTACCAGTAACCAATAGACTTATAAAGAGATCTATCTATCAAACTACTGAGTATTGCTGAATTCTGGGCACTGTGCTGGTATAGCAGAGTAGCAGAATACAAGGTTTCAATCTTGCTCTTAAGGAGCTCATATCTCTGTGCAAAAATAAATAAATAAATAAATAAGCAGTATTCAAGGTAACTAAAGATAGAACATGAATACTTAAATATGAAAGTATAGCTCCTATCTATGAAAGCGTAGAAGGTGAAGCATTTAACTGTCATGGGGAGTCTGAGAAGGCTTCACAGAGGAGATGACATCTCAAGCTGAAGCAAAGTATCCGTGCCTGGAGTGGGCTATAAAATAAGTGATAATAAGAGCATCTATGTAGTTGTCACTTCTGCAGCCTTCTTGTTCCCTGGTTCCAGCATGACCTGCCAATTTACTAACCTTACCCTGGTATGAGGAGCCATCTGTCTCAAGCCCAAGCCTCAACTTCAATTACTAATTTATTGATCAAGCTCTTTCCCTGTATGGGAAAGTCATTCATTATTTTAGTTCTAGACTCAGAATGTGTCTCAACCTCTCCTTGCTCT
Organism: Oryctolagus cuniculus; assembly: GCF_051225735.1. Lineage (NCBI taxonomy): Eukaryota > Metazoa > Chordata > Mammalia > Lagomorpha > Leporidae > Oryctolagus > Oryctolagus cuniculus. The sequence goes on from NC_142873.1 coordinate 46,306,012, forward strand.
TTCCAACTTTACCAGGACTTTCAGGTTAGGCCAATGCTATTTCAGGTTCAGCTTTCATATTCACTGAAGATGATCCACTTTTCTGGAACGATTCCCACTAAAAAACTTTCCTGAAACTAACCAGCCTGGGATAGTAAAAACTCCCAGGAATTTCATTTTGGAGATGTCTAGGTTGATGCCAAAGCTTCACTTCTAGCTGTGAAACTTCAAACAAGTCACTTACCTCTTCAAGCCTCAAGATCTACTCCATTTAGCTATTTCAATGCCTAACTCAGGAAAATTTGTAGCAAAATTCTGTTGAATCCATTCCCTTGATTCATTCCTATTATTCTCTGTATCCCCCTTTCAAAATTTTTTCTGGCAGTCACAACTACAGCCATTCATGTTACTGCCTGTTGTCCCAATTTCTTTACTTTCAAATACTTCTTCTAAGTTCTGTCTCCCGAAGAGTCATACTAGTAAGTTTCTGGTGCTTCTTCTTGTTCATACCTTGCATAAAAGCCATGTTCACTGTTCATTCCATGCTAGCTCAATAAAAGTACTCTCATTTAAATAATATTATTGGCATAAAGGTAGATCCTTGGATTTCAATAAGGCATTTGGTATTACTTCTTATAATATCCTTGTGGAAAATCTGGAGACATCTTGGGTGCATAGGCAATTATATAATTGCTTAAACTAAAGATAATGATTAACAAATCAGCATCTTTCTTATGAAAGCTTATAATATCATGCTAAGATTCTATCCACACCCTACTCTAGTTAACATTTTTGTTAGTGATCTGGATTCTGATTTCTAGAAAAGATACATCAAATTCACAGATAGCAGAAAACTGGGAAGGGTAAAAATATTTTCAAGTAGAACTGGATTTTTAAAAATATTAGCAGGCTGAATTGGTAGACTGAGTAAATCAAGAAGTTCCAAAAGAGGCAAATGTAAAGTTCTTTGCTTGATTCCAAAAATAAAATTGGCTTCACAGTAGTCACTCTCTCCACAGTCAACTCAATATGACTTCATATGGTTGTTTCATTCCAAAAAAATCAATGTAATCTTAAAAGGCATTAGAAATCTAATTTTAGAGAAGGGAGTTTATGGTCTTCCTCTACCTTACAGTTAGATCATCCCTTCAAAACTGGATTCACCTAAAGATGACACATTTTAAGAAAGACATTAGTCAACTGAAATGCATTTAAAATATTTAGGATTATAAACCATGTTATACAAAGAATGTTTGAAGTCAGCAAGGATATTCATACCTACCCTCTAAAAAAAAAAGCAAGCTTAACAAGATTCAAAGGAAACAGGATAGGGATTGACGCTATGGCATAGCAAGTTAAGCTGCAGACTATGGCACAGCATCCCATATGAGCACTGGTTTGAGTACCAGCTGCTCCACTTCCAATCCAGCTCTCTGCTAATGCACCTGGGAAAGCAGTGGAAGATGGTACAAGTGCTTGGCCCCTGCACCCACATGAGAGACCCAGAAGACACTCCTGGTTCCTGGCTTTGGTCTGGCTCAGCCCTGGCCATTGCGGCCATTTGGGGAGTGAACCAGCAGATAGAAGACTTGTCTCTCTCTGCCTCTACTTCTCCCTCTCTGTAACTCTACCTTTCAAATTAATTAACTAATTAATTAAAAAATTTTAAAAGGCAGGGAAAAGGATAATAGTAGGGTGCAGGATGCATAGAATAGGTCCTGGTCTCAAGGAGCTCATAGTCAAGGTGATTAGTGTTATAAAGGAAGTAGATTTAAAAGGGCCAGTGCTGTGGTATAGCAGGTAAAGCCACTGCCTGCAATGCTGGCATCCCATATGGGTGCTGGTTTGAGACCCAGCTGCTCCACTTCCGATCCAGCTCTCTGCTATGGCTTGGAAAAGCAGTAGAAAACGGTCCAAGTCCTTGGGCCCCTGAACCCACGTGGAGACCTGGAAAAAGCTCCTGACTCCTGACTTCGGATCAGCTCAGCTCCAGTCGTTACAGCCATCTGGGGAGTGAACTAGTGGTTGGAAGACCTTTCTCTCTCTCTCTCTCTCTCTCTCTCTCTCTCTCTCTGCCTCTCTTCTCTCTGTGTAACTCTGACTTTCATGTAAATAAACACATCTTAAAAAAATAAAAGAATAAAAGATTAATTTTGTTTGAGAGATTCAAGAAAATTTTCAGAGTGGATGAGACTAGACCTGAATCTAAAAGAATAATGAGAGGCAGGCATTGTGGTACAGTGAATTCAGATGCTGCTTGGAATGCCCATATCCCATATCAGAGTGTCCAGTTCAAGGCTTGGGGCTTCTCTGCTCCAATACAGCTTCTTGAGAATGTGATCATGAGAGGTATCAGGTGGTGGCTCAAGGTCTCCCATCCACAAGAGAGATATGGATGGAGTTCTGCGCTTCTGACTTCAGCCTGGCCCCAGTCCTGCTAGCCCGTTGTGAGTATTTTGGGAGTGAAGCTATGAATGGGAAATCTCTCTCTCTCTCTCTCTCTCTCTCTCTCTCTCTCTCCCCCTCCCTGCCTCCCTCCCCCTCCCCCTCTCTCTCCCTCTCCTTGCCTTTTAAATAAACATAAATAAACTTTTAAAAAATGTTTCTTAGGGGCCGGCACTGTGACTCACTTGGCTAATCCTTTGCCTGCAGCGCCAGCATCCCATATGGGCACCAGGTTCTGTCCCGGTTGCTCCTCTTCCAGTCCAGCTCTCTGCTGTGGCCCGGGGAGTGCGGTGGGGGATGGCCCAGGTGCTTGGGCTCCTGCACCCGCATGGGAGACCAGGAAGAAGCACCTGGCTCTTGGCTTTGGATCAGCACAGCACACCAGCCATGGCGGCCATTTCAGGGGCGAGCCAACAGAAGACCTTTCTCTGTCTCTCTCTCTCACTGTCTAACTCTACCTGTCAAATAAAAAAATGTTTCTTAAAAAGATAATAATTGGTAGCATTTACTGCCAGCAGGCCAGGTCAGTTGAGGAAAAGGAACAGCATAAGCATAAATCCTTAGGCAGGGATTAAAGCAGTGGGTTAAGAAATGGAAGGTAAGAAAGTAAAGACATCAAGTACCAAAACTAGGCTCCAGGTTTCTGCTTACAGCCATTTTTTTCAGAGACATTTTTCATGGTCTCCAAGCCCCAAACTAAATTGTATGTCTTTGTTATGTTGTCTCCTACTGCTCCATAATTTTTCTCTATAAAGCTCAGATGGTACTTTTTAAAGATTTTTATTTATTTTATTTGAAATTCAGAGTTACAGAGAGAGGGAGAGATAGAGAGCTTCCATCTACAGGTTCACTTCCCAGATGGCCACAACAGCAAGGGCTAGGCTAGGCTGAAGCCAGGAGCTTTATTTGGGAGTCCCACATGGGTATCAGGGGCCCAAACTCTTGGAAGTGGAAGCAGGTGGAACACAAACTGGCACCCAAATGGGATGCGAATGTCACAGGTGGCAGCTTTACATGGTGTGCCACTATGCTGGCTGCCTCGGTTAGTATTTTACGCTTATATTTATTTGTGTAGTTTAATATCAAGTTGCCTATAATACTATGCTGTAGAAGAGCAGCCAGGCTATGCCTGACATATATACACATAAAATATCTAACAGATAAATGTTAAAGAGATTATCACAGAGTTTGATATATACTATAGTGTATGTACACATTCTTCTGGACATAAAGAACATTTGAACTAATATTTGAAGGAACAGTCTTAAAGGAGAAGGAAGGAAATTAAAGGCAGATGGAACAGCTCCAGACCAAGCTTGGGGGCATGACCACGGGTACAAAGGACTTAGAGAACTTCCATGAGTTTGCACTTAGGTAGATGTGAAGGAGTGGTAGCTGACGAGACCAGAGAAGTAGGCAAGCACTAGATCATTTGTTCATTCAATGAATATGTATAGAGCACTTACTCACAAAGGGTTTCCTGATCCTTGCTAGGAAGCTTGGATTTTATGCAAACAGTATTGAGTAACTACTGAAGGATTTGAAAGTCCCATGATTCAGTTTGTATTCTAGAAAGTTCATTCAGGAAGTTGGGCAGTGAACTACTGAGAAGATGGCAAGACTGGAGGCAAGTAGGGATCATTTAGGCAACTGCTTCAGAAATCTAAAGGTAAGAAAAGCAGTAGAGGGAAGCAATAGGACATAGTTCAAGGAAACAGAGATGAAAATTGACAGAATTTGATGATTTATTAGCAATGGGAGTGAGAAGGAGTGGAGTTTAGGATGAGTCTTGGGTTTCTGTTAGAGGCAGCAGGGCAAATTGTGATGAACAGAGAAAAGGACAGTAAGAAGAAGAGAATACTGATATGTGGGCAATTGTGAAGTGCATTTTGTAGGTGTTGATACCTGTGGAAGAGACTGCTAGTTGTATAAGCAAACTTATTTTGTTCATAATGGTAGCTATGGTGTGACTGCCCAGCTCTCCACTGGGACTTCATTTCCAAGTCACTCCTTGCAGTGGAGCAGTGGACAGGTGAATAAGGTCTTGCTGGTAGAATGTGACTTTTCATTCACTTGCTTAAGAAGAAATCCCTATCCCTAGATTTCTATTCCTCCTGTTGGAATTATGCTGACCAGAATGACCTCAGAAGTCACAAACTGAGATAATACAGCCTCCATCAGGTCAAGTCCCTGCATGTGCCAGGGCTGTCTGCTAATGTCGACTACTCCCCTCGGGCTGTTTACCTGATAAAGAAATAAGAGTATTTTTCTTTAAGCTATACATTTTGAGTCTTTTTTGTTACAGAAACTTAGTCTGTTTCATACAACTTCCAGGTGGATATACAGACAGTTGAATATATTAGTCTGAAGTTCAGAAAAGAGGCAGATTTATCAGTTACAATCAAAGTGGGTTAAGGTAAAAGCCATGGACATGAATAAGTCTTTCATAAAAGAATACAAAGAAAAAGAAGACCACTGCAGATAATAAACAGGGGAATACAATCTTTAAAATGTGCATAGAGGGAAGAAAGAGGCTATCTCAATCAAGTACAAAAAGCATAATAAGAGAATTAGAGGTTAGTGATAGTACAGAAGCCAAGAGAGGAAACAGTGTCACTGATTGGGCCATCAGAGGATGCTGTCAAGGAAGAAAATTCCATGAGAATATGGAAGAAGATTGGACACAGAACACTAAGCCTTGGACCAAAGTTGGAATCTTTTCAAGCTGCAAGAGAATTTGAAACAATCAGCAGGTAAGTATCTAAAAGTACCAAAAGAAATTAAGAAATGCCCATTATTTATGAGAGAAGGCTGGTGTTTAACTCATAGCTCACAGAAGTGATAATAAGTTTAGAACAGTTATCATGGGTGGGAAAACATTTTGGGGTAAAGCTGTATTTGAGTGATTTCCTGTGTGTAGACAGTAGGAGGTTATAGATGGTAACACTGATTGTACATGGGGATTCTGTGCAGTAAGTGTGTTATAAGAATGAAAGTAAAAAAGTAGAAGATATTGGTGACAGCTGTGTTGGGATTTCTCTCTTCATCACCTTGAGCCTCACATGCATGGAGATTCTACATCATGTCTGCAGTACCTGCTACAAACTTGGCATCATCACTAGTATCATAACTTTTTAAGTCATTTCCAAGAACCTCTTCCTATATAGCTTGGATTACAGCTTGCCAATGAAAGAAACTGATGTGAGGCTTGAAAGATAAGATCCAAGAGGATGCCCTTATTCATAAGAGGCCAAGGAGTTCAGACATGGTAGCTTCTAGGACTCCCCACAGGGACTTTTCCTGCAGACTTCTTGAGGCTGTGCAGATCATTTATTCTCAGCTCATCTTATAATCACATAATCTCTAAATGCTACACTAAATATCTTGTTCCCATAATATTCATTGTGGTTTTCTTTTCCTGATCAAAACAAGATGGATATGTCAGGCCCACTGCTGGCATGGCTTTCCTTGTCCTATTTAAAAGAAGAAACAACATCTAATTATTCTGACCTCTATTCAACTCCATTGGAAAAACAAGGAAGGTTACCTCACACACTATTGCCTTGAATTCTTGGATTCCATCATCCTGAAAATGTTTCCTGCTTTGTGCAGAGCAGGTTTTCTCTAGGGACGAGTCATTCCCACAGTGCTCCTGCATAATTAGACACTGTCATCTCAGACTGAACCTCTGCATTCTTGGTAGTGCTCATCAATAGCAGAACAGGCAATGGATATACATTTTGGACACATCATTGGACTCACCATGGATTTCCTTCAACACCTTCCTAAATAGTGATTCACGGTCATCATGTTCAGCCAATTGTTTAGAGAACAAGAAGATTCTTTACTACACCACTTGGAATCTTGTGCCTCAGGTGGCACAGGCTCTAAACACCAGCTGTATACACAGAGTCTGGCATATTAGTTAGATATGACAGAGTTTGAAGAGTCAACTTTGTCTAGCTTAACAGATAAATCCTACTTACTTCTGAGCACACGGTAAGGGCCTAATTTTCTTGGATTGTGCGGAACCTGGGTTTCTGAATCTTGTTTGGCAGCCAACGGTTGTTGATTAAGAGTGCAGACTCTGCAGTCAGACTGCCTGAGGTTAAATCCTGGACTGATTTGGAGAAAGCTGCTTAACCTCTCTGTAAAACAGGGATAAGAATTGACTATTAAATGTATCATGCATTTAAAGTACTGAATACATTCTGGCATAATGATAATCATAACTTTACTGGCTCTGCACCAAATCTGATTTCTTTTCATGGTTGTGCCCTTATTGCCATTCCATTTTCTCTCAAATAGGGAGAAAATGAGGATGTTTTATTCCAGGCTTGTCAGGCTTATTCTCTACCCTTGTTACCACACATGGCAGGTTCACTGCCTGATTTCTTTTTAAAGATTATTTATTTGAAAGACAGAGTTAAACAGAGAGAGAAGGGGAGGCAGAGAGAGAGAGAGAGAAAGAGAGAGAGAAAAAGAGAGGGAGAGAGAGATGTCTTCCTTCCGCTGGTTCACTCCCCAACTAGCCACAACAGCCAGAGCTGTGCCAATCCAAAGCTATGAGCTTCTTCCAGCTCTCATGGGTGCAGGGACCCAAGGACTTGGGCCATCTTCGACTGTTTTCCCAGGCCATAGCAGACAACTGGATCAGAAGTGGAACAGCTGGGATGTGAACCATCACCCATACAGGATGCTGGCACTGCAGGTGGCGGCTTTACCCACAACACCACAGTGCCAGTTCCAAGGTAGGTTCACTGCCTGATGTTCACAAAGACAAGTCGGTGACATCACTCTTTTAGGAAAAGAAAGGTTTGGTTTGTGTGGCTCACCAAGGAGACAAGAGGCATTGCCTCAAACCTGTCTCTCCAACTGGGAGTCTGGACAAAATTTTTATGATTTAGGTAGCAAAAGTTAGTGTGTAGAATCACTGGCAAGAAAGATTCTAATCGGAGGGTCTTGGAACCAGGCCATTTATGGCAACGTTTAGGAAAACAGGCTCCAGCACCAGATCTCCCTAGTCAACAGATGCCTCAGAATCCTTGCTTCAGAAAGAGTTTCAGTGTGTAACTTCTGGTCAGGCCCTGGTCTTTTTGGTTCTGCCGGTTAGGTTTTCTCCCTTCTACACATGCCAAGGTTGCATGGTTGCAAGGTTTTGAGATTTATGTTCTCTCTGCAACCGCATGACTAAGTCTTAAGCAACTCTCCTAAGAAAGTAGGAACTCAAAAAATATAATCAACTTATTGATAAAGCATGGAAATTTAAGTAAAGAATTGGAGAAATGGAAAAATAGGCTGTGGAGTAGGGGGAGAAGTTGGTTCAAAAGGACACCTGGTAAAGGAGGTAGGCTGCTATCACTCTGGCCTCCACTCAATGTGCAATACCTACCATGGAAGCACTTTTTCATTTGTGCACAGTCAGGTTTAACATGTGGCCTAGTTTACTTCTCAAAGTTCTCCTCAGCTACTGCTTTATGTTATATACGACCTTGCCCTTTCACCTCCACCTTGCTAATCTTATCTTCTACTTCTTTCCCCTTGCTCACTCTGTTCCAGGCACACTGGTCCTTCTATCTCTTAAAAGCACCAAACTACCACAAGGTCTTTACCTTTCTTTCTTCCTCCTAGAATACACTCCCCTAGGAACAAAGCTTGAACCTTTGCTTTTGTCTGGCCTTTGCCTAAATGTCCTCTTTTCAGTTAGGTCTTTCCTGACCCCATCTCCATATAAAACAGACTCCTCCCCAACACCTATCCTGCTTTATTGTACTCCACAGTTCTTATTACCATCTCTCATGTCATATAATTATTCCTCTATTGTCAGTTTCTCCCTATTCCTGTCCCTAATGGGCTTTCCTTGCCCACACATATTGTGGAGGAGGAAAATGTCATATGTCCTTCACTAACAGCACAATGGGATAGGTCCTGTCACAGTTTTCTAGACTCCTCTGATTATCCCCTTTAAAAATCAAATATCATGGTGCCGGCGCCGTGGCTCAATAGGCTAATCCTCCACCTTGCGGCGCCGGCACACCGGGTTCTAGTCCCGGTTGGGGCGCCGGATTCTGTCCCGGTTGCCCCTCTTCCAGGCCAGCTCTCTGCTATGGCCAGGGAGTGCAGTGGAGGATGGCCCAGGTGCTTGGGCCCTGCACCCCATGGGAGACCAGGAAAAGCACCTGGCTCCTGGCTCCTGCCAGGATCAGCGCGGTGCGCCGGCTGCAGCGGCGGCCATTGGAGGGTGAACCAACGGCAAAAAGGAAGACCTTTCTCTCTCTGTCTCTCTCTCTCACTGTCCACTCTGCCTGTCAAAAAAAAAAAAAAAAATCAAATATCACTTTAAAAAAAGTGTTGGGCCAGTTTACTCTTACCAAACCAGGCATAACTTTGTCTTATGCATGTATTGGAGCTAAACCAAGGAAAGAAGTGATAACATTATAGAAAACAAAGAAGGTCATTCATTTGCATGTACATGTAAAACTACAGGAATAAGGGATACTGACAGGCTGGGATGGTTTCACAAGTCAACATTTGTCCAGATTGAGTCTGTAACACACTGAGCTGGATCATTAGAAATCCTTTTTTATTTTTGTTCTTTACTATTGATAACTTATTCCATAGTGAGTTAATCTCTTTGAGGGAAAAATAACAAACAAATATTATCTCAGTTCAGGGAGGTTCAGACAAAGATTGAGTATACTTTTGTATTTGAGTTTGGAAACTTGTATTTATGGAGTCCAGAATGTATGTCAATTAATCAATAGATATTTGACTGTCTGCATCAATGTCACTCAAATCAATATGCATTTATCAACCTATATCATTATGATCCTGTAATTAATGACAGAGGACATGAGTTGGATCTAGACATGCCCCTGGTAATTTAATAGCCAGGAAATATGTTATTTGAGAACACATACAAGTATACAACATTGATGTAGACAAATTATTACTGTATTAGCTTCCTATTGCTGCTGTAATAAATTACCACAAATTTGGTGGCTTAAAGCAACACAAACTATTCTTTTACAGATTTGGAGGTCAGAAGTCCAAAGTGAGTCTTACAGGCTACAATCAAGGTGTTAGCACAGCTGTTCTCCTTTTAGAGACTCTGGGAGAAAATCTGTTTCCTTGCCTTTCCGACTTTTAAGGGTAGCCTATATTTCTTGACTGCGGTCCCTTCCTTTATTAATTTCTTTTAAAGATTTATTTATTTATTTGAAAGAGTTACACAGAGAGGGAAGGAGAGGCAGAGAGAGAGAGAAGTCTTCCATTCACTGATTTCACTCCCCCAAATGGCCACAACAGCCAGAACAGAGCTGAGCTAACCCGAAGCCAGGAGCCAGGAGCTTCTTCCGGGTTTCCCACATGTGTGCAGGGGCCCAAGACTTGGGCCATCTTCCACTGCTTTCCCAGGCCATAGCAGAGAGCTGAATTGGAAGTGGAGCAGCTAGGTCTCGAACCAGCGCCTATATGAGATGCTGGCTCTGTAGGCAGTGGATTTACCTGCTACGCCACAGTGCTGGCCCCCACTTCCTTTTTTTTTTTTTGACAGGCAGAGTGGATAGTGAGAGAGACAGAGACAAAGGTCTTCCTTTGCCTTTGGTTCACCCTCCAATGGCCGCCACGGCTGGCGCGCTGCAGCCGGCACACCGCACTGATCCGAAGGCAAGAGCCAGGTGCTTTTTCTGGTCTCCCATGGGGTGCAGGACCCAAGCACTTGGGCCATCCTCCACTGCCTTCCCAGGCCACAGCAGAGAGCTGGCCTGGAAGAGGGGCAACCGGGACAGAATCTGGCGCCCCGACTGGGACTAGAACCTGGTGTGCCGGCGCCGCTAGATGCCCTTCCTTTATTTTTAAGGTGCATCCTTCCTACCTCTGTTCCCATCATTTCCTTTCCCTCTGACCCTCTTGCCTCCCTCATATAATTGACCCAGGACAATTTCTCCATCTACAGATTCTTAATTTAACACAACCTACTAAGTCCTTTTACTCATGGAATATAACAATCTACAGGTTTCAAAGAAGAAGTGGACATCTCTGAGATATCATTACTCTTTCTAGTCCTGGTTGGGGCACCGGATTCTGTCCTGGTTGCCCCTCTTCCAGTCCAGCTCTCTGCTGTGGCCTGGGAAGGCAGTGGAAGATGGCGTAAGTGCTTGGGCCCTGCACCCTCATGGGAGACCAGGAGAAGCACCTGGCTCCTGGCTTCAGATTGGCGCAGCGCGCCGGCCGTAGCAGCCATTTGGGGGGTGGACCAATGGAAGGAAGACCTTTCTCTTTCTCTCTCTCTCTCTCACTGTCTAACTCTGCCTGTCAAAAAAAAAATAATGACCATTAGAAAAATAAATAACAATCAATGGCCTTCAGGTCAGAAAGCCTAGGTTTAAGTATGGAACTTCTCCCCTATCTGTGTGATTTTAGGTAACTCAAGTGATCTCCTTGAGCACATTTCCTCAAAGGCAAAATGCACAGCTACTGTGAGGATCAAATTTATTAATTATGTAAAAATTCTTGTCTACCAAATGACATCAATGTTTAGTTTCGATCTGTACAACATATATTCCCTGATTTCACACTATGTGCCTGGCATGTGTAGGTGCTGGAACACCAGAAAAAACAGTGCATATTCTAGAAGACATAAACAAAAGTGTTATACTCTGCAATAGTCCCTCGTCTTCTTACTGACCATAAGTGTGGTTTCACATAATTTTTTCAACTTAATGATCATATAATAGCAAAACATAATTCAGTAGAAATTTCACTTTGGCTTTTGAGTTTTGATCCTTCCTCAGGCTAGGGCTATGCAATGTGGATGGTCTCTTGCATCAATCACATCTCATAGTCTTGTAATACTAGGCAGCAGCATCAATAACAGCACCTAGTCAACCAAAAGATCACAAGAGAAACAACTGATCCTTGAAGTGTACTGTGTTGGTAAGCTGTGATGTTCGGCAGGTTGGAAGTTATTTTTTTTTTCTGGGAAAGCTTCACACGTGCTAAGACCACGTGATGTTTCTTTGTTTATTTATTTGTTTATTTATTTATTTTTAACTTTTATTTAATGAATATAAATTTCCAAAGTACAGCTTATGGATTACAATGGCTCCCCCCCCATAACGTGCCTCCCACCCACAACCCTCCCCTTTCCCACTCCCTCTCCCCTTTCATTCACATCAAGATTCATTTTCGATTCTCTTTATATACAGAAGATCAGTTTAGCATACATTAAGTAAAGATTTCAACAGTTTGCTCCCACACAGAAACATAAAGTGAAAAATAATACATGATTTTTTAAATGATGATGAAATCAGATCAGACCTATTGTCATGTTTAATCCCAGTGAGAGTCAAGTTGGGAATTGATAATTTCTTTTTTTTTTTTTTAACAGAAGATCAGTTTAGTATACATTAAGTAAAGATTTCAACAGTTTGCACCCCCATAGAAACACAAAGTGAAATATACTGTTTGAGTACTCATTATAGCATTAAATCTCAATGTACAGCACATTAAGGACAGAGATCCTACATGAGGAGTAAGTGCACAGTGACTCCTGTTGTTGACTTTACAAATTGACACTCCTGTTTATGGCATCACTAATCTCCCTATGCTCCAGTCATGAGTTTCCAAGGCTATGGAAGCCTTTTGAGTTCTCCAAATCTTATCTTGTTTAGACAAGGTCATAGTCAAAGTGGAGGTTCTCTCCTCCCTTCAGCGAAAGGTACCTCCTTCTTTGATGACCTGTTCTTTCTACTGGGATCTCACTCACCTCACTCACAGAGATATTTCATTTAAGTGTTTTTTTTTTTTTTTTGCCAGAGTGTCTTGGCTTTCCATGCCTGAAATACTCTCATGGGCTTTTCAGCCAGATCCAAAGGCCTTTAGGGCTGATTCTGAGGCCAGAGTGCTGTTTAGGACATCTGCCATTCTATGAGTCTGCTGTGTATCTCGCTTCCCATGTTGGATCGCTCTCCCCTTTATTTATTCTATCAATTAGTATTAGCAGGTACTAGACTTGTTTATGTGATCCCTTTGACTCTTAGTCCTATCATTATGATCAATTGTGAACTGAAATTGATCACTTGGACTAGTGAGATGGCATTGGTACATGCCACCTTGATGGGATTGAATTGGAGTCCCCTGGTATGTTTCTAACTCTACCATTTGGGGCAAGTCTGATTGAGCATGTCCCAAATTGTACATCTCTTCCCTCTCTTATTCCCACTCTTATGTTTAACAGGGATCACATTTCAGTTAAATTTCAACACTTAAGAATAACTGTGTATTAATTACAGAATTAAACCAGTCATATTAAGTAGAACAGACAAAAAAACTACTAAGAGGGATAATGTATTAAGTTGTTCATTAACAGTCAGGGCTATGCTGATCAAGTCACCGTTTCTCATAGTGTCCATTTCACTTCAACAGGTTTCCTTTTTGGTGTTCAGTCAGTTGTCACCGATCAGGGAGAACATATGATATTTGTCCCTTTGGGACTGGCTTATTTCACTCAGCATGATGTGTTCCAGATTCCTCCATTTTGTTGCAAATGACTGGATTTCATTGTTTCTTACTGCGGTATAGTATTCTAAAGAGTACATATCCCATAATTTCTTTATCCAGTCTACCGTTGATGGGCATTTAGGTTGGTTCCAGGTCTTGGCTATTGTGAATTGTGCTGCAATAAACATTAGGGTGCAGACCGCTTTTTGTTTGCCAATTTCATTTCCTTTGGGTAAATTCCAAGGAGTGGGATGGCTGGGTCGAACGGCAGGGTTATATTCAGGTTTCTGAGGAATCTCCAGACTGACTTCCATAGTGGCTTGACCAGTTTGCATTCCCACCAACAGTGGGTTAGTGTCCCTTTTTCCCCACATCCTCGCCAGCATCTGTTGTTGGTAGATTTCTGTATGTGAGCCATTCTAACCGGGGTGAGGTGAAACCTCATTGTGGTTTTGATTTGCAATTCCCTGATTGCTAGTGATTTTGAACATTTTTTCATGTGCCTGTTGGCTATTTGGATTTCCTCTTTTGAAAAATGTCTATTGAGGTCCTTGGCCCATCTCTTAAGTGGGTTGTTGGTTTTGTTTTTGTGGAGTTTCTTGATCTCTTTGTAGATTCTGGTTATTAACCCTTTATCTGTTGCATAGTTTGCAAATATTTTTCCCATTCTGTCGGTTGTCTCTTCACTCTCCTGACTGTTTCTTTTGCAGTACAGAAACTTCTCAATTTGATGCAATCCCAATAGTTGATTTTGGCTTTGACTGCCTGTGCCTCCCGGTTCTTTTCCAGAAACTCTTTGCCTGTGCCAATATCTTGAAGGGTTTCTCCAATGTTCTCTAATAACTTGATGGTGTCAGGTCGTAGATTTAGGTTTTTAATCCATGTTGAGTGGATTTTTGTGTAAGGTGTAAGGTAGGGGTCTTGATTCATGCTTCTGCACGTGGAAATCCAGTTTTCCCAGCACCATTTATTGAATAGACTGTCCTTACTCCAGGAATTGGTTTTAGATCCTTGATCAAATATAAGTTGGCTGTAGATGTTTGGGTTGATTTCTGGAGTCTCAATTCTGTTCCATTGGTCTATCCATCTGTTTCTGTACCAGTACCATGCTGTTTTGATTACAACTGCCCTGTAGTATGTCCTGAAATCTGGTATTGTGATGCCTCCGCTTTGTTTTTGTTGTACAAGATTGCTTTAGCTATTCGAGGTCTCTTTTGCCTCCATATAAATTTCAGCATCATTTTTTCTAGATCTGAGAAGAATGTCTTTGGTATCCTGATTGGAATTGCATTGAATCTATAAATTGCTTTTGGGAGAATGGACATTTTGATGATATTGATTCTTCCAATCCATGAGCATGGAAGATTTTTCCATTTTTTGGTATCCTCTTCTATTTCTTTCTGTAAGATTTTGTAATTCTCATCGTAGAGATCTTTAACGTTCTTGGTTAAGTTTATTCCAAGGTATTTGATTGTTTTTGTAGCTATTGTGAATGGGATTGATCTTAACAGTTCATTCTCAGCCGTGGCATTGCTTGTGTATACAAAGGCTGTTGATTTTTGTGCATTGATTTTATATCCTGCCACTTTGCCAAACTCCTTTATGAGTTCTAATAGTCTCTTAGTAGAGTTCTTTGGATCCTCTAAGTAAAGAATCATATCATCTGCAAAGAGGGATAGTTTGACTTCTTCCTTCTCAATTTGTATTCCTTTAATTTCTTTTTCTTGTCTGATGGCTCTGTCTAAAACTGGCAGGTTGGAAGGATTAAATGCATTTTTAACTTAAGCATATTTTCAACTTAAGATGGATTTGTCAGGACATAACATCATCATAAGTTGAGCATACGTGTAGTGTGATTGGAACAATATGAATATGCATAAAGAGACTAGATAACTCAAAGAAAAAAACTTTCTTTGAGGGAGAAAAGGTATGCAGAAAAGCTTCACAGAGCAAGTGGGAATGTAAGGTTTAGAAGAATAAATCAAAATACCAAAAACAGTCTTTTCAGATCTGGAATTAAAAATGATCCTAAGTTCATATGGTATCACAAGAGACCCTCCATAGCTTAAGCAATCCTAAATAATCAAAATAAAGTTAGAGATATCACAGTAACTGATTTCAAGAAATATTACAGAGCAGTTATAATCAAAAGAGGTTGGTACTGGCATAAGAATAGACATGTCAACCAAGGGAATAGACTAGAGACCCCAGAAATTAATCCGCACATCTACAACCAACTAATCTTTTTAAAAAGAGCTAAAAATCACTTCCTGGAAAAAGGACTGCCTCTTCAACAAATGGTGTTAGGAAAATTAGCTCTCTGCATACAGAAGTATGAAACAAGACCCCTACCTTACACCCTATGCAAAAATCAACACACAGTGGATGAGGGATCTAAATCTAAGACCTGAAACCAAAAAATTACTAGAAGCAAATATAAGGGAAATACTGCAAGACACAGACATAGACAAAAAACTTCTTGGCTAAGACCCCAGAAGCACAGGTAATAAAGGCAAACACACACAAATGGGATTACATTAAGCTAAGGAAACATTCAATATGCAAAGGAAATACTAAACAAAGTAAAGGAGCAACCAACAGAATGGGAGAAAATATTTGCAAATTACACATCTAATAAAGGATTAATATCCAGGCTATATATGAAGCTCAAGAAACTCAAAACAGGCCGGTGCCACGGCTCACTAGGCTAATCCTCCACCTGGTGGCGCCGGCACAGTGGGTTCTAGTCCCGGTTGGGGCGCCAGATTCTGTCCCGGTTGCCCCTCGTCCAGGCCAGCTCTCTGCTGTGGCCAGGGAGTGCAGTGGAGGATGGCCCAAGTGCTTGGGCCCTGCACCCCATGGGAGACCAGGATAAGTACCTGGCTCCTGCCATCGTATCAGCACAATGTGCTGGCCGCAGCGCACCAGCTGCGGCGGCCATCGGAGGGTGAACCAACGGCAAAAGGAAGACCTTTCTCTCTATCTCTCTCACTGTCCACTCTGCCTGTCAAAAACTAAAATAAATTAAAAAATGCATATACATTTACTATAGTCACATCTTCCTATTAAATCGATCCCTTAAATCATTACATAGTACCCTTCTTTATCTAGCAGTTTTTGTGCTAAAGTTTATTTTGTCTGATATCAGGATGGCTACTCCTGCTCTTTTTTGCTTTCCATTAGCATGGAATATCTTTTTCTATCCTTTCACTTTTAGTTTGTGTGTATCTTTGTTGGTGGGCTGTGTTTTTTGCATCTTGTTTTTTTTTTTAATCCATTCAGTCTATATATTTTAAAAAGATTATATATATATATATATATGTATGTGTGTGTGTGTATATATATATATATATATATATATGGTATAGTTAGAGACAGAGAGGGGGAGACAGAGAAGTCTTTCATCCACTGGTTCACTCCCCAAATGGCCACAATGGCCAGAGCTGGACTGACCCAAAGCCAGGAGCCAGGAGCTTCTTCCAGGTCTCCCACACAGATGCAGGGGCCCAAGAACGTGGGACATCATCTACCACTTTCCCAGGCCAGAATAGAGAGCTGGATTGGAAGAGGAACAGTTGGAAAATTAACCAGCACCCATATGGGATGCCACTGCTGCAGCACCAGCCCCAAATCTATTATCTTTTAATTGGAGAATTTAGTTCATTTACATTCAAGGCTATTATTCATGAGTAATGATTGGCCCTGCCATTTTTTCATAAACATTACTATTGATTGCTTTGGATTTCTTTTGTACTTTTATTAGGAGATTTTCTGCCTTCGTGTTCTTTTATAATGATGACTATCTTTTGATTTCTGCTTGCTGTGGAAAGCATTTATTTCATCTCATCCATAAATGAATACAGTGTACAGTATTCTAGGTTGACAGGTTTCTTTTTCCTTTTAAGACTTGTGCTATGTCTCTCCATTCTCTCCTAACTTGTAAGGTTTCTGATGGGAAATAAGCTGTCAGTATAATTGGAGATCCTCTGAAAATAACCTGACATTTTTCTCGAGTACATTTTAGAATCTTTTAATGTTTTACTGTTGAAAGTTTGACCATATGTGTCATGTTGAAGATCTTGTCTGGTCATGTCTATAAGGAGTTCTATAAGTGTTTTCTATACTTGTATGTCTCTTTCTTTCTCCAAATTATGGAAATTTTCTCTTACTATTTCATGAATAGGCCTTCTAATCCATTGTCTCTTTCCACACCTTCAGGAACACTTAAGACCTATATGATGGGTCATTTGATAGAATCCTATAAATATCAAACACTGTTTTTAGTTTTTCTAATTTCTTATTTGTTTTGTTTTGTTTTGTTTTGTTTTGTTTTTGACAGGCAGAGTGGATAGTGAGACAGAGAGAGACAGAAAGGTCTTCCTTTACCGTTGGTTCACCCTCCAATGGCCGCTGTGGCCAGCGCACTGTGACCAGTGCACTGCAGCCAGCACACTGCGCTGATCCAAAGCCAGGAGCCAGGTGCTTCTCCTGGTCTCCCATGCGGGTGCAGGGCCCAAGCACTTGGGCCATCCTCCACTGCACTCCCGGGCCACAGCAGAGAGCTGGACTGGAAGAGGGGCAACTGGGACAGAATCCAGTGCCCCAACCGGGACTAGAACCCGGTGTGCCGGCGTCAAAAGGCAGAGGATTAGCCTATTGAGCTGCGGTGCCGGCCTCTGTTTTTTTGTTTGCTTGTTTTTTTTTTTTTATTTGAGATATTTCCAAATACTTATTTTTAAGCTTGGATATTTTATCTTACACCTCACCAAGTCTATTGTTAAGGGTTTCCACTGTATTTTTTTACCTCACATATTGAATTCTTTATTTCTAATATTTCAGTTTGATTTCTCTTCAATATCTCTATCTCACAACAAAATTTTTCATCCATGTCATGCATGGAATTTTTAAGATTCATTTTGTTTATTTTAAAGGCAGAGTTACAGAGAGATAGTGGAAAGACAGAGGAAGATATCTTCCATCTGCTGGTTCACTCCCCAAATGGCCACACTGGCCTGAACTGGGCCAGTCCAAAGTCAAGAGCTTTTTCCAGCTCTCCCATGTGAGTGTAGAGGCCCAAGTACTTGGGTCACCCTCTGTTATTTTCCCAGTTACATCAGCAAGGAGCTGGATCAGAAGTGGAGCAGCTGGGACACAAACCAGTGTCCATACAGGATGGGCCCATTGCAGTCAACAGTTTTACCTGCTATGCCACAATGCTGGCCCCATTTTGGATTCCTTTAACTCACAAATTTGCTTCTCAAGCTCTCCCTGCTTTTGAGTAATCTTATGATCATTCTTTTGAATTCCTTTTCAGGAATTTCATCAATCTTTTCATCTTCACATTCTAATATTTAAATGTTGTGTTCCCTTAGGGGAGTCATACTGTTTTCCTCATTCATGTTTCTTGTGTTTCTATGTTTATTTTCAGGCATTTGTAGAACTACTCGTTGATTTTCTCCTCTGTCAGCTTTTATCTTTAAAATAGGCCTCTGTGCTTTAGTGGAGTATCTGCTCCTTCAGTGTATATTCAGAGGTGATGCTGGGTGGGCCAGGGAGCTCTGGTCAGTGGTTGGGTATGGCGCACGAGTCCAGGGCGACACCCATGCTGGGCATGGCAGATTTCCTTTATGGTCAGCAGGTGAGAGAGTATGATCATATCACATTGGCTGATGTGATCACTGCCTCATCTCCTCTCTGCCAAGGTGATCAATGCCCAGGGTGAGCCAGCCCACAGTGGCTACACACTTCACCCATACATTCATAAGAGTACACAAAATATTTGTGTGGTCTTCAATTTGAGCACAGAACCCTCTGCAATGACACACCCCAGGCATGCAGGGAACTCAAAGCCTTTGAAGCAAGACACAGTGATTGCCTCAAGATACAGCTACACTCCATGCCCTATGGTGCAGTCACAGAATTTCCACAGTCATACCACATGGCACTCCCACAATCAACATGGGGCAGGGGATCCACTCTCAGCCCTGTGAGGCTGCTCCATCCACAGAGGTAGCCAAGGCATTCCTAGAGTCAGCTGCCTGTAGGTGTTCCACCTCGCAAGTTTGAGTATAGGCACCAGTGATATAGAGGGGAGGGGAGCACCTCATAGTTTTAAGTGGATGCACCACCCCCTACCAACCCTCAGGCCAGACTCAAAGTCAACATGGACCATGGATTTATTCCTCAAATAAAATTTTATCCCTCAACTAAAATACGCTAGTCACATGCACACAAGCCATGGCAGTGAGAGGGAGAGACAGAGAGACAGGTCTTCCTTCCGTTGGTTTACTCCCCAAATGGCCACAATGGCCAGAGCTGCGTTGATCCGAAGTCAGGAGCCAGGTGCTTCTTCCTGGTCTCCCATGTGGGTGCAGGGCCCAAGCACTTGGGCCATCCTCCACTGCCCTCCCGGGCCACAGCAGAGAGCTGGACTGGAAGAGGAGCAGCCAGAACTAGAACCGGCACCCATATGGGATGCCAGTGCTGCAGGCAGAGGATTAACCTACTGCTCCATGGTGCCAGCCCCCCAATACTTGTCTTTTATGATAGTACTTCTTCCTTGCTACTCACCAAGAGCCCTTGTGGGGGGATAGGAAGGAGGCAATGTGCTCTTGCGTCACAGGTGGAGGTGGGCATCTGGCCCCCTGCTAGCATTCCAGGCCGGAATCAAAGTTCATGTGGTCTCAAGGTTCTCCCTCAGGCACCATCACCAGTGACATGGGCTGCAGCAGTATCCTCTTATTTCTCTTTAAGAAGATGGCATCTCGTCTTGATGCTGCTTGTGATACTGGTAGGACTGGAACAGA
Source organism: Oryctolagus cuniculus (assembly GCF_051225735.1). Classification (NCBI taxonomy): domain Eukaryota; kingdom Metazoa; phylum Chordata; class Mammalia; order Lagomorpha; family Leporidae; genus Oryctolagus; species Oryctolagus cuniculus. The sequence goes on from NC_142873.1 coordinate 46,325,745, forward strand.
GGAGCACAACCTGACTTTTGCTGCTGAGTATGGTGCTCTGCAGGAGCCGAGGAGGTGAAGAAACAAGGCAGCTTCCTTGCTCCAAGCCTGGCAGGTGCTCAGACCCCAGTCAGCTCCCCAGGCTGTAGTAAAAGCCAGTGGGTAACTGTGCAGTTCCCTCTCAGCTGAAACGGCAAGCAGCAAGGCACATGGCTATGTCGTCCTACCTTGTCTTGCCATGATGGTGGATCACAGCAGTGTTCCTGTCTTCTCTCCTCTTGACCCATGGAGTCTTCATTGTTTTTTCAGTTCTTCACCAAAAATTTTTTCCAGTCAGGCCCATGAAAACATGGTCCTTCCTTTGTTCTTTTCATATCCCAGAGCAGCTGAAGTTAATGTGGCTACACCATATTCAGCCTTCTTGGATCCCCTGAATTCTTCTATTTAGTGGAAGATTAAGCTTGTGAGTATAATTAACTTGCAATATATCATTGTAAAAATTAAAAGAAAAAAAGCAAGGAAAGAGAAATGTGGGGAGCAACTCGGACTAGACTGTTACTCGAATTAAGACTTATTCTATGCATCTGCTCTCCCACAATATGGCGCCGAGAAGGGAGTAACAACTTCTACGCAGCTGCCTGTCGCCAACTTGAGTGATGACCTGCAGGAGCTGATTCTGCTCCTGATTGGAGGAGAGCAGCGTACTTGGCGTGTGGGTAGCAGAGTTGGGATTGGTGGAAGAGGATTATAAAGGAGGAGAGAGACAACATGCACCAGGAACATCTATCTGAAGGAACACCTGAGCAGCCCCCGAGAGAGCCAGCCGGCGGTGTGCTGCTCCCCCGCGGAAGTGGGGAAAGTGGCAGGGGGAACCGCCCTTCCATGGAGGTGGAAGGACAGTAGCCAACCCGGGAAGGACCAGCAGCAAACCCGGGGAGGGCCGAGCAGACAAAAGAACAGCGCAGGGTCCTGTGTCGTTCCTCCACGAAGAGGGGGAGCGACAGAGAAAGGAGGGTGGGAGTGAGGGAGGAAGGGTAGTTTGCGAAGTATTATTATGATCTTAAATCTGTATACATGAAATTTGTTTCCATTATATAAATTAAAAAATTTTTATAGACTAGAATAATTTATTAAAAATATTTAAAATTTGGCCAGCGCCGCGGCTCACTAGGCTAATCCTTCGCCTAGCGGCGCTGGCACACCAGGTTCTAGTCCCGGTTGGGGCGCCGGATTCTGTCCCGGTTGCCCCTCTTCCAGGCCAGCTCTCTGCTGTGGCCAGGGAGTGCAGTGGAGGATGGCCCAGGTGCTTGGGCCCTGCACCCCATGGGAGACCAGGAAAAGCACCTGGCTCTTGGCTCCTGCCATCGGATCAGCACGGTGCGCCGGCCGCAGCGCGCCGGCCGCGGCGGCCATCGGAGGGTGAACCAACGGCAAAGGAAGACCTTTCTCTCTGTCTGTCTCTCTCTCTGTCCACTCTGCCTGTCAAAAAAAAAAAAAAATTTAAAATTTATTAGAAAAAATTTAAAAATAGAACTATTGTTTATATTCTCTGAACTTAGAATCTAGTTGGATTAACTATTCACATTTTAAATGTGAGGCTGGAAGCTAAATTGTATGCCTGTGACTAAAAATGTCACATTAGTAGATAGAATAGGGTGATCCAAAAGAGTAAAGATTTTATGGATTTTAAACATTAATAATTATAATAATGATAATAAAATATTAATCCATATTAATACTATATCCATAGTATCCACAGTACAATAGCATTTATAATAAAGTTTCATAATTTTGTTTTCATTTTATCTTCACAATAGCCCCTATCGTTTTCTTACCTCTTTGCTTTTTGTGTCAGTGCAATTCTGATTTCACAGATTAAGTTGATGCATATTATCCAGAAAGTCCTAAAGGGAATGATTAAGTATATACTTAAAATGGGGAAGCGATATCTATGAAAGTACACTCAGGAAAGAGGAAATGCTGAGATGGGAACACACCTGGCAGGTCTGCAGAACATCAGGAAGGCCAGACCATAGCATTGAGACAAAGAACAAGAGATGAGGACAGAGATCATTCAGTTTCAGGTCTCTGGTTTACTCTGAGCACTACAGAGTGTTTGGCAGAGGAGTGAAGCACTCAGACTTCTATTTTTAAATGTGTTCTCTTTCTACTATGGTAATAATAGACTATGGAGGGTCAAGAGTAGAAGCAGGCATATCAGTTAAGAGTGTAGTAATGCCAACAACAAATGATGACAGTTGGACCAGGTTGGTAGCAGCAGAGATGGTGGGAAGTATGAAGATTCTGATTACAAACTTCAGGTAGAACCAATAGGACTTTCTTAAGTTTGTCTTTGGGAGCCAGCCCTGTGGTGTAGTGGGTAAAGCTGCCACCTGTAGTGCTGGCATCCCATATGGGCACTGGTTCATGTCTCAGCTGCTCCACTTCTGATCCAGCTTTCTGCTATGGCCTGGGAAAGCAGGAGAAGATGGCCCAAGTCCTTGGGCCCCTGCACCCACATGGGAGACCTGGAAGAAGCTCCTGGCTCCTGGCTTCAGATCGGCACAGCTCCAGCTGTTGTGACCAGTTGGGAAGTGACCAGTGAATGGAAGACCTCTCTCTCTCTCTCTCTCTCTGCCCGTCTCCCTCTCCCTCTCCCTCTCCCCCCCTCCTCTCTCTGTAACTCTGACTTTCAAATAAATAAATCTTTTTTAAAAATAAAAAACAGAGTTTGTCTTTGAAATATGAGAGGAAGAAAGAAGTTAATAATGATCTAGAGTTCATTGCATTATATTCTCTCATATTTATCTTTTATATTTGACATACAGGTTTGAGGTTTAGCTCTCCTGTTGCTGTGTCCACAGAATGAATACTGAGTATGTATACGATATTTTTTCTCTTATTCCTTTCCCAACATGGGTCTTATGAATATTTCTTGAGTATAAGAACTAAGTCACATGAGACTTGCTTTTTAAATTGGCTAATGCTGAACTAAGTTTTGTATAGATGTTTATCAGAGCAGCTTCTCTCTTTCCCAGGGTGGGAGCTATAAAACCTACACTTAAATTAATACTCAAAGGGCCCTCCCTTCACTATCATTCTCAAAATAGAGATCCATCCTGACTTATCACTCACAACCATGTTTGACAAATAACAGCTCAGGAGCCAGATTGCTAGTTTGTAGGAGTAATAGGTGAGGGAACCAGTCCTACAACAGAAAGATTCTGAACTTGGCTGGTATGTACCTGACTCAACTTGCCTCTGGCTTCATACAAAGAATTCAGTTGGTTTGGGCTTTGCTTTGGCAGAACTCCAGCCACTGGCACCATGACCAATTTGTATGAGATAGCAGGTAAAATTGATAGGTTAATTTTTGTTTAGGTAGAGGAAGGTTTTTACCTTGCAGAATATACTCTATTCACACAAAGTTCTCAGTCAGTAAATGTCTCCAGGTCCCTTTGACCAATCTGACCCCTCAGCACTATCTATCAGAATCCTCTGGAACAGGAGGAAAGGAGGCCAAAAGTAGAGAAGCCCACAAATCTATAATTCTTTAAGGGTCTACTGGGAACCTGGCTTCTCATGAAAGAGAAGGGACAGAAAATGTTTGTCTATCTCTAAAACCCAAAAGAACCCATGGTTTCAAGATTTGAGAGGAGTAGGCCTTCTCAGTGAGGAAGAAGCAACAAAGAACAAACCAAGAAAGGGTTTCCACGGGCTAGAGTGCGAGCAGAGAAATTAAGACCAAAGATTAGAGAAGCAGGAGAAATATGCCATATACCTGCTGCCACTAGTGGGTCAGTCACAGACTGAACAAAAGAGAAAGATGCAGATAATCTGTCTTTCTGACAGGCAAATCCAGTGTCAATACTTTGACTTGCTACCCCAAAACTAAAGGGGTCTGATCTAAGAATTCTGTCTCCTTTATGGACTGAATTTGTATAATTATCATCACCATCAAGATTAGTGGAATCATATTCATCCTTCATCAAAGTGGGTCTGTTAGCCAAATGAGCCAAAACCAAGCAAGAGCCACTTCATACTGTCATCACAGGTTATTGTTATGGCTGCAAGGACCATCTGAGTTTCTGAGACCTGGCCTTGATATGTGGCCCAAAGTAGAGTTCAGGATGCATCTTGAGGACCTACATGATATAACTTAGTTAAACCTGGATCCAGCAAATCACTGAAACCCCAAGTTGCATTCTGAAAGACTGATGCATCTGTAGGTTTTGAGAGATCCTATAGCTACTGCACACAGATCTTAAGATATCAATAAAGATGTGGCAAAATGAAGAATTTGGGGGTGAGGACATTCTCAACTGCTGTAGTTAGTGGGTCCTTCTTCTCACATGTCCTAAAATGAATATGAATTTGTGGCATTACAGAGGGAAACTAAAGCATTGTGAAGGAGGGAACACAGATACTGTAAGAATCATGACTTACCTGCACAATTCTCTGCATATACTAAAAAGCACTGAATTGTAGACTCTTAAAAGTTGAATTCTAGGGTATGAAAATTATATCTCAATAAAAGTATGTTCTTTTTTAAAATTCATGGGTTATCTACTGGGTATTGCTTTGAACAGAGCAGCATTTCTGAATTTAAAGGCCTACTATTGGCTCCCAATTCATTTTTATAAAACATGACAAAGTATCTTATGTAGAAAACATTGTGCCAGATGCTATGAAATATTTAGAAAAAATGAGCTTTCAAGAATTACATAGTTTACTAAGCATTTATTTACATGCCAGGTAGGTACTAATAAATTATAACTATTATCTCTATAACTGAGCTGTTATCACTTCCATTCTATGTTGGGAAAGTGATGCTGGGAGGATTAGATAATTGTCCAAGGAACAGAGTTAATAAAATGCAGAGCTGAAATTTTAACTCAAACCTTTCTGTCTATTAAGTCTATGATTTCATCAATTACACAAAACAAGTAAGAAGAGAAAGAAAGACCTGAATGCAAAAAATACAAAAAAATGAATGAATGAGTTCTGAGAGTAAGCAAACTATGGAGAGAGTTTCAAAGTTCTAATCTAGATGCTGGAGTTACAGTGCACGAATGGCTTTAAAACTTTCAGTATAGAGTTTGAGGTCTGAAAGTCTTCCTAGCACATCTTAAAAAAACTAATACAATTCCAAGAGATGCATATAACTGATACATAATATTTAAGGGGAACATATCTTTCTGTGTGATTGCTTGATCTAGGAATCCTTGGCTATGGGAGCAATGAATGCATATATCAGGGGCATATCCATTTTGTGAACAAAATTTCGTTCTGAGTGTTTACCAAATTCTAGGCATTATCTAGCTGGTTGGGTTAATAAGATATGATAACTCTCCCAAGGGTAGCACCCATACTGGACTTGATTGACACCAGATATGTGCAATATATGAGGTTAATTGTCAGACTTTAGCATTGGCCAGTAAGAGTTTCTATTTTAGGTCTTTTATTGATTAACTGTAAATTTGGACAACTTTTTGTATTTGTCTATGCTTGATTTACTTACCTATTAGAATGACAATAATAGTCATCTTACAGGATTATTGTGAGAAACTGACACATAAAATCACCATGTCTCGAAGACCAGTAAGCACTTAATGATGGCTACTATCATCAACTGAAAAGGCTGTCCCTTTATGTCTAGTACCTGTAGTTTTCTGATTATTTTTGTGACCCTCAAGTATATTTCATATATTTCATATAAGTGACATTTCCCAAGGATCCATGCCCAAAGATGCCAGACTACCAATAAATAGTGAATGCTGTAAGAAAGTCCACTCTAAATTCACTCTGAGCACTTCTGAAAACATGACCTTTACAGATGTTTTTACAGCCTAGAAAAGAGTCTTCACATGGCCAGAGAATGCTTCTTCTTTTCCTGTTTGACAACACCCCTGACAATATGCTTCATATTATTTGTACTTGGATGGACCTTCCACTTCTAAAAATGGTGCCTAATTTTTACATAACAGCTACATGTAATACATATACAGGGGTAAGCGAATATAATGACTAAGAGCAGTGTTACTGAAATAATGTAGATATAGGTTCAAATCTTGATTCCTCTACCTACTAGCTATAACCTTAGACACTCTTATGTTTTATAAACCTGTCTTGTCATCTACAAAATGAGATTTTAAAAAAACTCATAAAAATATTGTTAAAATTAAATGAGATGATATATGAAAGGTTTTCAGCACTGTGTAATACATAGTATATTCTCAATAGATGGCAGTTATCACCAAAAATGACATGAATTTGGTGAGTTTACTGGCTCAGGTTCATTTTCAATTAAATATGCACTTATTGTCCACCTGCCAAGTACCTCACATTCTACTCCTTCTTGTAGGTACTAGATAAAGGAAATGAATTACACAAGTCATCTAAAACAGAACATCTGTGTTTCACATGTGTATGACCCTAAGAAGGAGAGTCCTGCAACATGTCCTCATGTTGGAAGGTGGGGCTGGTACCAGTAAGATGAGAATGTAAAGAAGGAGGAAGGTAAACATGTAGAGAGGTGGAGTTAGGTTTGATTGGAAATGAATCAGCCCATCCTACAGAGGGCAGCACCTGTATTATAAACTATATAAGGGCCACTATCCCATCCATCTTCACCCTGCAAGCTACATCAGGCTTTATCCTACGTGTTCCTTTGGCAAACCAGGTGAGACAAAATTCATCCAGCTACTTCTACAGATATTTGGTACTGTGTATGATAGAAGTCAAGGAATATAAAGCTAAAGTAAACATCATATATATTTTGCCTTTTTCTTTTTTTGTTTCTTAACTTTTTGTTCTCTCTCTCTCTCTTTTTTTTTTTTTTTTAGTTCAGTTTATTCTGGGATCTTTTTGGAATAAGCTTATGTTTATAGTAGAAGTTTGCCTTCCTGCTAGGCCATTTCATACTCTCTTCCTAGTCTTTTATTTTTTTTTTAAGATTGATTTATTTATTTGAAAGGCAGAGTAAGAGTGAGAGTCAGAGTCGGCGGTGGAGGGGGGGGATTAGAACAGAGAGAGCATGCTGTTACATCTGCTAGTTCACTTCCCAAATGGCCCCAATGGCCAGGGGAAGGCTGAAATCAGGAACCTGGAATTCCATCCAGGGCTCCCACATGGGTAACAGCCATCCAAGCATTCAGCCATCTTCTGCTGCTTTCACAGGGGTGTTAGTGTGGAACTGGATCAGAAGTGGAGCAGCCAGGTCTTAAACAAGTGCTCCTATGGGATGCCAGTGTCACAGATAGCAGTTTAACCCACTGTGCCATAGCATGGTCCCACTTCCCAGTCTTCTTGCATGCTATCTTTTCTGGGCTGTCCAGCTCAAGTAGAGAAGCAGCTGGCCCTGTTGCAGAGCCTATTCTTTGTTTGTTGTTGGTTCCCAGAGCTCCAAGGTCTAATTATCCACTAGTCAAACTGCTGCCTACAGTGCTGAGCTTGTCTCCCTAACTTAACAAAGTAGACCAGTGTGTGCTCAACTGCTGAGGTTAAGACAATTGCTGAGCTCTGAGAAGGGCTATCTCTTGCCTCTGATGTACCAAGATATTGGCTCATTTTTCCTTCCATTTTTTATTTGATGACAGTTCTAAGGTCCAATTTAGCTTCTTGTACCCACAGAGAAAGTAGATGTACATGACAGATCATCTACCATTTTTTTTTTACTCAAGAAAAGCACTGAACTCCGGGTAGTTCTGGAAATTTTAGGAGTCCCAGGACAATACTCAAGACACTAAAGTACCCAAAATTTAGAAACAGTATGTAGAGACTATACTTACCCAGGATAAAAAAATACAGAAATCTGACACCAAGTCCCATTTGAGCCAATATATGCCATCATTTGATTTTAGCAAAGTAATTTAAAAAAAAAACTTCATTATTTACTCAACTTTGCTTGTTGATATTTTAAAAAGAGGTTTAAAAAACATAATATTAAAATAAAAGCTATTGATAAGTAAAAGAAAAGAAATAGCAATCTTGGTTTTTTCTCCAGGTTCACTTAATCTTGCAAAAAGATGACAGATCTCTTGAGAAGTGTTGTCACCGTCATTGATATTTTCTACAAATACACCAAGGAAGATGGAGAGTGTGGCACACTAAGCAAGAATGAGCTAAAGGAACTTCTGGAGAAAGAATTTCGACCAATTCTGAAGGTGAGGACTGTGTGCCAGGACTAAAGGCTGCTGGGGACCTGTCACAGGACTAAGATTAGATAAAAAGTGCACCATCCCAGTGATTTTTGAGAAAAATATGTAGGGGACATCTGAAATATTAAGACAGCACATATTTTTAAGAGGTTGAATGTTTCTTCCTCACTTTCTTATACATTCCCATCTTAAAGACCCTCAGGCTCTCTCATGAACGCAAACTTTGTTTTCTGGAAAAAAAACAAAATAATTATGTTGTATGACATGAATTAATAAATCATCCTATCAAATAGAGGGAAAAGAATAAATAGGGACATCATGTATAAGGGGAATTAGCAAAGAAGCCAAAATGATTAAAAACTGAAAACAAAATTCATCCATTTTTCCATCTACTTAGGAAGAACTCAGATATTAGGTTCTGAAAAGAGATTCTAATATAGAATATGTTAACATATCATGTTTACAACTCATATATAACTAAGATACACCAGTTATTAATTGTAGTATATTCACTCCTTCCCATAAACTAAGCACTTAAACCTCTAGCTTAGATCCTTAAATTGTCTTCATCCAAGAGTCTCCATTTTTTAAACCCCTTCCAATTTGCTGGGTTCTATTAACCTAAAATAATCCTCACCTAGACTAAAACTACTTGATGTCAAGCATCCATAAATCTCTAACCCTACTTAAATATTTTCTTTGAATATGTGGGCCAGATTGACCAGTCCTCCCTTGGTATATCATTCATGCAGAACCCAGATGATCCAGACACAGTGGATGTCATCATGCACATGCTGGATCAAGATCACAACCGAAGACTGGACTTCACTGAGTTTCTTCTCATGGTATTCAAGCTGGCTATGGCTTGCAACAAGGTTCTCAGTAAACAATACTGCAAAGCTTCAGGGTCAAAGAAGCATAGGCATGGTCACCAATGCCAAGAGGAAGAAAATGAAACAGAAGAGGAAGAGGAGGAGACACCAGAACAGAAATCAGGTTACAGACATCCAAGTTGGAGTGAGAGAGAGGAACACGGACATAGTTCTGGGGGTTCGAGGGGAACTGTGAAACACAGACATGGGTCCAACTCCTGGAGGTTGAGAAGGCAGGACGATTTATGCAGTTCAAGGAACCTAAAGGGATCTGAGAAAAGGCGCCATGGGTCTAGCTCTGGTTATTCATGGAGTAGCAGTGAAGAAAGACATGGTTCCAGCTCTGGGGAAATGGGAGAAAGAAGAAACAAGTCATACGTTAGCACCTCTAGGGAATCTGGGAAGGAATATGAATCTGGATATGGGTCAAAGAGTCAGGGGAAGAAAGGTCATGGTGGTCTGTCACATGGATTGGAGACAAGTGAGCATGAATCAAACTCTTCTCAGCTAAAAAAGAGCAGAGAAGAAAAACTTGGGTCTATCTCAGGAGGTTCAGGAGACTGTAAGAGGCAAAGTCATGCATGTGGCTCCAGCAATTCAGGTGGGTGTGGAAGGTCACAAAATGCTTCTACTTCTTATCATGCAAGTAGATCTGGAGGGCAACAGTCATGCTGTCAATCAGGAAGTAGTGGAGGACAAGGTCATAGATGTGTCTCAGGAGGGCAGTCATCTGGATATTGCCATCCTGAATCTAGCTCTTGTAGCCAGTCTTCTAGCCAGAGAGGATGTGGATCTAGAAAATGTGGTCAATCACAGAACTGTGGCACACAACAGAGAAGAGGCTCAAGTCAGCCCTCTTGCTGTAGACAACATGGGTTTGGAGCCAGTCAGTCTTCCAGTTCTAGTCAATATGGATCTGGTTCACGTGGCTATACTTCAAACTGTCATCAAAGAGGGTCTGGATCAAGTGAATATTCCAATTGTAGTCAACATGAGTTCAGTTCAGGTCAGACCTGTAGCCATGAAAAACATGGAAGAGGCCAACATGGATCTGGTTCAGGTCAGTCTTGCTGTAGCCAACATAGCTCAGGTTCAAGTCAATCCTCTGCCTGTGGCAGGCACAGGTCTGGCTCAGGTCAGTCCTCAGGCTTTGGAGAGCACGGGTCTGGATCAGGGCAGTCCTCTGGCTTTGGCCAGCACAGGTCTGGGTCAGCTCAGTCCTCTGGCTTTGGCCAGCATGGCTCTGGCCCAGGTCAGTCCTCAGGCTTCGGCCAGCACGGGTCTGGCTCAGGTCAGTCCTCTGGCTTCGGCCAGCATGGGTCTGGCTCAGGTCAGTCCTCTGGCTCAGGCCAGCATGGGTCTGGCCCAGGTCAGTCCTCTGGCTTTGGACAGCACGGGTCTGGATCAGGTCAGTCCTCTGGCTCAGGGCAGCACGGGTCTGGCCCAGGTCAGTCCTCTGGCTTTGGACAGCACGAGTCTGGCCCAGGTCAGTCCTCTGGCTCAGGCCAGCACGGGTCTGGGTCAGGTCAGTCCTCAGGCTTTGGACAGCACGGGTCTGCGTCAGGTCAGTCCTCTGGATTTGGCCACCATGGGTCTGGGTCAGGTCAGTCCTCTGGCTCAGGCCAGCATGGGTCTGGCCCAGGTCAGTCCTCTGGCTTTGGACAGCAAGGGTCTGGATCAGGTCAGTCCTCTGGCTCAGGGCAGCATGAGTCTGGCCCAGGTCAGTCCTCAGGCTTTGGACAGCAAGGATCTGGCTCAGGGCAGTCCTCTGGCTTTGGCCAGCATGGGTCTCGGTCAGGTCAGTCTGCTGGCTTTGGCCAGCATGGGTCTGGCTCAGGTCAGTACTCTAGCTCAGGCCAGCACGGGTCTGGCCCAGGTCAGTCCTCTGGTTTTGGACTGCACGGGTCTGGCTCAGGTCAGTCCTCTGGCATTGGCCAGCACGGGTCTGGGTCAGGTCAGTCCTCAGGCTTTGGACAGCACGGGTCTGGCTCAGGGCAGTCCTCTGGCTTTGGCCAGCATGGGTCTCGGTCAGGGCAGTCTTCTGGCTTTGGCCAGCATGGGTCTGGCTCAGGTCAGTACTCTAGCTCAGGCCAGCATGGGTCTGGCCCAGGTCAGTCCTCTGGCTTTGGACAGCACGGGTCTGGCTCAGGGCAGTCCTCTGGCTTTGGCCAGCATGGGTCTCGGTCAGGGCAGTCTTCTGGCTTTGGCCAGCATGGGTCTGGCTCAGGTCAGTACTCTAGCTCAGGCCAGCATGGGTCTGGCTCAGGTCAATCCTCAGGCTTTGGACAGCACGGGTTTGGGTCAGGTCAGTCCTCTGGCTTTGGCCAGCACGGGTCTGGGTCAGGTCAGTACTCTGGCTCAGGCCAGCACGGGTCTGGCCCAGGGCAGTCCTCTGGCTTTGGACAGCACGGGTCTGGCTCAGGGCAGTCCTCTGGCTTTGGCCAGCATGGGTCTCAGTCAGGGCAGTCTTCTGGCTTTGGCCAGCATGGGTCTGGCTCAGGTCAGTCTTCTGGCTCAGGCCAGCACGGGTCTGGCCCAGGTCAGTCCTCTGGCTTTGGACAGCAAGGGTCTGGATCAGGTCAGTTATCTGGCTCAGGCCAGCACAGGTCTGGCCCAGGTCAGTCCTCTGGCTTTGGACAGCACAGGTCTGGGTCAGGTCAGCCTTCTGGCTTTGGCCAGCACGGGTCTGGCTCAGGTCAGTACTCTGGCTCAGGCCACCATGGGTCTCGGTCAGGTCAGTCCTCGGGCTTTGGCCAGCATGGGTCTGGCTCAGGTCAGTCCTCTGGCTTTGGACAGCACGGGTCTGGATCAGGTCAATCCTCTGGCTCAGGCCAGCACGGGTCTGGCCCAGGTCAGTCCTCTGGCTTTGGACAGCACAGGTCTCGGTCAGGTCAGTCTTCTGGCTTTGGCCAGCATGGGTCTGGCTCAGGTCAGTACTCTAGCTCAGGCCAGCATGGGTCTGGCTCAGGTCAATCCACAGGCTTTGGACAGCATGGGTTTGGGTCAGGTCAGTCCTCTGGCTTTGGCCAGCACGGGTCTGGGTCAGGTCAGTACTCTGGCTCAGGCCAGCACGGGTCTGGCCCAGGTCAGTCCTCAGGCTTTGGACAGCATGGGTCTGGCTCAGGTCAGTCCTCTGGCTTTGGCCAGCACGGGTCTGGGTCAGGTCAGTCCTCAGGCTTTGGCCAGCACGGGTCTGGGTCAGGTCAGTACTCTGGCTCAGGCCAGCACGGGTCTGGCTCAGGTCAGTCCTCTGGCTTTGGACAGCATGGATCTGGCTCAGGTCAGTCCTCTGGCTTTGGACAGCACAGGTCTGGGTCAGGTCAGTCCTCAGGCTTTGGACAGCACGGGTCTGGCTCAGGGCAGTCCTCTGGCTTTGGCCAGCATGGGTCTGGCTCAGGTCAGTCCTCAGGCTTTGGACAGTATGAGTCTGAGTCAGGTCAGTCCTCTGGCTTCGGCCAGCATGGGTCTGGATATGGTCAGTCCTCTGGCTTCGGTCAGCACGAGTCTGGATATGGTCAGTCCTCTGGCTTCGGTCAGCACGAGTCTGGGTCAGAGCAGTCCTCTGGCTTCGGCCAGCATGAGTCTGAGTCAGGTCAGTCCTCTGGCTTTGGACAGCACGAGTCTGAGTCAGGTCAGTCCTATGGCTTCGGCCAGCATGGGTCTGGGTCAGGTCAGTACTCTGGCTCAGGCCAGCATGGGACTGGGTCAGGGCAGTCCTCAGGCTTTGGACAGCACGGGTCTGGCTCAGGGCAGTCCTCTGGCTTTGGCCAGCATAGGTCTGGGTCAGGTCAGTCCTCTGGCTTCAGCCAGCACGAGTCTGAGTCAGGTCAGTCCTCTGGCTTTGGCCAGCACGGGTATGGGTCAGGTCAGTCCTCTGGCTTTGGACAGCACGGGTCTGGGTCAGGTCAGTCCTCTGGCTTTGGACAGCATGGGTCTGGTTCAGGTCAGTACTCTGGCTCAGGCCAGCACGGGTCTGGATATGGTCAGTCCTCAGGCTTTGGACAGCACAGGTCTGGCTCAGGGCAATCCTCTGGCTTTGCCCAGCATGGGTCTGGGTCAGGTCAGTCCTCTGGCTTTGGACAGTATGAGTCTGAGTCAGGTCAGTCCTCTGGCTTTGGACAGCACAGGTCTGGCTCAGGTCACTCCTCTGGCTTCGGCCAGCATGAGTCTGGATATGGTCAGTCCTCTGGCTTCGGTCAGCATGAGTCCGGCTCAGAGCAGTCCTCTGGCTTTGGCCAGCACGAGTCTGGATATGGTCAGTCCTCTGGCTTTGGTCAGCACGAATCTGGATATGGTCAGTCCTCTGGCTCCGGTCAGCACGAGTCTGGGTCAGAGCAGTCCTATGGCTTTGGACAGCATGAGTCTGGATCACGTCAGTCCTCTGACTTTGGTCAGCACGAGTCTGAGTCAGGTCAGTCCTATGGCTTCGGCCAGCATGGGTCTGGGTCAGGTCAGTCTTCAGGCTTTGGACAGCACGGGTCTGGGTCAGGTCAGTCCTCTGGCTTTGGACAGCATGGGTCTGGCCTAGGTCAGTCCTCTGGCTTTGGACAGCACGGGTCTGAGTCAGGTCAGTCCTCTGGCTTCGGCCAGCACGGGTATGGGTCAGGTCAGTCCTCTGGCTTTGGCCAGCATGGGTCTGACTCAGGTCAGTCCTCTGGCATTGGACAGCACGGGTCTGGATCCTCAGGTCAGGGGACACAAAGAACGACACAACAGCAGTCAAGAGATACCTCTAGATCTGAGCAGTCTAGTCGTGGGCAGTCCTCGCACACTGTGCCCCACTCAACCAGAAGAAGAGGATCAGTCCACACTGAGTCCAGTGAGAGGGAGGAGCATTCTGGAGTCTCACACAGACACACAGGATCCCATCAAGGCCAAGCAGGATCTCAACAGGGAGAGTCTGGATCCTCAGGTCAGGGGACACAAAGAACGACGCAACGGCAGTCAAGAGATACCTCTAGATCTGAGCAGTCTAGTCGTGGGCAATCCTCGCACACTGTGCCCCACTCAACCAGAAGAAGAGGATCAGTCCACACTGAGTCCAGTGAGAGGGAGGAGCATTCTGGAGTCTCACACAGACACACAGGATCCCATCAAGGCCAAGCAGGATCTCAACAGGGAGAGTCTGGATCCTCAGGTCAGGGGACACAAAGAACGACGCAACGGCAGTCAAGAGATACCTCTAGATCTGAGCAGTCTAGTCGTGGGCAGTCCTCGCACACTGTGCCCCACTCAACCAGAAGAAGAGGATCAGTCCACACTGAGTCCAGTGAGAATGAGGAGCATTCTGGAGTCTCACACAGACACACAGGATCCCATCAAGGCCAAGCAGGATCTCAACAGGGAGAGTCTGGATCCTCAGGTCAGGGGACACAAAGAACGACGCAACGGCAGTCAAGAGATACCTCTAGATCTGAGCAGTCTAGTCGTGGGCAATCCTCGCACACTGTGCCCCACTCAACCAGAAGAAGAGGATCAGTCCACACTGAGTCCAGTGAGAGGGAGGAGCATTCTGGAGTCTCACACAGACACACAGGATCCCATCAAGGCCAAGCAGGATCTCAACAGGGAGAGTCTGGATCCTCAGGTCAGGGGACACAAAGAACGACACAACGGCAGTCAAGAGATACCTCTAGATCTGAGCAGTCTAGTCGTGGGCAGTCCTCGCACACTGTGCCCCACACAACCGGAAGAAGAGGATTAGTCCACACTGAGTCCAGTGAGAGTGAGGAGCATTCTGGAGTCTCACACAGACACACAGGATCCCATCAAGGCCAAGCAGGATCTCAACAGGGAGAGTCTGGATCCTCAGGTCAGGGGACACAAAGAACGACGCAACGGCAGTCAAGAGATACCTCTAGATCTGAGCAGTCTAGTCGTGGGCAATCCTCGCACACTGTGCCCCACTCAACCAGAAGAAGAGGATCAGTCCACACTGAGTCCAGTGAGAGGGAGGAGCATTCTGGAGTCTCACACAGACACACAGGATCCCATCAAGGCCAAGCAGGATCTCAACAGGGAGAGTCTGGATCCTCAGGACAGGGGACACAAAGAACGACACAACGGCAGTCAAGAGATACCTCTAGATCTGAGCAGTCTAGTCGTGGGCAATCCTCGCACACTGTGCCCCACTCAACCAGAAGAAGAGGATCAGTCCACACTGAGTCCAGTGAGAGTGAGGAGCATTCTGGAGTCTCACACAGACACACAGGATCCCATCAAGGCCAAGCAGGATCTCAACAGGGAGAGTCTGGATCCTCAGGTCAGGGGACACAAAGAACGACACAACGGCAGTCAAGAGATACCTCTAGATCTGAGCAGTCTAGTCGTGGGCAGTCCTCGCACACTGTGCCCCACACAACCGGAAGAAGAGGATTAGTCCACACTGAGTCCAGTGAGAGTGAGGAGCATTCTGGAGTCTCACACAGACACACAGGATCCCATCAAGGCCAAGCAGGATCTCAACAGGGAGAGTCTGGATCCTCAGGTCAGGGGACACAAAGAACGACACAACGGCAGTCAAGAGATACCTCTAGATCTGAGCAGTCTAGTCGTGGGCAATCCTCGCACACTGTGCCCCACTCAACCAGAAGAAGAGGATCAGTCCACACTGAGTCCAGTGAGAGTGAGGAGCATTCTGGAGTCTCACACAGACACACAGGATCCCATCAAGGCCAAGCAGGATCTCAACAGGGAGAGTCTGGATCCTCAGGTCAGGGGACACAAAGAACGACACAACGGCAGTCAAGAGATACCTCTAGATCTGAGCAGTCTAGTCATGGGCAGTCCTCGCACACTGTGCCCCACTCAACCGGAAGAAGAGGATCAGTCCACACTGAGTCCAGTGAGAGGGAGGAGCATTCTGGAGTCTCACACAGACACACAGGATCCCATCAAGGCCAAGCAGGATCTCAACAGGGAGAGTCTGGATCCTCAGGTCAGGGGACACAAAGAACGACACAACGGCAGTCAAGAGATACCTCTAGATCTGAGCAGTCTAGTCGTGGGCAGTCCTCGCACACTGTGCCCCACTCAACCGGAAGAAGAGGATCAGTCCACACTGAGTCCAGTGAGAGGGAGGAGCATTCTGGAGTCTCACACAGACACACAGGATCCCATCAAGGCCAAGCAGGATCTCAACAGGGAGAGTCTGGATCCTCAGGTCAGGGGACACAAAGAACGACACAACGGCAGTCAAGAGATACCTCTAGATCTGAGCAGTCTAGTCGTGGGCAATCCTCGCACACTGTGCCCCACTCAACCGGAAGAAGAGGATCAGTCCACACTGAGTCCAGTGAGAGTGAGGAGCATTCTGGAGTCTCACACAGACACACAGGATCCCATCAAGGCCAAGCAGGATCTCAACAGGGAGAGTCTGGATCCTCAGGACAGGGGACACAAAGAACGACACAACGGCAGTCAAGAGATACCTCTAGATCTGAGCAGTCTAGTCGTGGGCAATCCTCGCACACTGTGCCTCACACAACTGGAAGAAGAGGATCAGTCCACACTGAGTCCAGTGAGAGTGAGGAGCATTCTGGAGTCTCACACAGACACACAGGATCCCATCAAGGCCAAGCAGGATCTCAACAGGGAGAGTCTGGATCCTCAGGTCAGGGGACACAAAGAACGACGCAACAGCAGTCAAGAGATACCTCTAGATCTGAGCAGTCTAGTCGTGGGCAGTCCTCGCACACTGTGCCCCACTCAACCAGAAGAAGAGGATCAGTCCACACTGAGTCCAGTGAGAGTGAGGAGCATTCTGGAGTCTCACACAGACACACAGGATCCCATCAAGGCCAAGCAGGATCTCAACAGGGAGAGTCTGGATCCTCAGGTCAGGGGACACAAAGAACGACGCAATGGCAGTCAAGAGATACCTCTAGATCTGAGCAGTCTAGTCGTGGGCAATCCTCGCACACTGTGCCCCACTCAACCAGAAGAAGAGGATCAGTCCACACTGAGTCCAGTGAGAGTGAGGAGCATTCTGGAGTCTCACACAGACACACAGGATCCCATCAAGGCCAAGCAGGATCTCAACAGGGAGAGTCTGGATCCTCAGGTCAGGGGACACAAAGAACAACGCAACGGCAGTCAAGAGATACCTCTAGATCTGAGCAGTCTAGTCGTGGGCAATCCTCGCACACTGTGCCCCACACAACCGGAAGAAGAGGATTAGTCCACACTGAGTCCAGTGAGAGTGAGGAGCATTCTGGAGTCTCACACAGACACACAGGATCCCATCAAGGCCAAGCAGGATCTCAACAGGGAGAGTCTGGATCCTCAGGTCAGGGGACACAAAGAACGACGCAATGGCAGTCAAGAGATACCTCTAGATCTGAGCAGTCTAGTCGTGGGCAATCCTCGCACACTGTGCCCCACTCAACCAGAAGAAGAGGATCAGTCCACACTGAGTCCAGTGAGAGTGAGGAGCATTCTGGAGTCTCACACAGACACACAGGATCCCATCAAGGCCAAGCAGGATCTCAACAGGGAGAGTCTGGATCCTCAGGTCAGGGGACACAAAGAACGACGCAACGGCAGTCAAGAGATACCTCTAGATCTGAGCAGTCTAGTCGTGGGCAGTCCTCGCACACTGTGCCCCACTCAACCGGAAGAAGAGGATCAGTCCACACTGAGTCCAGTGAGAGTGAGGAGCATTCTGGAGTCTCACACAGACACACAGGATCCCATCAAGGCCAAGCAGGATCTCAACAGGGAGAGTCTGGATCCTCAGGTCAGGGGACACAAAGAACGACACAACGGCAGTCAAGAGATACCTCTAGATCTGAGCAGTCTAGTCGTGGGCAATCCTCGCACACTGTGCCCCACTCAACCGGAAGAAGAGGATCAGTCCACACTGAGTCCAGTGAGAGTGAGGAGCATTCTGGAGTCTCACACAGACACACAGGATCCCATCAAGGCCAAGCAGGATCTCAACAGGGAGAGTCTGGATCCTCAGGTCAGGGGACACAAAGAACGACGCAACGGCAGTCAAGAGATACCTCTAGATCTGAGCAGTCTAGTCGTGGGCAATCCTCGCACACTGTGCCCGACTCAACCGGAAGAAGAGGATCAGTCCACACTGAGTCCAGTGAGAGTGAGGAGCATTCTGGAGTCTCACACAGACACACAGGATCCCATCAAGGCCAAGCAGGATCTCAACAGGGAGAGTTATTGTCCAGCCATAAACAGCCACAAAGCTCTCTTTGGCAGTCACGAGATACAACAAGGAAAGAGTCTAGTAGTGCCCGTGGCCATTCTGGAACAAGACATTTTCACTCACAGAGTAGTGGACGACAAAGACATGGATCAAGTCAAGTCTGGAGACATGGCAGCTATGGGCAAGCAGAATATGATTATGGGCAGTCTGGGTATGGACCTTCTGGTGGCAGCAGAACTAGCAACCACAATTCTATCCCTGTGAGAACAACAGATTTAGTCTCAAGCACACAAGTGTATAGACATGCACAATCATATACTACTTCTGACCATAAAGTATCCAAAGCAACTGAAATAACCGGAAGTCAGGGTTCAAGGTATGGAAAGTCAGAAGCAATTCTTGGGCAATCACCTGATTCCCATAGTCAGTCCGGATCTAGCGTAACTACAGGGCAACAATCTTGTCGTGGGCATTCAGTAGTAACTCCTGAACTGTCAAGCGACACCCATTTTCAAACTGGTTATAGCACAGGAAGAAGGCAGGGAACTACTAATAGACAGCCAAGTAACCACTCTGAATCTGTCCATAGACAATCCATTTCATTTCATCAACACTCAGATTCTAGCTCAACTGAAGGGCAGGGATCCCACAGAGATGGTAAAGAGCATTCAGAAGATCAAGGGAAACAGAACCAGGAACAACCAGGATCTGAGTATGGAAAATCAGAGCTAAATACATTGCTTGTACATGAATCCAGTTACCAGCTGTCTTGTAGAAGTTCAGCAAAACATGGATCAAGTCATGGGCGATCACAAGACACCCAGGGTCAATATGGATCAAGCACCAATGAAAAGCAAGGATATAGCCATACACAATCAAGTGACAGCTATGAGCAGTCAAGTGACAGTGGAAGCAGGAATCAAAGATCTATTTCCCAGCACTTTCTAGATAGCCAAGACCACACAGGAACTGGAGAATATAGGTATAGATATTTATCAAGTGTTACAACCACATTGGGTGGGCGGAGGCAAAGGAAAGAGTCAGGATCAAGTCTTTCAGGGGGCACTAGAAAATATAGTCAGGATGTGGATGATAAACAGACAAGAAGCTATGAGGCTAGAAGTTACCATGGAAGGGAAAGAGTAGACTCAGGTTCCTTTTACTTAGATAGTAACACTCCACTCTATGAATATGTCCAAGAACAAAGGTGCTATTAGTTTGAATAGAAAGCCAACAGGAAACAAACTAACCCAAGTTAAGAATTAACCCCAAGAGAAATTAAGAAATGCAATATGAAAACAAGATATTTAACAGGAGCCCTTCCTTTGGTAGTAGGGGGATATGGCTGTTCTTTTAACTATACTAATGTACTCTATTATTTTGTTTGATGCAAAGTCTTTTTTATAAGGCTCCATAATCAAGGAGTTCCCTGGATAGAAAATATTGAATAAATAGTTAATTAGTACTTAGGACTATATTCAGAACTATATGATGAAACGATATGGGTACTGTGAAATAAAATGAATGCTTTCTAAAATTTCTAAGACTCAAAATTTGAGTTTTCTATATTTGATTTTTATCAATTATTAACAAACCTATCCAGTGAGCTAAGAGATATGGTTTAGGAGCCAAACTGTCTCCAGTAACTTTATAACATATCCAGTGTCCTGAACAAAGAATGTGGTAGTTTCCTAGGTAAAGATTCAAAATATTTGCATCTTTTTTTGGTTACCTCTGGTACTCTGCTCTACTACTTTTGGACTTACTGTGATGACTTCCTGTATATAAGATCAATAAAACTGTAATGCATTAAAAATGAAAATAAACTTTTCATCACAGTATAGTCTCTTTTCTTTTCATCGCCACAAGCACAAACATAGCTGCCTACCACAGAGTAAGATGCATATTTTTCTTCTATCTTAAGACATCTAGATGGTAGTGAAGCATTTGGATACCAATAATAAGGTAACTCAAAGAAGCCAAAACTCAACCATATCTGATCTTTTCCTCAGTCTAAGTACTGTCCAAAGGAGAAAGACTGAGAGAAAAAAGGCTTTACAACACTGAGGTAAGGCCAGAAGCTTTGGTTAATCAGTATTATCAGAGTAAACATTATCAAACATAACCCCCAGTGAACACAACTCAGGCTCTGGAAATAAGACTTCATGCATCCAGAATTTTTTTTCCTGTCAAGGATATTAATGTGGAGAATACACCCTAATACACTAATACTGATACACTGTTGGTAGGAATGCAAACTAGTACAACCATTATGGAAGGCAGTATGGAGATTCATTAGAAAACTAAAAATACTTTTACCAAATGACCTAGCTCTCCTACTCCTGGGAATATATCCAAAGGAAATCAAATCAGAATATGAGCTACCTGACTCCCAAGATTAATTCACAATAACTAAAATGTGGGATTAACCTAGATGTTCATGAACTGATGACTGGATAAAGAAAATGTGGAATATTACTCAGCCATAAAAAAGAGTGAAATTCTGGGGACCGGCTCCATGAACAGTGGGTTAATCCTCTGCCTGCGGTGTCAGCATCCCATATGGATGCCAGTTCTAGTCCTGGCTGCCCGTTTTCCAATCTAGCTCTCTGGTATGGCCTGGGAAAGCAGTAGGAAATGGCCCAAGTCCTTGGGCCCCTGCACCCATGTGGGAGACCAGGAAGAAGCACCTGGCTCCTGGTTTTGGATCAGCGCAGCTCCAGCCGTTGCAGCCATCTGGGTAGTGAACCAACGGAAGACCTTTCTCTCTGCCTCTGCCTCTGCCTCTCATTGTCTGTAATTCTACCTCTCAAATAAATAAAATCTTTAAAAAAAAAAACAATTAAAAAAAGAATGAAATTCTGACATTTGCAACAAAATGAATGCAACTTGAAACTGTTATGCTAGATGAAATAAGCCAGACCCAAAAAGATAAATATCACATGTTTTATTTGTAGTAGTTAATAGAGAGTATAAAAGTCATGTAGATGTCATATCATTTGGTATACAATTAAAAATAAAGCTTCATTGACTCATGCCATATACACATGGCAGTAAACACTTATTTCACACATTAAAAAAAGAAACGGGGAGGGAACAGTGGGAGATTGTGGGTAACTTAATGCTTTGATCTTAATTTGGGCATTGACAAAAACTTATTATTATTTATATACATATATATATATATATAAAACATTCCTACCCAGGAAGAGAAAATACATAAGTTTATTACGAATAGTGAGAGAATTAACAAGAAAAAAACTATGTGCAAAAAATAACTTCAGAAGAAGTTTTACTGCTATAAAGCCCAGAGAAAATGTCCAAAATGCCAGAGATAGAAAGAGCATTAGAAATCATCCCACTTGATATGCAGATTAAAAGGAAAAAAGGCTATAAAAACCACATTTAAACAAAAAATGATAATTCCCCAAATCAGAATTTGCTGCTTCACCATCCTTTCTTCACCCAAAAATAAAGCTGTTTTTCCTCGAGTTTCCTTTTGGAATTTTTAACTGAAAGATTATAAGCCCTTATGGGAAACAGAAGTCACACAAAAAAATTGGCTCATTCTTCTGCTAATACATTCTATCTATTTTTTTTTATTATTATTATTTGACAGGTAGAGTTATAGAGAGTAAGAAAGAGAGACAGAGAAAAAGGTCTTCCTTCTGTTGGTTCACTCCCCAAATGGCTGCAACGGCCGGAGCTGCGCTGATCTGAAGCCAGGAGCCAGGTGCTTCTTCCTGATCTCCCATGAGGGTGCAGGACCCAAGCACTTCCGCCATCCTCCACTGCCTTCCCGGGCCACAACAGAGAGCTGGACTGGAAGAGGAGCAACCAAGACTAGAACCCAGCGCCCAAATGGGATGCCAGCGCAGCAGGCAGAGGATTAACCAAGTGAGCCACGGTGCTGGCCCTATCTAATTTTTTATTTTAATATTATTTTAATATTTATATGAATGCTCAATGTTATATAATCAATGTCAACACCAGTCATATTAATTTATTAGTGAGGGGAAATAAAATTACCATTATATTATTTATTACACATTGAATTCTTACTGTGTATATGGTAGTTAACCCTAAATACTAACCAACTCATACAAATCTACCTATCATCATTCAGTCAATGGGTAAATGTTAATTATCAAAGAACTATTAGAAATTTAAGTTTTATATTTAATCCCATGTAAATAATTTCTATTGTAAGTAAAATAAATGAGACTCAAAGAGTTTAACTTATTCATTCTATGCAGCTAGTTACTGCTATAACCAGGATATAGGTTTCTAAGCTTTTCCAATTCTTCCACAGGGTGTGCACTCATTCCATATAATTCCACATTGTTTAATCTTTAACTATACACTTAGGACTGTCTAAAATTTCATCAGTCCTTGTGAATGGAAGGGGAGAGGGAGTGGGAAAGGGGAGGGTTGTGGGTGGGAGGGACGGTATGGGGGGGAAGCCATTGTAATCCATAAGTCGTACTTTGGAAAATTATATGCATTAAATAAAAGTTTAAAAAAAAAAAAAAAAAAAAAAAAAAAAAAAAAAATAAAATTTCATCAGTCCCTTGAATCAATGTTAATTGGCTTATATTGTATGTTTGTGTGAGTATGTGTACATGTGTACGTATAAATATAAAGGATATATACTTATAAATTATTCTGATAATGCTTTGACCACATCAATTTTAAACTTAAGTAACATAACATTAAATATAATTCAGATTGCTAAGACCTTCAATAATTAGCTATAATTTGTCACTAGTAAAAGTGAAAGCAATTGATCCTTATGAAGCACACTAAAAATATTCTAAAATCACTTGTAGAGAGTTACACATTTACCTTCTAAGGTAAAAGAAAAGATAGAAGTGAGACAGCAGGTATGGTCTATCAGGAAAAAGGTTAGAAACTGAGGTGCCCTCATGTAGAATCCCTGTGTATAGTTGAATTTCATTTTTTATTACTTCATTTTTTAAAAAATTTTGTTTATTTATTTGAAAGTCAGTTAGAGAGAGAGAGAGAGACAAAGAGAGAAAGAGAGATCTTCCACCCACTGGTTCATTCCCCAAATGGCCCAGGAGCTTTATCTGGTCTCCTACATGGATGCAGGGCACAAACATTTGGGCCAGCTTCTGCTGCTTTTTCCCGTGCCATTATTAGGGAGCTGGATCAGAAGTGGAGCAGCCAGGGCAGGAACTGGTGCCCATACAGGATGCTGGCATCAAAGGTGGAGGCTTTACCCACAATGTAGCAACACGGACCCCTAGTTGAATTTCTTAGGTACTATTCTGCTGCAGAGTCATAGGTCTATATAGTTAGAAATGTTTCCCCTACACTACCTCCCTTGTGCCAGCATACTGTAGATAAAACATCTCTGTGCCAAGACTACCCAAGAATGTCAAAGTATTCTTCACAGTCAGGAAACAGCACCTGGCACTGAGGAGCACATGCTCTAAGTGGACAACTGGAAAAAAACAAAAGATAAAATTCTCCTCCAAACTTTTTAGATGAAGGTGATCTTTGGATGAGGAGTGGATAAAGATCAGTTTCTTCCTGACACACGGCATGCCCTGGTTGCTTTGTTGAGTACATGACACAGTCTCCTGGTTGTCAAGGGCAAATAAATAAAATAAATGTTTTTTAAAAAATATATTAGAGCCTAGAATTGTTTCCAATTGGTGCAATTTCAGAGGCTGAATGAGAATTATGTTGCTTCTCAAAGTATATCACGTTAAGGTTAAGTCTGTTTAGGAAACAGGGGAAAACAAATAGCTTTTGTTTTCCAACAACAATACTAGTTCCAATTGCTTTTGTCTTCCAAATCCTTGCCTCACTCTTCCTAATACCTTTCTGACAAGTTTTGTCAGACTTAGCTGGCAATACCTGAAAGGATAGTTTACCTCTACCTACATGTGACATAATACTCTTATTTCTACATCTCTCCATCAAGAAGAAATCCAAGAATGCAAGCTAAGCTAATCAGCAATCCATCTCTGATTAGCCAATGACAAATCCAAATAATCTAGATAATGAGGGTGTTGTCAGTGCAATATCAGGGCCACTCATTCACTCATCTGCTCATTCATTGAAAGGAAGTCAATAACAACTCGACAGACACTCTACGTGGTACTGAAGCTGCTACTATGAGAAATATACTATCCCTGTCATTTCAGAGTTAATATGTTCATTGAGGAACATATGATTAGCATCTGAGAAACAGATATCAATACTGCAGCAAGCGCTATAATAGACATAATCAAGGAGTGGTGTCTGCAGTGAAGTTATCTAACCTTGATTGAAAGCGATGAAGTAAGAAACAAAGCAATCTTGAGAATTTGCAGTGGATCTCCAGAAGTGGCCAGGAGTCACCCAGATTTACCTGAGGAGACCAAACTAGGCATTTTTAAAAAGTATACGTAAAATCTTAAAGTAAAAATGTCCATGGTGAGTTCAGGGAACCTGAAAAGACTCCAGCATAGCTAAGACATGGATGCATATGGAAGTACGGAAAGAAATGTTTTGGGAACAATAAACAGGGATTGTATTATAATAAATTTTATAAGTCTTACTAAGAATTTTAGTCATTTTATACAATGAAGAATCCCCAAAGGGTTTTTTTTAAAGTCACATTATTGTATTTTCATCTTGGAAAACAAATTTTGTGACTGAGGAACAAGAATGAATGCATGGAGATCAATTAGGAGATTACTACAATAACCTGAGTTAAAAGCTATAGATGTCAGAGGCCAGCATTGTGGCATAGTGGGTAAGGGTGCTACCTGCACTGGCATCCATATAAGCACTGGTTCAAGTCCTGGCTGCTCCACTTCCAATTCAGTTCCCTGCAAATGGCCTAGGAAAAACAGAAGATGGACCAAGTGTTTGGGCCCCTGACACCCATGAGGGAGACCTGGATGAAGCTCCTGGTTCCTGGCTTCAGCCTGGCCCAGCCCCAGCTATTATAGCCATTTGTGAAATAAGCCCATGGATAGAAGATCTCTCTCTCTCTCTCTCTGACTTTCAAAATAAAATAAATAAATCTTAAAAAATAAATTTAAGAATTGGGGAACACCATACTGAAAAAGATTTAGTATTCTATAAGCAAAACATCATGGGGAAAATGCAGAAGCAAAATTAATTGGTTTGATGGCCGGAGCCGCGGCTCACTAGGCTAATCCTCTGCCTGTGGCGCCGGCACACCGGGTTCTAGTTCTGGTTGGGGCGCCGGATTCTGTCCCAGTTGCCCTCTTTCAGGCCAGCTCTCTGCTGTGGCCCGGGAGTGCAGTGGAGGATGGTCCAAGTGCTTGGCCCTGCCTCCGCATGGGAGACCAGGAGAAGCACCTGGCTCCTGGCTTCGGATCAGCGCAATGCACTGGCTGCAGCGTGCCAGCCACAGCGATCATTGGAGGGTGAACCAACAGCAAAAGGAAGACCTTTCTCTCTGTCTCTGTCTCTCACTGTCCACTCTGCCTGTCAAAAAATTTAAAAAATTTAAAAATTTTTAAAAAATCATTTGGTTTGCGGTTACATAATTGTCTTTTGGAGGCTACCTTGTTGGAGAGTCCCTAACCACAAAACCATATATTAGCTCCCTTGATAGGTTGCTATTATTTTTTTTAAAGATTTTTTTATTTATTTGAAAGTCAGAGTTACAGAGAGGGAAGGAGGGAGGGAGGGAGGGAGGGAGGGAGGGAGGGAGGGAGGGAGGGAGAGGGAGAGGGAGAGGGAGAGAGAGAGAGGTCTTCCATCTGCTGGTTCACTCCCCAGTTGGCCGAAATGGCCAGAGCTGCACTAATCCGAAGCCAGGAGCTTCTTCTGGGTCTCCCACATGGGGGCAGGGGCCCAAGGACTTGGGCCATCTTCTACTGCTTTCCCAGGCCATAGCAGAGAGCTGGATTAGAAGTGGCATCTGGGATGCCAGCACTGCAGACAGCAGCTTTACCCACTACACTATAGTGCCAGCCCCTGCTATTATGTTTTATTTCCTCCATTATGTTTTATTTCCTCCTAACATAAACATTTGCCAGAGTAAGCTTATATTTGCAGTTATGACCCAAAATAGATTTTATGTGTTTGCAATTTAAACTAGATTAGGGATATCTTTCAGGTCTAGCTGGTTTTGTTTGCTGAAGAATTTTTCAAGTTTGGTCCCTATTTGAATTTTGTTCTAACATCATTAAGGAAAAAAATATGTCATTAAAATGGAGTGGTGGGCAGGAAGTGGTATATAGGCCTCTCTTGAGATATTATGAAATTATAAATAATTGAGAATAGGAAAGAAAATTTAGTGATAACTTTTATTTTATGTTTTCACAATGATCTGAAGAAAGTGTTCTCAGAAGACAAAGCAAAAAGAACACCAGTATGATACACTGAGTACTAAAAAAGGTTTTCTCCTCCAAAGTATTTAATTGTAAGTAATTTCTTAACAAGGATTCTTTACTCATTCCCAGAATGTGCCATTTGCTGAAAAACAAAGCATTTTTGAATGGCAAAAGCAGTATAAATTACCAATGATGACACTTTTAAATTTAACCAGAATGTCTTCTGGGACTACCAAAATGTTCCCAGAAACAGAATCCATGGAAAAAAAAAAAAGAAGAAGAAAAGAAAAAAAAAAAAAAAAACCTCACAAAGAATAGGCAACTCTGACATGCATCTAAATAATCTAAATAAAGAATTTAAAGAAGTCAAGACATGACTTATGATAAAATGAATTCTTTAAAAAAACTAACAAATTAAAAATAATAACCACCATAATGGAAAGAAGACATGGGAAACAAAGTATAAGCCTACTTATCCCTTCATTTCTTATGGTAGGGATTCAATTAATATTGCCTAGAATTAGGACATTTATTTCTTTAAAATTCATTTATTATAATCTCAATATTGTTCATACTGTTTTTTCTCTAATTATCTGAGAATTTTATAGACATCAGTATAGCAAAGAAACTTTACTTATATTTTAGAATCTCTTATAGCAAGTTTAAATACTAAAGATACCATGTAAAACTGCTAATTCTTTTTTTTAAAGATTTTTATTTATTTTATTTGAGAGTTAGAGTTATAGGCAGTGAGAGGGAGAGACAGAGATAAGGTCTTCCTTCCATTGGTTCACTCCCCAAATGGCCGCAACGGCCAGAGCTACACCAATCTGAAGCCAGGAGCCAGGTGCTTCTTCCTGGTCTCCCACATGGTTGCAGCGTTCCAAGGACTTGGGCCATCTTCTACTGCTTTCCCAGTGTCGCTCCCTCTCTTGCGGAGGAACGACACCGCTGTTCTCTTTCCCCGGCTCTTCCCGGGTTAGCTGCCACCCCCCCTCCCTGGCCTCCGCGGAGGGGCGGCACACCGCCGGCCGGCTCTCTCAGGGGTTGCTCAGATGTTCCTCAGATGTTTCCTGGTGCATAGTGTCTCTCTCTTCCTTTATAGTCCTCTTCCACCAATCCATGCTCTGCTGCCCACACGCCGAGCACACTGCTCTCCCCCAATCAGGAGCAGGATCAGCTCCTGCAGCTCCTGCAGTCGAACTGGTGAGGCAGCTGTGTAGAAGTTGTTTGCTGTCTCTCAGTGCCATATTGTGGGAGATCATATGCATAGAATTAGTCTGAGTTTCAGTAATTTAGTCTCAGTTGCTCCCCACACCCAGGCCATAGCAGAGAGCTGGACTGGAAGAGGAGCAGCCGGAACTAGAACTGGCACCCATAAGGGATGCCAGCACCGCAGGCAGAGGATTAACCTACTGCACCACGGCGCCAGCCCCAAAACTGCTAATTCTTTATTTAAACTTACATAAATGATATGATTCCACTATGTTAAATGAATTTTGTTTAAGTTTTGAGTGGCTGTATACATAAAAAGAAGTTTGGCATAATGTTTTCAAAAAGAAAGCATCGTTTATTTCTGTATTACAGAATTGTGGGTGATTTGTTGCTGTCTTCTTTTATAATTCCCTGTACTGCTTAAATACTTTGTAATTAATAAGTTATGTATTGTTAAAAAAAAAAAGTCTTGGGAGGGCATCTGGCCTATCAGGTAAGATGCAAGCTGAGCCATCCATGTCCCATATTGGAATGGCTGCATTCAATTCCTGACACCACCTCTGGCTCCAGCTCCTAGCTCCAGCTTCCTGCTAATGCAGACCCTGGAAGGCAGTGGTGACCGCTCAAGTGATTAGATTCCTATCACTCACGTGGGAGACTTGGATTGCATTCCCAGCTCCCAGCTTTGGCCTGGACCAGCCATGCTACTATAGGTGTTTGGGGAGTGAACCAGTATATGGGAGCCCTCTCTCTCTGTCTCGCCAATAAAGAAATTTAAATTAAATAATAAGTCATTAAAATAAAATATAAAACCTGTTGAAGTGAAATAGACACTATGAGAAAGAGTGACTTGATTGGCCCTTGTCCTGACTGTTGATGTACAGCTTAATACTTTATCCCTTTTAGTATTTTTTTTTGTTCTACTTAATACTATTGGTTGAACTCTGTACTAATACACAATTATTCTTAAGTGTTGAAACTTAACTGAAAAGTGATCCCTGTTAAATATAAGAGGGGGAATAAGAGAGGGAGGAGATGTACAATTTGGGACATGCTCAATTGGACTTGCCCCAAATGGTGGAGTTAGAATCATGCCAGGGGATTCCAATACAATCCCATCAAGGTGGCATGTACCAATGCCATCTCACTAGTCCAAGTGATCAATTTCTGTTCACAATTGATCATAATGATAGGACTAAGAGTCAAAGGGATCACATAAACAAGACTAGTGTCTGCTAATACTAGCTGATAGAATCAAAAAGGGAGAGAACGATCCATCATGGGAAGCGGGACACACAGCAGACTCATAGAATGGCAGATGTCCTAAATAGCACTCTGGCCTCAGAATCAGCCCTTAAGGCATTCGGATCTGGCTGAAAAGCCCATGAGAGTATTTTAGGCATGGAAAGCCAAGACACCCTGGGGAAAAAAAAATGACCTAAATGAAAGATCTCTGTGAGTGAGATCCCAGTAGAAAGAACAGGTCATCAAAGAAGGAGGTACCTTTCTTCCACTTTGACTATGACCTTGTCTAAATAAGATCAAAATCAGCGAACTCAAAAGGCCTCCATAGCCTTGGCAACTCATGACAAGAGCCTAGGGTGATTACTGATGCCATAAACAAGAGTGTCAATTTGTTAAGTCAACAACCGGAGTCACTGTGCACTTACTCCTCATGTAGGATCTCTGTCCTTAATGTGCTGTACATCATGATTTAATGCTATAACTAGTACTCAAACAGTATTTTTCACTTTGTGTTTCTGTGTGGGTGCAAACTGTTGAAAGCTTTACTTAATACATGCTAAATTGATCTTCTGTATATAAAGATAATTGAAAATGAATCTTGATGTGAATGGAAGGGGAGAGGGAGCGGGAGATGGGAGGGTCGCGGGTGGGAGGGAAGTTGGGGGGGGGGGAAGCCATTATAATCCATAAGCTGTACTTTGAAAATTTATATTCATTAAATAAAAGTTTAAAAAAATAAATAAATAAAATATAAAACTACTCATGTTTAAACTCACATAAACACGACGTATACACAGAGAGTCTTTGGAGCAGAAGAACATGATCCAGATAGACAAAGAAACCATTTATGTCCCATAAACCTGGACAAGCACAGTCACTCAACAGAACAAAGAGGGATCAGATCAAGAAGGATCACAGGGTCAAGCTCATACAACAAAAGAGACTCAGGTCAAGCTTAGGTTATTTGTCTGGAAGGAAGCAAAAGTACTAACACAATCAGAGAATACAGGAAAAGAAGATCTAACTTGGGTAGAGATCCAGGTATTTATAAAAAATCTTCAATTGGGCCTATGTCTCCAAGCTTTGGCCAGCATTTCTAGCTTATTGGGTCAGTTCCCTAATGTATATTGGGTTCTTGTCAGAGTTCCAGTTGGAGAATATGATGCAAGAAAATACATTTAGTGAGTCAAAGAGAAAATTAAAACTAAAGTTCTCATCTTATTGAACCTCTTAGTTTTCTCATAACTCAAGCGATTGCTCTAGCCCTACTTATTAAATATTTTAAAGTTAATCACAGTGTTCTAAAGAGCTAAAACATCACAGGCCTGCCTTATTTGCTTAGGGATCCAAAGCTGCTATTGTAGCAACATTAAATTCCATCACAGCTTCTTTTGTAATTATCTGTTGTTTGCTTATCTGTGCCAGACAGTGGTAAGGGGCTTTACATGAATAATTATATGTAATGATCATATTAACCTTGGGAAGCAGCTATATATTTTAGTTTGTGAAACTTAATGATCTTTGTTTATGTGTTTATTTTTAAAATGTAATAAATGAAAGACAAAAAGAAAGGACAGAATAAAAGAGTCCCAGGGATACTTTTAAACGAAATTTCACATCTGAAAAGGACACTGAAGGACAAGTGTTTGATGTAGAAGTTAAGAAGACACAGTTTGGGGATGCCTGCTTCTCATATCAGAGTGCCTGGGTTAAAATTCTAAATCCACTTCCAATTCCAGCTTGCTAGTAATATAATATAACATATATATAATGAAATTCTATTAAGCTATTAAAAAGAATGAAGTCCTGTCATTTTCAGCTAAATGGATGGAACTGGAGGATATAACATTGAGTGAAATAAGCCAAACACAGAAAGACAAATACCTCATGTTCTCCCTTGATATGTGAGATAAAATTAAAAAGAAGAAATCTGAACAAAGATTTTTGATTACTAAAGGCTGGGAGATATAGGAGGGATAAAAAGAGTTTGGATAAAAAAAATTAATGTGGGGAGGAGCATGTTGTGGGGCAGAGGTTAAGCTACCTCTTCAGATGCTGGCATCCTATCTTACAACGCTGGTTTAAGTCCCGGCTGCTCCTCTTCTGATCCAGCTCCCTGCTAACGTACCTGGGAATGTAGCAGAAGATGGCCCGAGGGTTTGGTTCTTGCCACCCACATGAAAGACCTGGATGGCATTCTGGGCCCCTAGTTTCTGCCTGTTCTAGTCTGGACATTTGCAGCCATTTGGGGGAATGAATCAATGAATAGAAGAATTCTTTCTCTCTCTTCTCTGTCACTCTGCCTTTCAAATAAACAATATATCTTTAAAAATAATAATACGGGAAGCTGGGTGTGGTTCATTAATTGTGACAAAGATATAAATACTAGATATTAATAGGGGAACTGGGGCTAGAAGTATATTGTATTCTACCTCACAATTTTTGTTTTATAAATTTAAACCTATGCTGAAATGAAATGTTAATTTTTAAAAAATATTTACTTATTTATTTGAAAGTCAGAGTTACAGAGAGGAGAGGCCGGGGGAGAGAGGGAGAAAGAGAGAGAGAGGTCTTTCATCCGATGGTTCACTAGCCAGTTGGCTGCAACAGTAGGCCAGAGCTGTACTGATCTGAAGCCAGGAGCCAAGAGCTTCTCTGGGTCTCCTACGCGGGCAGAGGGCCCCAAGGATTTGGGCCATCCTCCACTACTTTCCCAGGCCGTAGCAGAGAGCTAGAATGGAAGTGGAGCAGCTAGGTCTCAAACCGGCGCCCAAATGGGATGTCAGTACCCCAGGCTTTAACCCACTGTGCCACAGCGCCAGCCCCAAAATGAAATGTTTTTTAAAAATGAATTCTATGATAGGAATATGCGAAGTTTCATTTAGCAGTTAATCTATTCGTGAACATTTAGGTTGTTTTCAGCTTCTCAGTATTATAAAGAATGCTGAAAGGGGTATTTTGCTTTTTTCTCCTGTTCACACATGTGTTCTTCAAGGGTATATCTTACCTAGAAATAGAATTATGGGCACTTAGGATATGTGAAATTTTGATAGATATTGACAAATTGTCCTCTGAAGTAAACATATCAACTTACCTTCATCAGAGGTACATGAACATTTCCTTTACCCAACACCAAGCCAAATTCATATCAATTTTAGAAATTTTATTAACCTTATACATACATAATATCATTGATTGTCTTTATTTTAATTTGCATTTTCCTGAATATCAACAAAGTTTAAGTGTCTTGTCTTAAATTTTTTGCCCTGCTGAGTTTGTTTTCTAAGACATGCTCTTTTTGATCTTTGCTCTTTTTACTATTTGTTATTCTATAAGCTTAGCTTTTTTAAAAAAAAGATTTATTATTTTTTATTTATTTATTTAAAAGTCAGAGTTACAGAGAGAGAAGGAGAGACAGCGAGAGATCTTCCATCCGCTGGTTCATTCCCCAGATGGCTACAGTGGCAGGGGCTGGGCCAGGCCAAAGTCAGGAGCCAGGAGATTCTTCCAGGTTTCCTAGGTGGGTAGCAGAGCCCCAAACACTGGAGCCATCTTCTGCTGCTTTTTCCTAGGCCATTAGCAGGGAGATGCATCAGAAGTGGAGCAGGGACATGAACTGGCATCCTTATGGGATGGCAGCATCACAAGCAACAGTTTTACCTGCTACAACCACAGCGCTGGCCCCTAACTTAGCTTTTTAGGTAGTTTGAATACCAATTCTTTGTTTGGTAAATACACTGCTAATATTTTCCTCCAACTCACTAATTTTCTCACTAGTTCCTTTTATCAACAGAAACTTTGAATGTGTACGTAATCAAATGTATCTATGTTTTTCTTCATGAATTCAGCTTTTGGGGGCAAACTGAGGAGAGCATTTTCTATTGGAAATAAAAATGGTATCTATCTCCTATGTCTTATTCAAATAATTTAAGCAATTATTTTGCTTTCTTTTATGTTGGCCTGGGTTTAGGTTCGGTTGCTGTATTCATGTGAAACTTACTTTTGTGTGAAGCATGATCTGGTTTTCTACAGAGGCATATATTTGATTTTATCACACTGACAGAAAATTATCTCAGGACATTTTGAAGAATGGCCTTTCCCCATGTATTTGAAATGCTGCTTTTATCCTATATGTCAAAGTCTCATGTTTAGATTGGTTTACATTGTTTATTTGTCTTTCCATATCTTGTTCAACAAGTGAAGATTTATAAGAATCTGGATACCTGGGGGACAATGTTTCCCCATTTTGTTTTCTATTCCAGAGTTACATGAACTTTTCTTGCTGCTACTGATACCCATGCACCCCTGCTGAGTCTGAGAGGAGCTCTCCTCTCCACACCACTACCAGTACTGCCATGAATTGCTATGAAAGATACAGGGAGACCATATTACAGCATCTAACTAGAAATAATGTCAAAATAGCCTACCAAATACCTGAAGATATATCTTTAGGAAAAAACTCTCTTACCATGAAAACCACTTGTTAAAAGTGATAGCAAGGGCCGGTGCTGCAGCTCACTAGGCTAATCCTCCGCCTTGCAGCGCCGGCACACCGGGTTCTAGTCCCGGTCGGGGCGCCGGATTCTGTCCCGATTGACCCTCTTCCAGGCCAGCTCTCTGCTATGGCCCAGGAGTGCAGTGGAGGATGGCCCAAGTGGTTGGGCCCTGCACCCACATGGGAGACCAGGAGAAGCACCTGGCTCCTGGCTTCGGATCAGTGCAATGCGCCGGCCGCAGCACACCAGCTGCAGCGGCCATTGGAAGGTGAACTAACGGCAAAAGGAATACCTTTCTCTCTGTCTCTGTCTCTCTCTCATTGTCCACTCTGTCAAAAAATAAAAATAAAAAAAATTTTAAAAATTAAAAAAAGTTTGATAGCAAGGCATATTTTTAGTTCATTGGTTCAGATACCCGTGTACCACATTGTAGTGCCAGAGTTGATTCCTGGCTCCAGCTCCTGACTCCAGATTCCTGCTAACATAGTCCCTGGGAGACAGCAGTGATGACTCAAGTGACTGGATGCTTGACACCTACATGGAGACTTACATTGTATTCCTGTGTACTTCAGCAGCAGTGGGCATTTTGGGAGTAAACTAGCAGATGGGATGTCTATCTGAAACCCATCTCTCTCACTTGCTCTAAAACAAAAATAAATAAATAAATAAATAAATCTTTTTAAAAGTGATAGAAACAACTAACCCACCAGATGCACAAATTCAATGTAGGACAAAGGAAGTATGAAAAGGCAAGGCAATATGATACTTCCAAAGGAACAAAATAATGCTTCATTAATAGATTCCAAAACAAAAGGACATTCGTGAAATGCCCAATAAAGAATTCAAAAGAATGATTATCAAGATACTTAAGGAAATATAAGGGAATACAGACATACATTGAAGAAAAAAATGACTGAAAGAAGCTACACAGAAATACTGGAAATGAAGAACTCAAAAAGCAAACAAAAATGCAATTGAAAGCCTCTACAGTCTAAATCAAGTAGAAGAAAGAATATGTGAACGTCAAGATAGGTCTTTTGAAATACTGCAGACAGACAAAAAAAGAAAAAAAATGTTAATGAAAACAGCCTTTAAGTTTGTGACACCATTAAAAAAACACATATTTGATCGGGACCAGCACTGTGACATAGCGGGTTAAAGCCCTGGCCTGAAGTGCCAGCATCCCATATGGCCACTGGTTCTAGTCCTGGCTGCTTCTCTTCTGATCCAGCTCTCAGCTATGGCCTGGGGAAGCAGTACAGTATGGCCCAGATCCTAGGGCCCCAGCACCCACTTGGGAGACCTGGAAGAGGCTCCTGGCTTTGGAACAACTCCGGCTTTTACAGCCATCTGGGGAGTGAACCAGCAGATGGAGGACCTTTCTCTCTGTCTCTACCTCTCTCTGTAACTCTGTCTTTCAAATAAATAAATCTTTAAAAAAAAACACATATTTGAATTGTGAGTATTCCTGAAGGTGCTGAAATAAATACAATCTTATAATATCTATTCAGTGAAATATTAGCTGAATACTTCCCTAATCTGGAGAAAGATATCAACATCCAAATACAGAAGGCCTATAGGATACCTAATAGACATGACCAGAAAAGATTCTTACTGTGATATATTATAGTCAAACTCTCTAAAGTACAATGCAGACAGAAGTCTAAAATCTGCAAGAGAAAAGCACCAAGCCATTTAAGGGAATCCCCTTTAGAATAACAGATTTTTCAACTTAAATGCCAGGAAAGAATGGAATGATATGTATTCCATTTCTGAAAAAGAGTAACTGCCAACAAACAATATTTTATCTACTGAAGTTATCATTCATAAATGAAGGAGAAATAAAAACTTTCTAAGACAAGCAAAATCTGAGGGCAGTCATAGAAAAGATGCTTAAAGGATTTCAGTGAACAAAAGCAAAAGAAAATTGTCAACAAGAAAAATTTTGAAAATACAAAACCCACAAGAAACATAAAAGGTATATTCAAAATAGAAGAAAAAATGTAAATGACATGACCAAGTCATGACATAGAAATTACAGCCTTAATTATTAATGGAGTGAATTCTCCAGAAAAGACACAGACTGACTGATTGGATTAAAAAACAGGACCCAAATATATGCTACCTATAAGAAACTCACTTCACCAGTAAAGATACATACAGACCAAAGTGAAAGAATGGAAAAAGATACTCTATACAAACAGAAACCAAAAGCAAGCAGAAGTAGCTATGTTTGTATCAGACAAAATAGACTTTAAGACAAAAACTGTAAAAACAAAAGACAATAAGGTCACTATATAATGATAATGGGACTAAGTCAATGAGAATATATGACAACAGTAAACATATGCATCTAATTCCAGCACACTCACTTCTATAAAACAAACATTACTGGATGTAATAATGGGACAATGCCACAGTTTCTTCATTAACCAATCATTCAAAGGAAAAAATAACTATATACACAAGAAAGTGGGCAGGCATTTTAGCTTAGTGGTTAAGATGCCTACGTTCTACATTGCTGTACCTGGGTTCAATTCCCAGCTCTGGCTCTTGACTCCAGCTTCCTGCTAATGCAGATCCTGAGAAGCAGTGGTGATGGCACAAGTAATGGGTTTCTGCCAGCCATATGGAAGACCTGGGTTGTATTCTCAACTCCCAGCTTCAGCCCTGGGGCAGTACCAGCAATTTTGGGCATTTGGGGAATTAACTACCTAAAGGGAGTGTCCTCTCTCTCTCTCTCATTCTCTTTCTTTCTCTCTCTCTCTCTTACTGCCTCTCAAAAATTAAAAATAAAAAATTTTAAAAATCAACAAGGAAACATCACTGTCAAACAAATGGACCTAAAAGACATTCACAATATTCCATCCAACATCTATAGAATATATATTTTTTCATAAACTCATGCAACATTCTCATGGAACATTCTGCAGGAGAGATGACACAGTGAGCCACAAAATAAAATCTTAACAAATTCAAAAAAATTTAAGTCATATCATTAGTTTTTCTGACCACAAAAGAATAAAACTAGGTATCAACAACAAAAGAAATTAGAAATTATACAAACACATAGAAACTGAAAACACACTTGTGAACAAATAATGCAGTCATTGAAGAAATCCAAAGGGAATTTTTTTAAAAGATTTTATTTATTTGAGAGGTAGAGTTACAGATAGTGAGAGGGAAAGACAGAGAGAAAGGTCTTCCATTTGTTGGTTCATTCCCCAAATGGACACAATGGCCAGAACTGGGCCAATCCAAAGCAAGGAGCCAGGAGCTTCTTCCACGTCTCCCATGCGGGTGCAGGGACCCAAACATTTGGAGCATCTTCTACTGTCTTCCCAGGCCATAGCAGAGAGCTGGATCAGAAAAGGAGCAGTCAGGACATGACCCGACACCCTTATGGGATGCCGGAGGCACAGGCAGAGGTGTAGCCTATTATACCATAGCACCAGTCCCCGGAAAATTTTAAAATTCCTTGAAACTAATAACAACAGGAAAAAAATCAAAAGTTATGATATACAGCAAAAGGAGTACTAAAAGGGAAGTTTAGAGCAACAAGTAGCCACATCAAAATTAAGAAAGATGGCCGGCACTGTGGCTCACTAGGTTAATCCTCCACCTGCGGCACCAGCATCACATATGGATGCTGGGTTCTGGTCCTGGCTGCTCCTCTTCCAGTCCAGCTCTCTGCTGTGGCCCGGGAGGGCAGTGGAGGATGGCCCAAGTGGTTGGGCCCCTGCACCCGCACGGGAGACCAGGAAGAAGCACCTGGCTCCTGGCTTTGGATCGGCGCTGTGCTGGCGGTGGCGACCATTTGGGGGTGAACCAATGGAGGGAAGACCTTTCCATCTGTCTCTCTTTCTCTCTCACTGTCTATAACTCTACCTGTCAATGAATGAAAGAAAGAAAGAAAGAAAGAAAGAAAGAAAGAAAGAAAGAAAGAAACAAAGGAAGGAAACAGGAATATATTAAATAAAAACTTAAGAATGCATCTCAATGACCCAGAAAAATAAGAGAAATCAAACCTAAAGATAGTAGAAGCAAATAAAGAGATATAGAAACTAAAAACACAAATCAATGAAATGAAATTTGGTTATGTGTATAATAAAATTGATAAATCTTTGGTTAGACTAAACTAAGAAAAAAAGAGAAAGCTCCAATAAATAAAATCAGAGATAAAAAATGAAATATTACAACTGACACCACAGAAATACAAATGATCATTAAAGATTATTATGAAAAACTACATGCTAAAAAATTTGAAAACCTAGAAGAAATGGATAAATATAACTTAAATAAAATGAGCCATGAAGACACAGAATAGCTGTTCAGACCAATAACAAGCAATAAGATTGAATCAGCAATACAAAGTCTCCCATTAAAGAAAAGCCCAGCCAGTTCTAGTCCCGGCTGCTCCGCTTCTGATGCAGCTCTCTGCTATGGCCTGGGATAGCAGTAGAAGATGACCCAAGTCCTTGAGCCCCTACATCTGCATGGGAAGACCCGGAGGAAGCTCCTGGCTCCTGGCTTTGGATTGGGACATCTCCGGCCATTGCGGCCAACTGGGGAGTGAACCAGCAGATGGAAGACCTCTCTCTGTCTCTACCTCTTTCTGTAACTCTATCTTTCAAATAAATAAAATAAATCTTAAAAAAATAGTGCCAAAGAAAAGTCCAGGGCCAAATGGCTTCACTGATGAATTCTATCAAACTTTTAAGGAATAACTAACACTAATTCTCAAATATTCTAAAAAATTGAAAGGAAGGAAATCTCCCAAACTCATTCTATAAAGCCTGCATGACCTTAATCCGAAAGCCAAACAATGATACACACACATACAGAGAGAGAGAGAGAGAGAGAGAGAGAGAGATTATAAGCCAATATCCCAAATGATCGTAGATGCAAAGATTTTTAACAGAATACCAGCAAAACAAATCATAAAGATCACTCGGGGGATGGCACTGTGGCATAATGGGTTAAGTCACCACTTACAACACCAGCATCCCATATTAGAGTGCTAGTTAGAATCCCAGCTGCCTGCTTTCCATCCAGCTTCCTGCTAATGCACCTAGCAAAGCAGAAGATGGAACAAGTACTTGGACTGCAGCCATCCACATAGAAGACCTGGATGGAGTTCCAGGATCCTGGCTTCTGCCTGCCCCAGTCCTGGCTATTGAAGCCATTTGGGGAGTGAACCAGCAGTTGGAGGACCTCTTGCTCTCTATTTCTCCCTCCCTCTGTGTCACTCTTTCAAATAAATAAATAGATCTTTTTAAAAAAAAATCATTCAGCACAACAAAGTGGATTTATTCCAGAGATACAAAGATGGTTCAACATACACAAATCATAATACATCACATGGAATAAAGGATAAAAATCATATGATCATCTCAATAGATTCAGAAAATACATTTGAAAAAATTATCATTCATGAAAAACAACTCTGAGCAAATTTTACAAAGAAACATACCTCAACATAATAAAGACTATCTATGACAAACCCACAGTTATCATCATATTGAATGGAGAAAAGCTGGAATCATTTCCTCTAGGATCTGGAACCAGAAAGGGAACCAGAATATTACTCTTCTTACTCAATACAGTAATGAAAATTTTAGCCAAAAAGGAAAAATAAAGGCCAGTGCTGTGGTGCAGAGGGTTAAAGCCCCGGCCTGCAGCACCGGCATCCCATATAAGCACAGGTTCAAGTCTCAGCCACTCCACTTCTGATCCAGCTCTCTGCTGTGGTCTGGGAAGGCAGTAGAAGCTGGCCCAAGTGCTTGGGCCCCTGTACCCACGTGTGAGGCCCAGAGAAAGCTCCTGGCTCCTGGCTTCAGATCAGCTCAGCTCTGCTCTGGCCATTGTGGCCATTTGGGAAGTGAACCAGTGGATGGAGGGCCCCCCCACCCCCCGGCTCTACCTCTCTCTATAACTCTGTTTTTCAAATAAATAAAATAAATATTTAAAAAAGGAAAATTAAAGGTACACAAATATGAAAGAAGTTAGATTATCCCTGATGGCAGATGATACAAGAAAAACCAAAAGACTGTACCACGAGAAAATTAGAACTGATAAACTCAGTAAAGTTACAAGATAAACACACACACACACACACAAATCAGTATTTTTACACAACAAGAATGAACACATTGAGAAAGAATTATAAGAGCAATCCTATTCACAATAGCTGCAAAAAAGATACCTGGAATGAATTTAGCTAATCATATGAAAGATCTCTACAATGAAAATTACAAAATGCTGATGAAAGAAATTGAATAATACACATAAAAATGGAAAGACTGCCCATGTTCATGGGTTGGAAGAGTTAATATTGTTAAAATGTCCATATTCTACATAGTAATTTACAGATTCAATGCAATCCCCATCAAAATGCCAATGACATTCTTCCCAAAACTTAAAAAAATATCCTAAAGTCCATATGGAATCACAAGAGACTCCAAATAAAGAAAGAAATCGTGAACAAAAAGAACAAAGTTGTGGGCATCACGGCATCAAATTTCAAGATATATTACAAATCATTAGTAAC
Source organism: Oryctolagus cuniculus (assembly GCF_051225735.1). Taxonomy (NCBI): domain Eukaryota; kingdom Metazoa; phylum Chordata; class Mammalia; order Lagomorpha; family Leporidae; genus Oryctolagus; species Oryctolagus cuniculus. The sequence continues at coordinate 46,365,751 of NC_142873.1, forward strand.
AAACACAACATGGTCATGGCATAGAAAAAGCCATATAGGCCAACAGTAAAGAGCAGAGATCACAGAAATGAATCCACACATCTAGAGCAAACTGATCTTTGACAAAGGTGCCAACATACACTGGAGAAGGCTCTTCTTTTAAAATTATTTATTATTCTATTTATTAGAAAGAGCAACAGAAAGGGATACACATACATACATACATACACAAACACACATACACTTTCTTTTTTTATTTTTATTTAGTAAGTATAAATTTTCAAAGTACAGTTAATGGATTACAATGGCTCCCCCCCCATAATATACCTCCCAGTCACACCCCTCCCATCTCCCGCTCCCTCTCCCATTCCATTCACATCAAGATTCATTTTCAATTATCTTTATATACAGAAGATCAATTCAGTATATATTAAGTAAAGATTTCATCAGTTTGCACCCACACAGAAACACAAAGTGTAAAATACTGTTTCAGTACTAGTTATAGCATTACTTCACATTGGACAACACATTAAGGACAGATCCCACATGAGAAGTAAGTACACAGTGACTCCTGTTGTTGACTTAACAATTTGACACTCTTGTTTATGGCGTCAGTAATCTCCCTAGGCTCTAGTCATGAGTTGCCAAGGCTATGGAAGCCTTTTGAGTTCCCCGACATCGATCTTATTCTGACAAGGTCATAGTCAAAGTGGAAGTTCTCTCTTCCCTTCAGAGAAAAGTACCTCCTTCTTTGATGGCCCCATTCTTTCCACTGGGATCTCACTCGCAGAGATCTTTCATTTAGGTCTTCTTTTTTTTTTTCCCCAGGGTGTCTTGGCTTCCCATGCCTAAAATACTCTCATGGGCTCTTCAGCCAGATCCGAATGCCTTAAGGGCTGATTCTGAGGCCAGAGTGCTATTTAGGACATCTGCCATTCTATGAGTCTACTGTGTATCCCACTTCCCATGATGTATCGTTCTCTCCCTTTTTGATTCTATCAGCTAGTATTAGCAGACACTAGTCTTGTTTGTGTGATCCCTTTGACTCTTAGATCTATCATTATGATAAATTGTGAACAGAAATTGATCACTTGGACTAGTGAGATGGCATTGGTACATGCCACCTTGATGGGATTGTATTGGGATCCCCTGGCATGATTCTAACTCCACCATTTGGGGCAAGTCCAATTGAGCATGTCCCAAATTGTACATCTCCTCCCTCTCTTATTCTCCCTCTTATATTTAACAGGGATCACTTTTCAGTTAAAATTTAAACACCGAAGAATAATTGTGCATTAATCACAGAGTTCAACCAATAGTACTAGAACAAAACAAAGAGAAAATACTAAAATGGATAAAGTATTACATTGTACATCAACAGTCAGGACAAGAGCTGATCAAGTCACTGTTTCTCATAGTGTCCATTTCACTTCAACAGGTTTCCCCTTTGGTGCTCAGTTAGTTGTCACCGATCAGGGAGAACATATGATATTTGTCCCTTTGGGACTGGCTTAATTCATTCAGCATGTGTTCCAGATTCCTCCATCTTGTTGCAAATGACCGGGTTTCGTTGTTTTTGACTGCTGTATAGTATTCTATAGAGTACATGTCCCATAATTTCTTTATCCAGTCTACTGCTGATGGGCATTTAGGTTGGTTCCACGTCTTAGCTATTGTGAATTGAGCTGCAATAAACATTAATGTGCAGACAGCTTGTTTGTTGGCAAATTTAATTTCCTTTGGGTAAATTCCAAGGAGTGGGATGGCTGGGTTGAATGGTAGGGTTATATTCAGGTTTCTGAGGAATCTTCAGACTGACTTCCATAGTGGCTTGACCAGTTTGCATTCCCACCAACAGTGGGTTAGTGTCCCTTTTTCCCCACATCCTCGCCAGCATCTGTTGTTGGTAGATTTCTGTATGTGAGCCATTCTAACCAGGGTGAGGTGAAACCTCATTGTGGTTTTGATTTGCAATTCCCTGATTGCTAGTGATCTTGAACATTTTTTCATGTGTCTGTTGGCTATTTGGATTTCCTCTTTTGAAAAATGTCTATTGAGGTCCTTGGCCCATCTCTCAAGTGGGTTGTTTGTTTTGATGTTGTGGAGTTTCTTGATTTCTTTGTAGATTCTGGTTATCAACCCTTTATCTGTTGCATAGTTTGCAAATATTTTTTCCCATTCTGTTGGTTGCCTCTTCACTCTCCTGACTGTTTCTTTTGAAGTACAGAAACTTCTCAATTTGATGCAATCCCAAATGTTAATGTTGGCTTTGACTGCCTGTGCTTCTGGGGTATTTTCCAAGAAGTCTTTGCCAGTACCTATATCTTGTAGAGTTTCTCCAATGTTCTCTAATAATTTGATGGTGTCGGGTCGTGGATTTAAGTCTTTAATCCATGTTGAGTGAATTTTTGTGTAAGGTGAAAGGTAGGGGTCTTGCTTCATGGTTCTGCATGTGGAAATCCAATTTTTCCAGCACCATTTATTGAATAGAATGTCCTTACTCCAGGAATTGGTTGGATCCTTGATCAAATATAAGTTAGCTGTAGATGTTTGGATTGATTTCTGGTGTTTCAATTCTGTTCCATTGGTCTATCCATCTGTTTCTGTACCAGTACCATGCTGTTTTGATAACGACTGCCCTGTAGTATGTCCTGAAATCTGGTATTGTGATGCCTCTGGCTTTGTTTTTGTTGTACAAGATGGCTTTAGCTATTCCAGGTCTCCTGTGTCTCCATATGAATTTCAGCATCATTTTTTCCAGGTCTGAGAAGAATGTCTTCGGTATTTCGATTGGTATTGCATTGAATCTATAAATTGCTTTTGGGAGAATGGACATTTTGATGATATTGATTCTTCCAACCCATGAGCATGGAAGATTTTTCCATTTTTTGGTATCCTCTTCTATTTCTTTCTTTAAGGATCTCATCGTAGAGATCCTTAACATCCTTGGTTAAGTTTATTCCAAGGAATTTGATTGTTTTTTTAGATTGTTTTTGTGAATGGGATTGATCTTAGAAGTTCTTTCTCAGCTGTGGCATTGCCTGTGTATACAAAGGCTGTTGATTTTTGTGCATTGATTTTATATCCTGCTACTTTGCCAAACTCTTCTATGAGTTCCAATAATCTCTTAGTAGAGTTCTTTGGATCCCCTAAATAAAGAATCACATCATCTGCAAAGAGGGATAGTTTGACTTCTTCCTTCCCAATTCGTATCCCTTTAATTTCTGTTTCTTCCCTATAGCTCTGGCTAAAACTTCCAGAAATACATTGAATAGCAGTGGTGAGAGTGGGTATCCCTGTCTGGTACCAGATCTCAGTGGAAATGCTTCCAGCTTTTCCCCATTCAATAGGATGTTGGCTGTGGGATTTTCATAAATTGCTTTGATTGTATTGAGGAATGTTCCTTCCATACCCAGTTTGCTTAGAGTTTTCATCATGAATGGGTGTTGTATTTTATCAAATGCTTCCTCCGCATCTATTGAGATAATCATATGGTTTTTCTTCTGTAGTCTGTTAATGTGGTGTATCACGTTGATTGTTTTGCGAACATTGAACCATCCCTGCATGCCAGGGATGGTCTGGGTGGGTGGGTGATCTTTCTGATGTGTTGTTGCATTCTATTGGCCAGAATTTTATTGAGGATTTTTGCATCTATGTTCATCAGGGATATTGGTCTGTAATTCTCTTTAAATGCTGCATCTTTTTCCGGCTTAGGAATTAAGGTGATGCTGGCTTCATACAAAGAATTTGGGAGGATTCCCTGTTTTGCAATTGTTCTGAATAGTTTGAGAAGAATTGGAGTTAGTTATTCTTTAAATATCTGGTAGAAAAAAAAATGTCTGGTAGAATTCAGTAGTGAATCCATCTGGTCCTGGGCTTTTCTTTGTTGGGAGGGCCTTTATTACTGTTTCAATTTCTGTCTCAGTTATGGGTCTGTTTAGGTTTCCTATGTTCCCCTGGTTCAATTTAGTTAGGTTGCATGTGTCCCGGAATCTATCCATTTCTGATAGGTTTCCCTGTTTGCTGGCATACAAGTCCTTGTAGTAATTTCTGGTGATTCTTTTTATTTCTGTGGTGTCTGTTGTTACATTTCCTTTTTCATCTCTGATTTTATTGATTTGGGTCTTTTCTCCTCTTTTTTTAGTTAGTTGGGCCAATGGGGTGTCAATTTTGTTTATTTTTTCAAAAAACCAGCTCCTCGTTTGGCTGATTTTTTGTAATTTTTTTTATTCAATCCTGTTGATCTCTTCTCTGATTTTAATTATTTCTCTTCTCCTACTAGATTTGGGTCTGGTTTGCTGCAGATTTTCTAGATCCTTGAGATGAATTGAAAGCTCATCTATTTGGTGCCTTTCCAGTTTCTTGATGTAGGTACCTATTGATATAAACTTTCCTCTTAACACTGCTTTTGCTGTATCCCATAAGTTTTGGTATGTTGTGCTGTTATCCTCATTTACTTCCAGAAAATTTTTGATTTCTCTTTTAATTTCTTCTATGACCCATTGTTCATTCAGGAGCATGTTGTTCAATCTCCATGTGTTTGTGTATGCTCTAGGGATTCCTGAGTTGCTAATTTCCAACTTCATTCCCTTATGGTCTGAGAAGCTGCATCATATGATTCTAATTCTTTTTTAATTTGCTGAGACTTGCTTTATGACCTAGTATGTGGTCAATCCTAGAGAAGGTTCCATGTACTGCTGAGAAGAATATAAATGCTTTATATGTAGGATGAAACGTTCTGTAGATATCTGTTAGATCCATTTGGGCTATAGTGTCATTTAAATCTACTGTCTCCTTGTTGATCTTCTGTCCCGTTGATCTGTCTATTTCTGAGAGTGGAGTATTGAAGTCCCCCAGTACTATTGTATTGTGGTCTAAGTCTCCCTTTAAGTCCCTTAACAAATCTTTTAAATAAACCGGTGCCCTGTAATTAGGTGCATATACATTGATAATTATTATATCTTCCTGTTGAATTGATCCCTTAATCATTATATAGTGCCCCTCTTTGTCTCTCTTAACAGTTTTTGTGGTAAAGTTTATGTTGTCCGATATTAAGATGGCTACGCCCACTCTTTTTTCATTTCTGTTGGCATGGTATATCTTTTTCCAGCCTTTCACTTTCAGTCTGTATGGATCTTTGTTGGAAAGATGTGCTTCTTGTAAGCAGCAAATAGATGGGTTTTGTTCCTTAACCCAATCAGCCAATCTGTTTCTTTTAACTGGACAGTTCAGGCCATTAACGTTCAATGTGACTATTGATAAGTGGTAACTTTGCCCTGCCATATGCCAAAGATATTTTCTAATATATGCTTTGAATTCCCTGTGATCTTTTGCTGTGAGGTTTCCTTCCTTTACCTTCTTTCATATTGATGACCGTGTTTCTGTGTGTAACACATCTTTAAGCATCTTTTGCAGGGCTGGACTAGTGGCAACAAATTTTCAATTTCTCTTTGCTATGAAAGGTCTTTATTTCACCTTCATTCACAAATGAGAGCTTTGCAGGATATAATATTCTGGGGGGGCAGTTTTTCTCTCTTAGTACCTGGGCTATGTCTCGCCATTCCCTTCTAGCTTGTAGGGTTTCTGATGAGAAGTCTGCTGTGAGTCTAATTGGAGATCCTCTGAGAGTAATCTGACGTTTCTCCCTTGCACATTTTAGGATCTTTTCTTTCTGTTTCACTGTGGTGAGTTTAATTACAACGTGTCGTGGTGAGGATCTCTTTTGGTCATGTTTACTAGGGGTTCTATGAGCTTCCTGTACTAGGATGTCTCTGTCCTTCTCCAAACCTGGGAAATTTTCTATTATCTCACTAAAAAGGCATTCTAATCCTTTCTCCCTCTCCATGCCTTCAGGAACTCCTAGAACCCAAATGTTGGGTTTTTTAATAGTATCCTGTAGATTCCCCACAATATTTTTTAGATTTCTAATTTCCTCTTCTTTTCTTTGGTTTGACTGTATCCTTTCCTGTTCTCTGTCTTCTAAGTCCGATATTCTCTCTTCTGCTTCACCCATTCTGTTTTTAAGGCTCTCTAATGTGTTTGTCATTTGATCTATTGAATTCTTCATTTCATTATGATTTCTCGTCACTATCACAGTTTCATGTTCTACTAGTTGTTTCATTTCATTTTGATTTCTCCTTAATATTTCATTTTCGCGAGAAAGATTTTCTATCTTGTCCATTAAGGATTTCTGTAGTTCAAGAATTTGTTTTTGAGAACTTCTTTATGTTCTTATCAATTTTTTGAGATCTGTTTCTTGAATTTCTTCTATCTCATCATTTTAATAATTTTGAATTAGGGTTTTTTTTCATTTGGGGGCGTCATAGTGTCTTCCTTGTTCTTATTACCTCGGTTTTTGTGTTTGTTGTTTGGCATATTGGAGATATTCTTTGGTTTCTTCACTTGTGGTGTTTTTTCTTATCATACTATGATTCTAGATTAAGTGGACTGTCTGTTTTTGATGGAGCCTTAGAGGCTTGAGATGGGTGTGGCCAGAGAGCTCTGTTTGGTTCCTCAGGGTTAAGGGTGTGCCAAAGGTGACACTCCCAGGTTAGGCATGGTAAATCTCTCTCTCTCTTTTTTTTGATTCAAAAGGGAAGTAATTCCGCACAGCTGAACAGAATTGGAGGTAGTTAGCAGGCAAATGATATACCCACAGGAGCCAGAGATCGGAAACTCTTTCCCAAGGACCACACAGGGAATCTGTTCTGCCCTCAGTGTGGGCTCAAATTCTCCTGCAGTCTCCCACTGGGTTGCCAAGGTTACCGAATTGTAGTGTCTCTGGAGAGTACTCACTTGAATTCCATGAGTTCTCTGCCCCACCATCTCTTTTTTCACAGTCTCAGTTCAGTAGCACCACACATTCACTAGGTCCTAATCTCCTGTTAATTCAACCCCCCCCCCCCCCGCCCAGAGTCAGGTTTTTCTGCTAGGCTCAGGGCCAGTGCAGAGGTGCAGATCTGAGGTCGCCCTGCTTATAACGTATGTCCAAGATGGCGCCTGTTCTTTGTCTTGCTTGCCTTTGAGAGGTGAGCGGAGAGAGAGAAACTCGTGTCCCTATCGGTCACTTTTTTTTTTTCTGTCTCTCTTCTAGTTAGCCTGGTGAACTTTTCCCCATGGGGTCGTTCCCTCTAGTCTCCTCTTTCCGCTTGCCTGCCGGTGTCTCAGGCTATTGAGGTTCGGCTCACCTTATGTTCCAGCACTGGTGTGTTGAATCTGCCACTGGTGTCCCGAACTGTGGGCTCCCACGCTCTCCACGCAGGTCCACTGTGAATCACTAGTTCCGGAAGAGTTTCCTCTGCTGTTTCTTCCCCTACTTTTCCTTGAACCTGCAGTATCTCCACTTTTATTAAACTGTCTCTCCCCGGACTATCAGTGTGCTCCCTTCCTATTACGCCATCTTGCCGCCGACCGATGTCATTCACACATACACTTTCCATGTACTGGTTCACTCCCCACAACAGCCAGGGCTGGGCCAAGTAGAAGCCAGGACCGCAAAACTCCATTGGGTCTCCCATGTGGGTGGCAGTGACTCAAGGACTTATGGCATCATTTGCTGTCTCCCAGAGTGCACATTAGCAGGAAGCTGGATCAGAAGCAGAGCAGGGATTAAATCCAAGCACTCTGATACAAGATGAGGGCATCCCAAGTGGTGTTTTAACTGATGCACCAAATGCCTGCCCATGGACAGTCTCTTCAAAAAACGGTATTGGGAAAACCTGGATATCCATATGCAGAAGATTAAAACTTGACACCCTCTTCTCCCTTTTAACTCTAAGCAAAAATCACTTAAAATAGATCAAAGATCTAAATGTAAGATCTGATACTATTAAACTACTAAAGGAAAACATAGGACAAATGCTTCAAGACACTGTTATAAGCAATGACATTTTTTGGACCAGGACCCTAAGGCACAGAAAACAAAAACAAAAATAAACAATTGAGATTTTTATTAAACTAAGACTCTTCTACATAGAAATTAAAAAAAAAAAAAAACAGAGCAAAGAGATAACTAACAGAATAGGGGAAAATATTTGCAAAGTATGCAGCCAATAATGAATTAGTGCAGAATATATGGGGAACTCAAAAACAAACAAACAAAAAAACCAAACAAGCCAATTAAGAAATGGGCATCTTTCTACAAACAAGTGCTCACGCTGATCCTGATAATAACCTTCTTGTTTTTCAGAAATGCAGTTACACATACATACATATATTTTACCATGTATACCATATATTAAAGAAATGTTTTTGATTTTAACATAAAACCCATAAACTGAAAGATCATTGTAAAAATTGAAAGAAAGGATAAGAAAGGAAAGAGGAGGGAGGGTGGGAGCATGTACAGGAGGGAGGGTGGGTGGGAAGTATCACTATGCTCCTAAATCTGTATATATGGAATACATGAAATTTGTTTACCTTAAAAAAGGTAAAAAAGGCCGATGCCACAGCTCTCTAGGCTAATCCTCTGCCTTGTGGTGCCGGCATACCGGGTTCTAGTCCCAGTCGGGGCACCGGATTCTGTCCTGGTTGCCCCTCTTCCAGGCCAGCTCTCTGCTGTGGCCAGGGAGTGCAGTGGAGGATGGCCCAAGTGCTTGGGCCCTGCACCCCATGGGAGACCAGGATAAATACCTGGCTCCTGCCATCGGATCAGCGCGGTGCGCCGGCCGCAGCGTGCCAGTCGCGGCAGCCATTGGAGGGTGAACCAACGGCAAGGGAAGACCTTTCTGTCTCTCTCTCTCACTGTCCACTCTGCCTGTCAAAAAAAAAAAAAAAAGGTAAAAAAGAATTGAAAGTTCACAGAAGGAAAAAAAAGAAGGCTCCTGTTGCTGATATATAGGCTATTTTCAAATTTTCACTCCTTGAATCTTGAATTTTGCAACTGGAGATCATTAGGCTTAGTGAAATAAGCCAGAGCTAAAAAGACAAATATCAGATGCCTTTTCTGATTTGTGGTAGTTAATATTTAGAGAGTATAAAATTTTGTAAAGTCTGAGTAAAAATGACATCTTTGGATTTGATTACTGCTTATAGTCCTTCTCTGTATTTATGCACAATGGTCATTCAACTTTTTACTTGTTAAACTCTTTATTTAATGGAGCACTAGGCCTTTGAATATAAAGGGAGTTAAAAGTATGCTATCACAAAAATTAAAAAGAAAAAAGGAAATGGGTGAGAAAGAGGAAAGCAGGAAGAGAGGGAGGAAGGACATATCATTATATTCTTAGAATGCTATCCATGAACTACATTAAATCTGTTCTATTTATATTAATTTTTAAATGTAAATAAAAAATAAATTTTAAAGTTTCATTCCTAATTAAAAAAAGAAATGGACAAAGGATTTGATGACATTTTTCGGAAGAAATACAGATGACCCACAAATAAATGAAAAAATGTTCTGTATCACTAGCCATCAGGGAAATGCAAATTAAAACCACAATGACGTATTATCTCAATGCACTCTTACTGGTTATTAACAAAAAAGACAAAAAATAGTTGGTAAAGATGTTGAGAAAAGGGAACCTTTATACACTATTGGTGGGAAAACAAATTAGTACAGCCATTACGGACAACAGAATGGAGGTTCCTCAACAAACTAAAAAAATAGATCTACCATACAACCCAGCTATGCTACTTCTGGCAATATTTCTAAAGGAAATGAAATCATCAAAACAAAGACATACCTGAACCCCTTATGTTCATTGCAGCACAGTCCACTATAGCCAATATATGTAGATGTTCATCATAGCATAAATGGATAAAGTAAATGTGGGATATATATACAATAGAGTATTGTTCAAAACAACAACAAAAAAACGAAATCCTAACATTTGCAGCAAAATGAGAGGAACTGGAGACTATTAGGCTAAGTGAACTAAGCCAGACATAGAAAGGCAAATACCAAATATTCTTTCTTATATATGGAAAATTTTTAAAAGTAGTCAATCTGAACTTGGAATAGCAATGACGAGAGATTAGGAAGGGAAATGTTGGATAACAAGTATCAAAATACAGTTGGCAGGGCCAGCGCCGTGGCTCACTAGGTTAATCTTCCACCTGCAGCGCCGGCATCCCATATGGGTGCCAGGTTCTAGTCCCGGTTGCTCCTCTTCCAGTCCAGCTCTCTGCTGTGTCCCGGGAGTGGAGGATGGCCCAAGTGCTTGGGCCCCTGCACCTGCATAGAAGACCAGGAAGAAGCACCTGGTTCCTGGCTTTGGATCGGCATAGCTCTGGCCGTAGTGGCCATTTGGGGGTGAACCAACGGAAGGAAGACCTTTCTCGCTCGCTCACTCTCTGTCTCTCACTGTCTAACTCTGTCAAATAAAATGTATATATATATATGTGTGTGTGTGTATACATATATATTGGCTAGAAGTTACAAGATCTAATGTTCCACACCAAAATGGGGAATAATTTTGGTTACTGTTCTTTCAAAATGTTCAGTGCTGGTATCTTCAAAAACTGACTATTCCTTGAGACAATAGTCTGACATCTGTTGCACCGGCTTTACCATTTCTGTCCCTGATGGTCAATTCCACATTTTCTCCAGGCTGCAAGGCCTCTAGGTCATCTTTAGTTCACAACAGTGAAAGAATATTTCTTATAGAATATCACCTCTTCATTAAGGTCAAATGCCTCCTTCATGGCACAAACTGTGCTCTGACAGTGGGCTTGTTTCTTTTTAAACAGCATGTCAGAAGCACTTACAGCACCTGTATGTTTATTGTTATCAGTTACAAAGCTAAGTTTATCTCTTTTTTTCAGCTGAATATTCCTTTCAACATAAGTAAGATGAAACTCTTTGTCCATTCAGTCCTTCTTCAGGGAGGATTTCTTTTTTTATCTTCACTAGTTTAACAGCAATGGGTAACCCAGTTGGACAAATGATACTTCAAACTCAACATCATCTCCTACTTTAGGTCCTGCAAGTTGCCAATATACTGTGATCAGTAAGGTGGATGGTGATGCTCATATGTTCTTCCACTTCAGTGATATTCTGGATGGAACCAGCTCCACACTGCAGATGAAGCAGAATTTACTGTGGTTCTTGATATACCCTCTACCCAAAGATATCATTCTTTTAGGATTAAAAAGCTCCCCAAGAGCACAATTTCATTCCATTCTCATTCAGATCATAATTTTCTGGGCACTGTTGAAAGATGCCACTTTTTCCAATTCTAACACTACTAGTACAAATAAAGGCAAAAAAGAAGGTTGCTGAAGATGGCATTGTTGCTCATGATGATTGTGGGTTAAAACCGACAATTGCTTTTCAAGCTAAGGCTGTGGAAGGATCTACTTCTCCTCAAATAAGAGATAAGGTTGAATTTAGTATTAATAACAAAGGCCAGACCAGCAGGCTACAGCTTGTGTGTGACTTTAAGGTTGTAATTCCAACTCAAAGAGGCTGTTGGGTTACGTAGCAAATCTGAAGGCTGATTCTGGATTTACTGAAACAGCCAATCATGATAAGGAAATCTTTTTCCACTACAGTGAGTTTTCTCATAATGTCAATAAGCCTGGAACTAGGAGGCACGGTCATGTACAGTTTGTCCAAAGAGAACAAAGTCAGTGCTTAAAAAGTAAACAAAACACACTTAGTGAATGGCATTACTGAGGAAGCTAATCCCACCACCTACCCTGGTAAAGTCACTTGCACCCTGATCCAATACAGACAGAGGAATGACTGAGATCACAGAGCAGGGGGACATGAAAGGTGAAATCTAACTATTTGGCATAGTTGGGATGACCAACAAAAAAAAGGGAGAGTGGCAAGCTCCAGTTGTGTGTCCTGAACCAAAATGCACAGACTATGGCCTACAACATCACACCTCTGCTTAGGTTCACAGTGGAGTGTGTGAAAAATTGGCTCAGCTTCATTAATTATGAAGGAGGAGATATCAAGAAGCTCTTTTTCCACATGAAAGAAGTTCAGGATGGCATTGAACTACGGGCAGAAGATGAGGTAGAGTTCTCAGTGATTCTTAACCACTGCAAGTGCAGTGCCCATGATGTCTGGCAGGTCTATGAAGGCCCCAAGGCTGCCACATCTCCTTGGCCTGGTTGCTTGGTCAGTCGTCTGGAGACCATCACCTTTGGATGCTGCCAGTGCTCCACATCTAATGTTTCTTCATCAGACAAGGGGACTAAATAACTCAAAGGAATTTGGTGGACAAGTTTGTGGATTAATACACTGTTGGAGGATTCCGGTGAAAGGTTTTGAGTATCACCCTCCTTATACCTCCCAATGTCTAGAATATTTATTCCATTGAGTTATAACACCTGTTTTAACACTTTTCCTGTGTTATGCTTAAAAGATAGAGTAAACAAAAAAATCTATTTTTAGTTGATAAATAATAATTATGCATATTAATTGGATACAAAACATGTGGTTTTAATCTTATATTTTTTGTGGTGAGACCATTAAAATCTATTCTATTAACTACTTTGAAATATACATTATTATAAATTGTGGTCACCATGAGATGGAAAAGATCACTAAAACTTATGTTTCTAGTATTAACTGAATTTTTGTAACTTTTGATCAACATCTGCCCTTGTCCCATCTCTCCAACTGGCCCTTCAAACCACTGGTCATCCTCTCTCCATTCTAAGAAATTAATTTTTTAAAATTCCACATAGAGACCAGTATTGTAGTATAGTGAGTAACACCACTGCCACTAGTATCCCATATAGGCACCAGCTCATGTCCCAGCTGCTCCACTTCAGATCCAGCTCCCTACTAATGGTCTGCAAAAAGCAGTGGAAGATGGCCCCAGTGCTTGGGCCCCTGCCACTACGTGGGATGAAACTCCTCACTCCTGGCTTTGGCCAGGCCCAGCACTGGCCTTTGTGCCTATCTGGGGAGTGAACCAGTGGATGGAAGATCTTTCTCTCTAACTCCAATTTTTAAAATAAATATTTTAAAATTCCACATATAATTGATATTATACAGTATTGATTTCTGTGCCTGGCTTACTTCATTTAGCATAATATCCGACACTTCCATGTTGTTATGAATTTTTTAAAGCTGCCATTATGTATAATCCACATTTTTTTATTCGTCCATCCACTGATGGACACATAAGTTGCTTCCATATCTTGGCTATTGCAAAGTAAACAGGGAAATACAGATATCTGTTCCACATACTTATTTCAATTCCTTTGAATATATACCCAGAAGTAAGATTGTTTGATCATATAGTAATTCTATTTTCAGTTTTCTGAGGAACCTGAATACCATATTCCAAATTGACTATACTAATTCACACTCCCACTAAGAAAAGTGGTCATCTTAACATGCTACATTTCTCAATTTATTCATGCTTTCATTCTTCTGTAAGTTGTGTTTTTCCTATAAAGCCTTTTCTTTTTTCAGCTGAATAATCCATATATACCCCACATTTTCTTTATCCATTCATCTGATACTGGACACCTTGGCTGATCCCATATTTTGGCTATTGTGAACAGTGCTGCTATATATATATGGTGGTGCAGGTATCTCATTGACACAATATGTTTATATCTTTTGAATATACCCCCAGTACTGGGAATGCTTGATCATATGGCAAGTCTATTTCCAGGTTTTGTCTTAATTTTATTTAAGGTAGACAAATTTCATGCATTTCATATATACAGGTTTAGGGACATAGTGATTCTTCCCACCCTATCATCCCTCCCACCCATGTTCCCACCCTTCTTCCTCCTCTCTCTCTTCTATCCCCTCTCTTAGTTTTTACAAAGATCGATTTTCAGTTTACTTTATATTTATAAGCTTAACCATACACTAACTAAAGAGTTTAACAAATAGTATGAGAGAAAAAAAAACACATTGTTCTTTAACAGTAGAGACAAGGGCTGTAAATAATCATCAAATTTCAAAATGTCAATTTCACTCCTATACATTACATACTAGGTATCTATGAGTTATTTCCACACTGTTTTCCACAGCGGCTGCACTAATTTACATTCCCACCAATAGTGTATAAGTATTCCCCTTTCTCCATATCCTCACCAGCATTTTTTGCTCTGTCTTTTGAATAATACCTATTCTGTTGAGGGTGAGTTTATCTCATTATGGTTCTGATTTGCATTTTTCTGATGCCTAGTGATAGTGAGCACTTTTTTGTATTTTTGTTGGTCATTTGTATTTCTTCTTTTGAAAACTATCGATTCAGATCATTTGCCCATTCCTTAAATGGATTGGTTAATTTTTGCAGTTGTTGAGTTTTTCAGTTTGCTGATATATTCTGGATGTCAATCCTTTGTCAGATAAGTAGCTTCAAATATTTTCTCCCATTCTGTCAGATGTCTCTTCACTCTATTATTTCCTTTGCTGTGCAGAAGCTTCTGAGAGGTCTATCCATGGGAACTTTATATTTTTGTTATTACAGTCAAAATTTTTCTACTACATTTTTGAATTAGTGATTTCTTGCATGTAAGAAGCTAAGAATTTTTATGCTGATTGTGTCTTTGGTTATCTTGCTGCATTTCCTTATTTTTCCTTGAATGTTTATCAATGTTCTTGGGTTTATTTTTGTCTCATACTGATAAGTGAAACATCTTTGTTTTAAATATTTTATTTTATACTTCATGGCTGGCACTGTGGTGTAGCAGGTAAAGCCCCAGCCTGAAGCACCAGCATCCCACATGGGTGCCAGTTCTAATCCCAACTGCTCTTCTTCAGATCCAGCTCTCTGCTATGGCCTGGGAAAGCAGTGGAAGATGGCCCAAATGCTTGGGCCCCTGCACCTGTGTGGGAGACCCAGAAGCTTCTGGCTCCTGGCTTTGGATGGGCTCAGCTTCAGCAATTGCAGCCATTTGGGGAGTGAACCAGTGGATGGAAGACCTTCTCTCTTTCTCACTGTCTGTAACTCTACCTCTAAAATAAATAAATAAAATCTTTAAAAAAAATGATCATTTGGATTATTTCCACTTTTGGCTTCTGTGAATAATGTGTTATGAACATGGATGTACAGGCATCCCTTCAAGTCTCTACTTTAAATTCTTTGAGGTATCTACCCAGAAGTGGAATTGCTACCTCATTTCTTATTGGTTAGGACTATGCAAATATTGGCAGAAAGAATAGGCATCTTATTCCTGATTCCTGATTTTAATGGCATATTTCTAATGTTTCAGTCCTTGAAGTATAGTGTTCATTACAGTTTCCTGTTATATAACTGCTGTTGGATTAAGGAAGTTACCTTCTATTCCTATTTTGCTGGAAATTTTTATCATAAATGAGCTTTGAATTTTATACAATGTCTTTTTCTATCTACTGAGGTGAGTGCAGGAATTTTGTCTCTATTTTTCTCTATTTTGTAACTTACACTGATTTCAAAGGTTGCATTAATCTTGCAATCTTATAGTAAACTTGATTTTAGAAATAACTTCGGCCCACTGCGAGAGTTGATATGCTTATATCTTATTAGGATATTTGCACCTCTCACTCATAAGCAAAATTGGCCTATAATTTTATTTTCTTGGGTTGTCATTATATAATTTTTTTTTTTTTTTTTTTTTTTTGACAGGCAGAGTGGACAGTGAGAGAGAGAGACAGAGAGAAAGGTCTTCCTTTGCCGTTGGTTCACCCTCCAATGGCCGCCGCTGCAGCCGGCGCACCGCGCTGATCCTGACAGGAGCCAGGAGCCAGGTGCTTTTTCCTGGTCTCCCATGGGGTGCAGGGCCCAAGCACCTGGGCCATCCTCCACTGCACTCCCTGGCCATAGCAGAGAGCTGGCCTGGAAGAGGGGCAACCGGGACAGAATCCGGCGCCCCAACCGGGACTAGAACCCGGTGTGCCGGCGCCGCAAGGTGGAGGATTAGCCTATTGAGCCACGGCGCCGGCTCATTATATAATTTTTATAACAAGGGTATATGAACCTAATAAAGTCAGTTGAAATTTTTCATTCTTTTCCATGCACTGGAATAGTTCATACAAAAATGTGAATTTCCTAAAGGTTTGGCAAATCTAGCTCATAAAACTAGTGGGTCCGTGGGAGACCCAGAGGAAGCTCCTGGCTCCTGGCTTCGGATCGACACAGCTCCGGCTGTTGCAGCCATCGGGGGAGTGAACCAGCTGATGGAAGACCTCTCTCTCTGTCTCTACCTCTCTCTATAACTCTGTCTTTCAAATAAATGAATGAATGAATGAATGAATAAATAAATACTAGTGGGTCTCCTGCATTTGAAGAGTTTGAAGCAGCTAGTCTTCTATGGTTTAAACAGAAAGAATTATAAGTAGATTCCTTGATGGTTTGTTCTTAGAAAATGATCTACTTTGCTTTCAAATTCATTAGCATTTAGTTGTTCATAATATTCAATTTTTATTTTTCCAGTTTTATTGAGGTATAATTGGTAATAACATTCTATTTTTAAAGTATCATTTTACCTGTAGTTACTTCTGCTACTTTTTTTTTACTATTTTTTAATTTATATGTTTTTCTCTTTATTTATGTTTTTATTATTTTAAAGAATTCCTCATGGTTTTATCAAAGAAACATAATTTTCTCCACTAGTCTCTGTTATTATTTTTCTTATTCTATTTCCTTTGGATTTTTTGCTCATGCTAACAGAAACATACAGAACTCTTTAGCCATCAAATCAAATTATGCTTGCTTCTAGAATACATTATGCTGTTAAAAAAAAGACTATTTGGGCCATAAAGGAACAAATTCTGGAAGCATTATATACTCTAAATAATCCATGACCATAATGTAATAAACAAATAATAAAAATGAAAACCTTTAAAACCAAAAGCTCATATTTTCGGGATTCCTGCAGATAACAAAATTCATTCAAGTTCAATTCCCTTATATAAAATGGTACAGTATCTGCATATAAACTATTCACATTCTCATATTCTTTAATTAATTTCTAGATTACTTAAAATACCTAATACAATGTAAATTCTATGTAAATGCTGTTACATTGTAATGTTTAGGAAACAATGACAATAAAAAAAAATCTAAATATGTTCAGTATCGCACACAGGGGTTTTTTTCACCAAATATTTTTGATCCACTGTTGGGGATAGAGAATGAAACCCACATGATATAGAGGGACAAATATATACCAGAAAAGGAGACATGACCACTGGATAAAATCATAATTTGAAAACTAATATTAAAGGGATACAGGCCCAAAATAAAGTATAAGTTGCCAAACTGATACAAGAAGAAATATAGAGGTGTTCAAACAATTCACAGAAAATATGTGTTATGAAAAAATGTGCATGGATTTAAAAATATTTTTGCATTGGGGCAGGCATTATGGTACAATGGGTTAAGTTGATGCTTGCATTGCTAATATCCCATATACGGGTACTGGGACAAGAACCAGCAACTCTGCTTCCAATCCAGCTTTCTGCTGACATGTCTGATAGAGATGACGGCCCAAGAGCTTGGGTTCCTGCACCCACATGGGAGACACAGGTGGAATTCCTGACCCCTGGCTTCGGCCTAACCCAGCCCCAGCTGTTGCAGGCATTTGGGAAGTAACCAGTGGAGGGAAGATCAATCTCTCTCTCTTTGTCTCTGTCTGGCTCCCTCACTTTCTCTCTCTCCCACTTCACTTTGCCTTTCAAATAAATAAATACATATTTTCCAAAAAATATATAATTTTGTACTGAAATAGACTTAATTCCATTTTTCTAAACTTTTTGAAGAACCTTCATAAATAAATTCAGTAAGCTAATATGTATTGAAATTTTTCAAGTAAAAAATCAAAGACCTACTTTTCCACCTTGAAAAATGTATATATCATACACAGATTCTTAGGTAGTTCTACCAGACTCCTAAGGAATAGTTTTAATTTTATAAATTCTTCTATGGAAGAGGGAGAATGATAGCGACCCAGCTAATTTTATGAAATAATATAATCTTGATTATATAATAGTATAATCATGATTCTAAAACTAGATATAGACAATATGATAAAAAAGTTCTAGTACCATTTTATTTATGAATGTAGATTTGTTAAATCCTAATAAAATGTTAGCTAACTATATCCAACAAAGAATTTAAAAGTAATATATCATGATTAGCTCAGGTAAATAATCAGGAATGCTAATTACTCAAAGTTAGAAAATCTTCCTAATTTGTCACATCAATATACTAAAGGAGAAGAATAATATTTTTATCTCAATCAATGCAGGACACATATTTGATAAATCACAATGAATATCAAAGACAAAAACTTGAACCAGAAAGATGACAAGTGTATTAACTTTGTGTTATATATCAACAACATCAGTTTGGCTCATAATTAAGAAAGAAACATTAGAGCCATTCTCTTTAGAAACAAAATCAGGAAAAATATCACAATCAGTATTTTAACACAATATGCAGTATCCTGCCCAATTCTATAAAAAAAGAAAAATAAATAAAAAGTACACCAATAGGAAGACAAGAGAAAAAAATGACAATATTGGCAGATGATATGACTGTATAGTTGGAAGAAAAGCAAAATCAGCAAGTTACTACAACCACTAAGGTAACTCAGCAAGTTTATCAAATATACTAAAGTTATAAAAGTTAAAAGCACTTTTCTCACCAATAACAAATTACAAAGCATAATTAGAAACAAGATATCAATCAGAGTAGCAACAAAAAATATAAAGTAACTAGAAATTAATGATAACACATAATGTTGTCATGGCAAAAAATCCTAAATCTAATAAATAACATAGAAGGACATCTGAATTAATGGAGAGACACTCCACTTCTTGGCTTAGATGACTTAATATTATATATATATATATATATAATATATATAAATGTCAATTCATATTAACCTATAAAATCAATATAATCACAAACATCTCAAAATATTTTTATTGAATTGTTTTAGAAAGGTGATACATTTTTTATAGAAGAATAAAGATGAATAGGTAAGTCAACATTTCAAGAAAAGGACAGAGTTTCTCCTACTAGGTCTTAACACATACTACACATAGTAATAAAACAATGTAATATTATTGTGACGACATGAAAAATGAGCTTAGAAATATACCCATTTCTACATGGTGACATATAACTATGTCTATAAAGTTACAGGGACTACTGCCAGAGGAAAGTACAATGGAAGCCAACAAAATATACTTAGCATAATTTCACTAAAATTTTCTGTAGTTGTACTCATCATGCACTGTTCCTCTGAAGATTCTTTTTTCTTGAAACATGAAAACTTTCTCCCTGATCTTCTAGGGTTAGTAAAGGAATCCAGCAAATCACAGTAAACTTTAAAGGGCCTTCAAACACTTTCATAGTCTCAGACAAATGGAGTCAATTCTTGAAGAGAATTTTCTTTAAAATGAAAAATATATACATTTCTTGCTCTTCTCTCTTGATAGGAACACACACACACACACACACACATACACACATGCAAAAATCAATCAAAATAAGACTGCCTCATCCTGGGTTTACTGATTCTGTAAGACTTCACAGTTATGCAATACTAATAATTACCATTTACTGCACACCTGCTACAATGCCAGGCAAAGTGCCAGACCACTGACATATAATTCATTTAATGCACTAAAGAACCATGCAAAGTAGGTATTATTATCCTCACTTCAAAGATGAGGAAACAGAATAAGGGAGGTGAAAAAATTCACCCAAAGTCACAGGGCATGTAACAGGAGGAGCCAGCAGTCAAAGGCAAGTCCAAGAGGTTTGGGAGACTGTGCTGTCAATCCTACTCCACTGAGGGTTTTTTTTCTTTTTCAAGATTTATTTATTGATTTATTTACTTGAAAGGTGGCAGTGAGGGGTAGGAAGAGGGGACAGGGGAGAGGGGAAAGAGAGGAGGAGAGAGGAGAGGAGGGGCAGGGAGGGGAGGGGAAGGGAGGGGAAAGGAGAAATATACCCATTTCTTCTCTCATATACCCATTTCTGCTGGTTCACTCCCTAAATGGCCATAATCACCAAGGCTGGGCCAGGCCAAGGCCAGGAGTCTGGAGCTCCACCTGGGTCTCCCATGTGGGTACTTGGGCCATCTTCCACTGCTTTCTCAGGTGCATTAGCAGGGAGCAGGACTGGAAGCTGAACTCCTGGGACTCGAAGCAGCACTTGAGATAGGACGCTAGCATTACAAGCAACAGCTTAACTCACAGTGCCACAACACTATTCCACCCTACCCCTGTGGAATTTTTTTTTATCTTGGCATTGATTAGGGGATCAATATTTTGACAACAGTGTTGTCTACATTCAAACATTTCATGTACCTCATCTAAAAAGTTCTTATAATCAGGAATCTCATGAGAAAAATAAAGGTGAGGATTAATAAATCCATACTGTGAAAAGAAATGCAAATAACCTTCTATAAATGACTTTAAGCATAAATACATATGAAACATTACCATTGTACACTTTACAAGAATAACCAATGGCCTGGTTAGAAAAATTTTGGAACGGGGGCCAGCGCCATGGCATAGTGGCTAAAGCCGCCACCTGCAGTGCCAGCATCACATATGGGCGCCGGTTCAAGACCCAGCTGCTCCACTTCTGATTCAGCAATCTGCTATGGCCTGGGAAAGCAGTACAAGATGGCCCAAGTTCTTGAGCCCCTTCACCCACGTGGGAAACCTAGAAGAAGCTCCTGGCTCCTGGCTCCTGGCTTCTGGTTCCTGCTGGCTTTGGATCGGTGCACCTGCAGCCATTGTGGCTACCTGGGGAATGAACCAGCGAATGGAAGATCTCTCTCTCTTTCTCTCTTCCTCTCTTCCTCTCTTCCTCTCTTCCTCTCTTCCTCTCTTCCTCTCTTCCTCTCTTCCTCTCTCTCTCTCTCTCTCTCTCTCCTTCTTCTCTCTGTGTAACCCTGACTTTCAAATAAATAAATAAATCTTTAACAAAAAAAATGGTAGAATGAAGTAAAGTAGATTTGGGGACACATTTAATGATTTGTTTAAATGATTAAACAAATTTTGAGGACAAAAATGACCTCAAACTGCCAAGTACTGCCACAGAAGGGCAGAAGAGTCATCCAGAAAAAAAAAGTAGACAAAAGCATGGGCTCCAGATTAACATACTGGTTTGATAATCCACACAGTGGAGTGCCCCCAGAGTTTTTTGATCTAGTCCTGGGAGACTTTGTCCCAAGTTGCCTGGATATCCTAAAATAAGATCAATTCCTTGAAATAAATGCTCTAAGAAATGGAGAAAATCATACTTTAGGGGATCAGTAAAATTGTTGGTAGAATGAGTCCATCTGTACTGCAACAGATCACCACTGATGTGAGAATCTATGAGGTTAACAAAAAGGACATCAGCAATCTCATGAAGCCTCACTGTAAGGACTTTGGAGCCGAGTGTCAGTGCTTCTTCCAGACATATGGTATATTTGAGTCCTAAATGATTTTTTAAAAATTTTGCTCAAAGCAGAAATTACGAACAATGTGCCAGTATACCTCTAGGGTGATTCAGAAGTTCACCTTCTGAACTTATCCAGTTCAGAGACCAACAGTCTATGCAATCCTTCTGGCCCCACAGCTAAGGCACGTACACTATTCTGGGACCTTCCCTGACGACACCTGGGTGAGAGGGTGTGGTTCAGCTGAAGTCTGCTGCTAGGCCATGGCAATAATCATGCAGACTTATCTGCCTAATCTACTAGGTGTAGGTGGTGAATTATGATGGGTGACTAACCACGAGATTTACACAGGGGGAATAATAAAGTCCAAGTTGATAACAAAAAAATGTAAGTGCTAAATAGAGAAAGTGGTCATCAAGTATTAAAGTTTAGTGAAGGTATCCACCACCTGGAAACAGGACTGATCTTCAGCAGGAGGAATTTAAAAACAGAAGTTTGCTAAAACTTAGGAACTGGCATCATGGGATCTATGCTGCTAATCTGACTTTGATCCTTCTCAGTTATAGTATCAAAGTCTCTGTCTGGTTCTTTGTAATTGAGTGAATCATGATGGGAACTCTTCTTTATTCTTCAGCCTTCACTATGTTCAAAAGTAAAATCCTAGGGGCCGACGTTGTGGCGTAGCGGGTAAAGCCACTGCCTGCAGTACCGGCTTCCCATATGGGCGCCGGTTCAAGTCTCAGCTGCTCCACTTCCAATCCAGCTCTCTGTTGTGGCCTGGGAAAGCAGTAGAAGATGGCCCAAATCCTCGGGCACCTGCACCCATGTGGAAGACCCAGAGGAAACTTCTGGTTCCTGGCTTTGGATTGACACAGCTCCAGCCGTTGCAGCCATCTGGGGAGTGAACCAGTGGATGGGAGACCTACCTCTCTCTCTCACACACTCTGCCTCTCCTTCTTTCTGTGTAACTCTGACTTTCAAGTAAATAAATAAATCTTTAAAAAGAAAAAGGTAAAATCCTGGTCTGAAAGATTAGCCGTAAAATCATGCTCCCCACTAATGTGATATTGTTGATACCAACTGCCCATTCCTCACCCATCCAAATCTCCTGTTCCGAGTTTCTCCATCACTGACTTCCATCCCCCCATCAGACCCTCTTTATTCGGTCCCTCCCCAACCTGTGCAATACCAGACCCTTCACAGGACTCTAACCTATCAGCAAGACCTGTTTCTGGAATTGTCTCTTCCCTTTAGTACCAATGCCAATGATTTAGATTGAATTTTCACTATCTCTTCTCTTTTATTTAAATTGCCTGTATCCAACTCAATCCACTATCCATACTCCTAGTAGTTATTTTTCTGAATAAAAATCTGATTCAGTCACTTTTCTCCTTAAAAATCCCTTCAGTTCCTGCCCCATTTAAGTCAGATAATATCCATATGATCAGTATGGCTTTCAAGGCCTTTCAAGATCCATGAACCCCTGCTATTTCCCAAACAATTTAATACATACATTCTTTAAATCTCAGCTCACTCGATATCACCTCCTCTTGACTTCTTCTAAAAGAGAATGAATTCTTCCTTATCTATCTTATAATAACTTACAGATATCTTTATTATAATTCATATTGCATTGTTTCCATTCTGCTTTCCTCATTAGATTATGCACTCTTTGAGAACAGGCAGCATGCCTTCTTCATTTACAGCCCTGTGACAAGCATGGTGACTAGCAAGTAGTCAGCTGGCAACAAATTTCTGTTGAATGAATGATCCCTGTGTACTGTGACTTATCGCTTAATTAATATTTCCCTCAGATACCTACAGAAATTTCCCCTCCAGAATGTATTTTTATCTATCTATCTATCTATCTATCTATCTATCTATCTATCTATCTATCTATAATATCTCCACATATAAAGGGAAAAGGTGAGAAAGGAAAGTAGGTGCTTATCCTAAGGTCCAGCCTCTCTTGATCTTCCACATTCTCCTGTAATCACTGGCCTATGTTGGCCCATTTATGAACACATAACATTGGTAAAGCCTTTGATCACAAAGGGCTATAATGTTTCTGTCCTGGCTTGTGCCTGAATTTTTTCCAGTTTTCTGATGCTGCATCACTCCATCACCAATTCTCATTGCTTGTTCCAGCAGGACATGGAATGGTAAATGGCCCATCCTTACTGCTAACACTACATTACAACTGGTATAGCCACCCTAAAGACCTCACAATCTCTCTGTTAAAAGCATTCAAGAGGTAAGTCATGAAGGCTTTTCCCCTTAACCACATGGGATGAACTGTTGCTTATTATTTTTCCTGCTCTTACTTCTGTCCTCAACTGTTATAAAAAAGCATTCATATAACACAGTTACTACGTAGAAAAACATTCATATAACACAGTTACTACGTAGATGCATCTTCCTGCATATCCTTGGCCATTCCTACAATGTTCTTGAGATTGAGAGGTTTATTAAAATACCATAACGTTTGGAAAAATAACCTTATTGATATAAGTACTTCTTACAGAATGTTTCTCCAATATTTAAAAATACTTGCCTTTGATCTGTTTTCTCCATGTGATCTCTCTCACACACATTCTCAGTGCGTGCATATGTCTATCTGTCTATCTCCAATGACTTCTGTAGCTTTAGTAGCCGGAATAAAATGTGTGTGTCTCTCACATATACATACACCCTCTACCACATGCCTCCTTCAATTCTATTCTCAATTTCTAACTTTTTAAGTCATTCTGTTTTTCCCTTGTTCATACTCCATTTAAACTGTTAGTAAGTACCTGAAAATGAATACGCTGGGCATGTTAAAAAGAAATCTGAGAGACAATCCACACTGACATAAAATGTTTTGTTTATATCCTCTCTCTCTCTCTCTCTCTCTCTCTCTCTCTCTCTCTCATCCTTTCTATCTCTATCTTGCCATACACCGACACATACAAACAGAAATGGAGATAGAGAGGGAGAATAAGAGAGGAAGAGGGGAGGAAAGAGGGAAAGAGAGAGGGAGGGAGGGAAGGAGTGAGAGAGAGAGAAAATAAAGAAATAGAGTTTGGGGCTGGCACTGTGGTGCAGCAGGTTAACGCCTGGCCTGAAGCACCAGCATCCCATATGGGCAACGATTTGAGTCCCAGCTGCTCCACTTCCGATCCAGCTCTCTGCTATGGCCTGGGAAAGCAGTAGAAAATGGCCCAAGTTCTTGGGCCCCTGCACCTGCGTGGGAGACCCAGAAGAAGCTCCTGGCTCCTGGCTTCAGATTGGCGCAGCTCTGCCCATTGCAGCCAATGGGGAGCAAACCATTGGCTGGAAGATCTCTCTCTCTCTCTCTCTCTCTCTCTTTGCCTCTCCTCTCTCTGTGTAACTCTGACTTTCAAATAAATAAATAAATCTTTTTTAAAAAAAAAAAGAAATAGAGGCTGGCGCCATGGCTCAATAGGCTAATCCTCCGCCTTGAGGCGCCGGCACACCGGGTTCTAGTCCCGGTCAGGGCGCCGGATTCTGTCCCGGTTGCCCCTCTCCAGGCCAGCTCTCTGCTGTGGCCCGGGAGTGCAGTGGAGGATGGCCCAAGTGCTTGGACCCTGCACCCCATGGGAGACCAGGAGAAGCACCAGGCTCCTGGCTTTGGATCTGCGCAGTGCGCCGGCCGCAGTGCACTGGCCGCAGCGGCCATTAGAGTGTGAACCAACAGCAAAAAGGAAGACCTTTCTCTCTGTCTCTCTCTCTCACTGTCCACTCTGCCTGTCAAAAAAAAAAAAAAGAAAAGAAA
The DNA here is from genome assembly GCF_051225735.1 of Oryctolagus cuniculus. Taxonomy (NCBI): domain Eukaryota; kingdom Metazoa; phylum Chordata; class Mammalia; order Lagomorpha; family Leporidae; genus Oryctolagus; species Oryctolagus cuniculus. Next base: position 46,390,817 of record NC_142873.1, read on the forward strand.
AGAAATAGAGTTTGAGGGCATTGAAGACAACTTGAAAATTTTCTTAGTATCAACATTACTTTCTTCCTCCAATGAATTCCTGGCAAATGCAAGCTGCACATAGAGGTGTTTTTGTCAGATACTGCTCCATCACTGTATGGCTAAGCAAGAACATCAACTTCTACTATGCCAAGGAATCCAGAGAACATTCAACCTGGAAAAACTCCAACTCCAAAACAGCACCTCCCAAGAGATGACTACAACTCCTGTAGGAAATCATTTAACCACAAATTCCAACTCCCCTTCACTCCCACAGCCTCAGTCATACATCTCAAAGGGCTGATCCCTTGGATCATGACAACCTGACCCACATCAGTGGCCCAGAGGCCATATGGCAACATAATGCCTCTCCAGCCCACTGGGAAGGAAAAGGGAGGGACAGCCAATTGAATTATTGTAATTGAAATCCTACAATTTATGATTTGTCAATAACTCCTGCCTTTGGGGGAGTTCTCTTCCCCCTTAACAAATCCTAATAGCCATAATATGTATAACCACAGAAACTCAAAACATATCTGAAACTCATTGTGTGCTCACCATGAGATGAAGAATAAAATCTAGCTAGGGTAGGAAAGAAGTCTCACTTCACAAAGATCACTATTCCAAGGTCATAAAATTGTAAAGGCTTAGGGGAAAAAAAAACCTTTGGATTCTGAAGATAAAGTGTTAGTACCCAAGTGGATCAGCTTTATTGGCAGGAAGTGGGACATGGAGACCCATGTACTATCCTCCTATTCATCCCATAAAGTGGAATCAATAGTCCTGTTACCCAACAGTTATTAAATGGTACTGATCATGTGGCCATCTAAGCTGAACAAAGAAATGCTCCTGAATCATGGAATAACAATTCTCAGGCTGACAGGAGGATATACCAGACATCTAGCATCTCTGTCTCATGCTCATCTCCTTGTAACTGAAGCAAACTGGTGCAAGTGTATAGGATTTAGAGTGAAAAGCCCCGAGTTGAAGGCCTGGCTCCTGACTTTTTAAATTGCTAGCTATACAATATTACACCTCATGGTCTTCAACTTCAATGTGAGGCTATACTAGTGATTGGGAAGGTTTCATCCAAATACACAAGAAGTATAGGGAGATAGGAAACTCTCCAAAGATAATTATGTTCATATTTGGAGAATTCTGGTGATTAGACAGTTGTTTACTACACAAAACTAAAATGTGCTTTCCTTCAGTTTCTACTGTGTTCAGCCTATCTTGGGATTGTATAATACCTCTTCTATAAAACAGTCACTCATATAACTCCTATATCTCTCATCCAATTCCCATCCATTCACCTCTCCTGGTTCCATTTACCACTTATCTAGCCAATCAATCTATTTACTTTACTCAGAACACAAATTTCCCACATCTTGATTGAAAAGTGGTCACCTAGGCCGGCGCCGCGGCTCACTAGGCTAATCCTCCGCCTTGCGGCGCCGGCACACCGGGTTCTAGTCCCGGTCAGGGCGCCGGATTCTATCCCGGTTGCCCCTCTTCCAGGCCAGCCCTCTGCTGTGGCCAGGGAGTGCAGTGGAGGATGGCCCAGGTGCTTGGGCCCTGCACCCCATGGGAGACCAGGAAAAGCACCTGGCTCCTGGCTCCTGCCATCGGATCAGCGCGGTGCGCCGGCCGCAGCGCGCCGGCCGCGGCGGCCATTGGAGGGTGAACCAACGGCAAAGGAAGACCTTTCTCTCTGTCTCTCTCTCTCACTGTCCACTCTGCCTGTCAAAAAAAAAAAAAAAAAAAAAAAAAGAAAAGTGGTCACCAGAACTGAACAGGTGAGAAACAAACTAATCGATGTCAAGGGAAGAACACCGGCACTTAACGTGCTTCTTAATTTAGCGTAGCCATTTTGGTTATGACACCTCTCTCCTACCACCTCAATACTGCATCTTTTACTCATGCTTCTTCCCTATCCTTATGAAATTGAATTTAGCACTCAAGTCAGAATTTTACATTTCTTTCAGTAAAATTCATTTTATTAGAGTTGAGCCCTTGACGTGGCATACAAAAACCCTCCTAAATCCTCAGTGTACTCTCAAAACATATCTACCTGTTCACATTTTTATGCAAGTTATTGAAAAAGTATAATGATGATAATATGATTGAGAAAATAGTCAAAGCCTTCACACTGACATGAATTTGAAAGATTTGGGTCTTCTGTTCATTAATATGTCAGAGTGCCCTCCCTCCTGCCATTCTCTAGACTCTATCTTCCTCAGCTCACTCCGAATGCACACTCTAGTATTTTGTTCTGCTCCTGCAATTATTTACACAGTTAAGATCACCCAGGAGTTGGAGTACTTTGAGAAAAACCACTATATATAAGACATTAAAATGTAAATCAAGCTAATTCAAGAAAAAGAAAAAAGTTCATACCCAGAGAAACATAACATGGTGGAAACAACGTGGGAATTAGAGTCTAAAAGGCCTGGAATTAAATCCTCATTTTGTAATTTACTTTCCAGGGGTCACAGGGCATCTTACCACTAAAAATTCTCTTATCTATATAATACTGATATTAATAATGATTTTACAGGGTTGTACTAGGAATTAGAATAAATGCAAAATCTTAGCACATAATAGGTACATAACACAGACGATTATCATTAAGCACAGTAACAGAAACTCAGTAACTACTGGCACACAAGGACAATTAAATGAAAGAAGAAAAGAGGAGAAAATAAGGACTTGTGGTCTGTGGATGGTAAGTGATAGTCCACTAAATTTTTTTAACAAGTTGATAGTTTAATAAGCTTAGTAATGATGGCAATAAACAACATTTTCTAACCTGTCATATTTTTATTTCTTTTAATCTAAACAAGATTGGCAACCCCCTTGCACATCTGATTATGTTCTAGGTACTGTTATAGGGCCCAAAAATTCAAATTATGATTCAGAACTAGTCGATACCAGAGTGAGAATAAATACCAAATTGGGGAGTAAGGGGCAGACTCATAAATAAGTAATCAAAATAAAATATCATCAATGATATAAAAGAAGTAAATACAGGGTGTATTAAGGACCAGCCATTTCTCTGAAGCTTTTGAGCAAAGCTTTACTAGGTAGAGATAATTCCTGAGGGTGCAATGTTTAGATTTTGAATAACAGTGGGTCACCATGGGATCATCTAATAATGACCTGCACTCTGAAGTGGCATTTCCATAAAATGCAGCTAGTAAAAACGAAAGCTGGAAACATACAGACTCATTATTGTGGAAGGGAATAAAGGAATTTGGAATTCTCCAGGCAAGGAGAAATCAGCAAGGGGGGTGACAAGATAAGTTTGGAAAATGAATTAGCTTAAAAATAGAAAGAGGGGCTAGTTATGACAGTTTTCACAAACACCAAATTGAAAGATAGTGAGGTCTAATTAAAATTATGTCACTGGACAGTAGGCTGCATAAGAAACATAAGTCTGGGTAGAACTGACATGACATGACATGAGCAGGAGAGATAAAGGAGACAGAAGAATTAAAAATGTTAGCTAGAGACAACCAGTGAATGGAGATGTCATTAATCAGTATGTAGACTTCCAGAGAATGGTACATTTTGGGGAGGAATATAATAATGCATTCGGTTTTGGACAGTATGGGCTGAGGTAACTAGAGGACATCTACATGGAAGTGCATTCTGTTCCACCTAATGGCATGCATACCAAAAAAGAAAACCATATAGGAGCCTCCTGTGTGTTTTTTGGGAATAAATGAGAACATCCACAGTTTAAGAAGAGTGTATGTGGGGCCGGCGCTGTGGCGCAGTGGGTTAAAGCCCTGGCCTGAAGTGTCAGCATCCCGTATGGGCGCTGGTTCAAGTCCCAGCTGCTCCTCTTCCAATCCAGCTCTCTGCTATGGCCTGGGAAAGCAGTAGAAAATGGCCCAAGTCCTTAAGCCCCTGCACCCGTGCGTGGGAGACCCAGAAGAAGCTCCTTGGCTCCTGGCTTCAGATGGGCATAGCTCTGGCCATTGCAGCCATCTAGGGAGTGAACCAGCGGATGGAAGACCTCTCTGTCTCTACCTCTCTCTGTAACTCTTTCAAATAAATAAAATAAATCTTTAAAAAAATTTGTATAAGAAGAGTATATGAAACATGCTTCTGATGCCCCAGTGAAATAGCCCAGAAAACACAGTCAAATTAAATGAATGATTCTTCCCTAATAAACTCATGCCCCTAGTGATCACTACTTCTTACTCAAGAGCTCACATTCTTGCTCTCATTTGAAAAATCACAACTAAATTTTCCTGTCTTCTTTTCACTCATCATAATTTCTAAAATCAAGATTCATCTCAGGTTAGGTTCTCTCAGTCAACAGATAAAATATATCAATAAAAAGGGACATGAAATAGGTGGCTTGTGATATTTTTCACACCACAAATTGAATTTTAGTTTCTTATAAATGTATGTCCCACCATTCTAGAAACAAAGATCAGAAAGCATATTTATCAAGTACCTACCAAGTTAAAGTGAGAGTTCAAAAAGATTATGTGTGGGGCCGGCGCCGCAGCTCACTAGGCTAATCCTCCGCCTTGCAGCGCCAGCACACCGGGTTCTAGTCCCGGTCGGGGCGCCGGATTCTGTCCCGGTTGCCCCTCTCCAGGCCAGCTCTCTGCGTGGCCAGGGAAGTGCAGTGGGGGATGGCCCAAGTCCTTGGGCCCTGCACCCCATGGGAGACCAGGAGAAGCACCTGGCTCCTGCCATCGGATCAGCGCGGTGCGCCGGCCACAGCGCGCCAGTCGCGGCGGCCATTAGAGGGTGAACCAACGGCAAAGGAAGACCTTTCTCTCTGTCTCTCTCTCTCACTGTCCACTCTGCCTGTCAAAAAAATAAAAATAAATATAAAAAAGATTATGTGTGGGCCCCAAACATAAAGGATCTATATTAGCCAAAGGAATTTTTCTATAAAAATCTCCAATCCATTGGGCTTATGTAAACCCCAATTTGGAACCTGCTAAAACAAGTATAGACGAGTACGTGAGGAAGCAGGGATGTAAACACATGTGGCTGGAGAAACAGAGGTGGAGATGCGGGTGGATCTGGGTTTGGTTAGGAATGAATCAGACCATCCCACAGAAGTGGCTCCTCCCTGGATGGACATGCTGCTATAAAAGGGCCATCAACCCAAACTTCAGTACCCAGCAAGCTCCTTCAGCCTGCTTTCTACTTGCTCTTCTGGTGAACAAGGTAAGAGAGAATACAACTAATTTTGCCTACTTAATATTAAGCAAGATAAAAACCAAAGAGTTCTGGTTGTTTTATCTTTTTCCTTCATATTTAGTGGCACTATCACTAAAAGTTTATTTCAATATAGCAATGAAACAAGGGCATAAATTGATTTCCATGAGGCTACTCAGTACTCTCTGCATTGTTATGGTATCTCCGTTTATTCATTCACTCAACATATCCAGATTAACAACCTTCTATTTGCAAAGTGCTGCTCTTAGCTTTGATTCTGCAGTAGTGAACTATAACTCTACTCTTAGAAAGCTAATTTAGAGTGGGAAGACACTCAGTAGATAACAAATAAATAAGATAGTTTCCAATGGTAATTAGAACAGTTGGAAAAGTAGAGAGTAAATCAGTAGAGTGTTCTTTAGATTTGGATGGCCAGAAAAGTGCTCTAGAAATATCTCTTTTTTCTTTTTTTTCAGATTTATTTATGTATTTATTTGTTTGTTTGTTTATTTATTTGAAAGGCAGAGTTACAGAGAGGCAGAGGCAAAGAGACAGAGAGAGGTCTTCCATCTGCTGGTTCACTCCCCAAATGGCCACAAAGGCCAGAGCTGTGCAGATCTGAAGCCAGCAGCCAGGAGCCAGGAGTTTCTTCTGGGTCTCTCACATGAGTGCAGGGGACCAAGGAGTTGGGCCATCTTCTACTGCTTTCCCAGGCCATAGAGGAGAGCTGGATCAGAAATGGAACAACCAGGACTCGAACCAGCAGCCACATGGGATGCTGGCACTGGAGGCGACAGCTTTACCTACTATGCCACAGTGCTGGCCCCCTCTCTTTTTTCAATTGACACACAACAATTATACATATATACAGGGTATAGTGTGATTGTGATATCTTGATACATGTATGCAATGGATAATGATCAGGTAAGGGCATTTAGTATATGCATCATCTCAAACATTTATCATTTCTTTGCAGTGAGAACATTCAAAATCCTTTCCTCAACCAATTATAGTGACCTATAGTTACCCTACTGTGCTGTAAAACTTATTCATCCTATCTAACTGCATTTTTATACTTGATAACCAGCCTCTCTCTATCCCCCTCTACCCACTACTCTTCTGACTCTCTGGTAACCACTATTCTTCCCTCTTATTTTTATGAGATCACCTTATTGGCTTCCCACTTAAAAATGACAACATGCAGTGTTTGCCTTTCTGTGTCTGGCTTATTTTACTTTCCAGGCTCATCTACATTGCCATAAATGACAGGATTTCATTCTTTTCCATGGATGAATAATATTCCATTGTGTGTGTGTGCATCACATTTTTATTATCCATTTGCTCACAGACTCCTGGGTTAATTCTGTATCTTGGCCATTGTGAAAAGTCTGAAATAAACATGGGTGTGCAGATACCTATCTCTTCAGCATACTGATTTCCTTTTCTCTGGATATATACCCAATAGTGTGACTCCTGGATCACATGATAGTTCTCTTTACTTGTTTGAGGCTTCTCCATACTGCTTCCCATAATGGCTGTACTAATCTACATTCCCATCAAGAGTGTTTAAGAGGTCCCCTCCCTCTGCATCCTCACCAGCAATTGTTCTTTTTTATCTATTTGATAATAGTAACTTTAACTGAAGATGGTATCTCAAGAGCTGGGATCTTAATAACATGATTCTAATGCAGAAATAAATCTGGTTCAAAGAATAAAATGTGCCTACAGCAAATTTAGAAAGAGGAATAGTGGTGTATGGTGATGCCAGAGAGCTAAAAAGAGGTGGATCATGTAAAGAGAGGGCACAATAGCCTTCGGGCATTATTTTAAACATATGAGCAGTCATTTGAGAGTATTAGGCAAAGGGTGTTGTTAAAAGACCACTCTGGGCTACTATGTGGAAAACACGATAGTTTTGATGAGACATAGTAGAATTGGTGAGAAAGTAAAAGACTAGAAATTATCCACAATTCCTGTCTTTATACCATACTGACTCACATCCATGTTTAATCAACTCAGCCTACAACACATGCCAATCCATCCAATTTGTCTCCCTCTCCACTGTGATCATCCTGGTCCATGCTACATCCATTGCCCACCTTTGACTCTGTCATTTCATGAAAATATTAAACATTTATTTTTCTGTGGATAGATATTTGGATTGTTTCCACTTGAGCAGGTATTATAAACAACAGGGCTATTAACATGTTCATATATGACTTTTGGCTGTGTATTTATATGCATATATAAATGTATGTATGGGCCGGCGCCGTGGCTCACTAGGCTAATCCTCTGCCTGTGGGGCCGGCACACCGGGTTCTAGTCCCGGTTGGGGCGCCGGATTCTGTCCCGGTTGCCCCTCTTCCAGGCCAGCTCTCTGCGTGGCCAGGGAGTGCAGTGGAGGATGGCCCAAGTACTTGGGTCCTGCACCCCATGGGAGACCAGAAGAAGCACCTGGCTCCTGTCCTGCCATAGGATCAGCGCGGTGCGCAGGCCGCAGCGCGCCAACCGCAGTGCGCCGGCCGTGGCGGCCACTGGAGGGTGATCCAACGGCAAAAGGAAGACCTTTCTCTCTGTCTCTATCTCTCACTGTCCACTCTGCCTGTCAAAAAAAAAAAAAATGTATGTATGTATGTATTTCCTTTGAGGATGCTTCTAGAAGTAAACAGCTGGATGTCAGATACTGCCAAAGGCCCTTCTGTGTTTCTGCAAGCTTATGCTTAACTCCAGCAAAATCTGACACATTTGATTTTTCATATCCTCACCAATATTTCATATTGCCAAGTTTCTGTTTCCCTTTTATCTTCTTACTCATTTCAGTGGATGAATTGTCATTTCAACTTGAATTTGCTCAGTGATTAACAAAGTTGAGAAACTTTGATATATTTATTGGGTATTTGAATATCTTTTTCTGTAAAGTTTCTGAGGTGGAGACCCATTTTTCTAGTGGATGTCAGCCTTTTTGTATTGATCCATTAGAGTTATTTTTACATCCAGGGCAGAGATTTTATTGGTTAAACATGCGGCATATATCTTCCTACTCTGTGGCTTGCTCTTTTCTTCTTTATTGGTATCTGCAAGTGAACACACATTCCTACTTCTAATGAAGCCCAACTTAACAATCATTTTCTTCATGATGAGTACTTTTTGAGTTCTATTTTGAGTTCTATTTAAGATGTATTTCCCTTCTCAGGGTCTTAAAGATATTCTCCCATGTTATCTTCTTTTATCTCTTGCATGTAAAATCCACTGGAAATTTTTTTCCCATATGGGAATTCAATTAATTAATTAAGCTACTAGAACTTTTGCCAGTGAGTACAAGAAAGAGTAGGGCATAGGGGTGTACCCAGGAAGCAATGAAAGAGATCAACCATAATGTCTAAGCAAGGTAAAAAGGGAAGAAAGTACATAAAGCAGTAAATAGAGAGGTCAAAAATTATTGAAGTTAGGGAACAAAAAGAAGATAAGAAAATGAGATCTTCTAGATAGAGATTTTAGACCTGACATAATTAAAGATAAGTTCAGGAACTATAATATGGTAAATAAGACTGAAAAAATTTTTAATTTTATGTGTGATTTTGGTAAGAAGTATATTGCTTTTAAAAATTCAATCTATCTTAAAATTTAGCAAGGTCTGGTCCACTTCACATTTTAATTAGTGATAAAATTCTATATAATTCTACTAATTTAATTAATGATAAAAGTCTATGTAATTCTAATTTATTTTATTCTTTCTGTTCACCTTGCCTTTTCTATGCTTCTTTACTTTCTTCTTCCCTGGTTTCTACTGAATTAATTGGGGATTTTTCAAATTGTCCCTTTTCCAATCTAAAACTGCAGAAATATAATTCTATTATTTTAGGGATACCTATAAACATCAAAATATTTAGTGAGAAATATATATTTAAATTCCTGTTCCCTCTTACCAAATAATCAAAATCCTTAGTGCTTTAGTTCTATTATAGTCATATTTTCACATTATTTTTTCCTAGAGTATTTTAGTTTCACTGGGCATTTTAAGTCCTATAGTGGTCATTACAATCCTTTTTTTTTTTTTTTTTACAATAAACGCTTACTTAAATGTATTGATACAATTACCAACAACTGAGTTTACCAATAAGATAAATCAGAATATTTCTTAAATGGCAAAATTAAAGCTATTTTGTCTTCACCCAAAACAACACTTTTTAAAAATATTAAGAACCAGGGCCAGTGCTGTGGCGCAGCAGGTTAAAGCCCTGGCCTGAAGCACTGGCATCCCACATGGGCGCCAGTTCAAGTCCCAGCTGCTCCTCTTCCAATCCAGGTCTCTGCTATGGCCTGCGATAGCAGTGGAAGATGGCCCAAGTCCTTGGGCCCCTGCACCCATACAGGAGACCTGGACGAAGCTCCTGGCCAATTGAGGAGTGAACCAGTGGATGGAAGACCTCTCTCTCTGTCTCTACCTCTCTCTGTAACTCTGTCTTTCAAATAAATAAAACAAATCTTTTAAAAAAATTAAGAACCTATTAAAACAGCCGGCGCCGTGGCTCAATAGGCTAATCCTCCACCTTGCGGCGCCGGCACACCGGGTTCTAGTCCCGGTTGGGGCGCCGGATTCTGTCCCGGTTGCCCCTCTTCCAGGCCAGCTCTCTGCTATGGCCAGGGAGTGCAGTGGAGGATGGCCCAGGTGCTTGGGCCCTGCACCCCATGGGAGACCAGGAAAAAGCACCTGGCTCCTGGCTCCTGCCAGGATCAGCGCGGTGCGCCGGCTGCAGCGGCGGCCATTGGAGGGTGAACCAACGGCAAAGGAAGACCTTTCTCTCTCTGTCTCTCTCTCTCACTGTCCACTCTGCCTGTCAAAAAAAAAAAAAAAAAAAAAAAAAAAAAAAAAAAAAAAAAAAAAAAAAGAACCTATTAAAACAATACTATCCAATTAAAAATAATACAAATATCATGAAATTTAAAAAAAATTATGTGAAGGATCACTCAGCATTTTACCATTTGGCAAACTGGCTTTCAAATAACTGTCACAGCAAAGTAGTCATTTATAAATTTAGTTTCTTGGGAACTGATTTTCAGCACATTCAGAGGGGCAAAATTTCCTGCATCTGTCTAGTGCTTAATAAACTTGTGTTGAGCAAGGAGACTAAATCAGCCTTCTGATTATTTACATACACTAAAGTCTGTAAGACAACCTAAATCCTGCTATAAATGGACTTAAGGACAAGAAACAGCCAATTTTACTACATCAATTAAATTCTGTACTGATTTTTACTATATACGTGGTAAAGAGAAGTTTTTCATGGCTGTCATCCATTCTCAAAGATGAACTACTTAGGGGGGGATGTAGGTTTAAACTGTGGGAAATTGTTATAATAATATTATCTAAAGCAATAAAAAATTACAAGAAAACTTAACTTATATTTCTTCTTGCTAGGTTCACATATATCGCCAAAAGATGTCTACTCTCTTTGAAAACATCATTGCCATCACTGAACTTTTCCATCAATATTCACAAAAAGATAAAGACACTGACACACTAAGCAAAAAAGAGCTGAAGGAACTTCTGGAAAGAGAGTTTCGTGCAATCCTAAAGGTAAGACCTATCTGACAGAACTAAAGCACAGAGAGTTTCATTTCTTTGTCAATAATCTATCTAACAAAGGACAACTCCGAACATTCTGGAATTACTTCTTATGGAATAGAAACTCAGTTGGTCTTACTTTAAGACAGGTAGAACTGTGAGTTCATCCTTACATATCCGTATATGTACTATATAAGGCAGACAGTAAGAATCAATATTTAATGACAAATAAAGGATTCCCAGGTGAATAGTTTTTTATACTATTCTTCCCTGCAGCAAAATTGAAAGGAGAATATATTTAAAAGACAACTAAACTGCAGAATATATAAATTTTGATTTTTAAGTAAATGTATGTATTAAAAAAAGAAAAACAAAAAGGATACAAGAGAATAAACAATATAAAATGGTATTTGGTGAGAATGAGCTAAAAGAATCAAATAAAAAAATCTAAAACTTGATTCCTTTTGGTACCAAAAGTGCACAAGTTTCAATATTGGTCTAAATCGGTGATTGGTTTGATCTAATCTCCAACTGATATTTCCCACTGTATAGAACCCAGATGACCCAGATACTGCTGATGTATTCATGGAAATCCTGGATTTAGACCACAATGAAAAAATAGACTTTACGGAGTATTTACTGATGGTGTTCAAGTTGGCACAAGCATATTATCAGTCTACCACGAGACAAAACTTCCAAACATCAGAGCGAAAGCACAAAAGGCATAGCCACCAACACAAACAAAAAGAACATGACACAGAAGAAGAAGAGGAACCGAAGAGAACATTCAGGGATTCAAGAAGACATGATGGAAGTAAGAATAGGTCAAGACATAACACCTCAACAGAAAGAGGGAAAAAGAGACATGGGTCCACCTCAAGGGGACAAGAGGACAGAGATGAAAAAACTCTGCAATCAGAAACGGAAGGATACAGAAGAAAACGTCACGATTCAACAGGAAAGCAGAAAAGGAGATCTGCTTCGCGAAAAATGAGTGAAAAGAAACATAAGACAAACACTAGCCCCAAGAGAACAAGAGAAACAGAGGGAGATGAAATTTGTTATGGAAACAGAAAACAGATGTATGCAACTTGGGACAGTCCACAAGCTGGAGATTCACACTACAGACTAGAAGATGATGAAGAATCAAGCACACAAACATCAGGAACGAGAAGAACACAACAAAGAAGAAATGTCCACTCACGGGACAGCACGGGAGAGCAAGACACTACACCAGCAGGATCCCCCTCGGGGAGACGCACACAGCGGGGACCCAGTCCCGGTCAGGCCAGCGACAGCGAGGCCCACGCCGAGCACTCGGGCAGACAGGCCACACGCACCCAGGGCAGGTCCGGGTCCCACGCACGGGAACAACAGGCACCGCCCCGCGGACAGACCGCAGACAGCTCCAGGCACGCGGGGGAGCAGCAGGCACAGACCTCCAGACACAGGCAGGCTGACGCCGCCCAAGGGCACTCGGCATCCAGCAGGAGCGAGAGGCAAGGGGGGCAAGGGGCCCGGCTCGCACAGTCGGCAGACAGCTCCACGCACTCAGGCACCGGCCACGGACAGTCCTCCCGGGCGTCCGGAAGCCACGGACACCGCCACTCCAGCGTCAGCCAGGCCAGCGATAGCGAAGGGCAGTCAGTGGACTCCGAAAGCGAGTCGGCGTCAGAACACGGCCGCTCCGCTGACTCCCAGCGGGACCAACAGAGACCCTCCGGCCGCCGCTTGGGAGAACAGTCTGGACACTCACGCGCTCACCTCTACCAGCTCTCCCAGCACGAGCAGTCCGAGGCGGCCCACGGGCAGCCCCGATCCGGTACTAGAGCCACACAGCAGTCCGGCCGCGAGCAGGAACGGGACGGCCCCCGACACGGGGCGCCTCGCGAGCGTGAGCGTCAGGACTCCACTGGTGGACGGCACGAGACCTCCCAGGGACGCTCCGGGTCCGGCAGCAGAGGAAGACAGGGCTCCCGCCACGAGCAGGCTCAGGACAGCTCTAGGCACGCTGCGCCCCACGGCGATCACGCCAGCTCCAGGGGACAGTCAGCATCCAGCAGCGGAGGGAGGCAGGGATCGCGCCACGAGCAAGCCGAAGACACCTCCGGGCGCTCTGGGTCCCAGCACCGCCAGACAGCCCCCCAGGGACGGTCCGACTCGGCCCACGGGCGGTCAGGAGCCCGGGGAGAGAGCACACCACGATCCGGCCACGGGCAAGCAGCAGATGACCCTAGGCAGTCAGGCTCTCGGCGCCAACAGACTGCCACCGGCACAGACAGTTCCAGACACGCACAGTCTCCGCAGCAGGGACACGCGGCCGCTGGACCCGCGACAAGCAGACGCCGGGGGTCCAGTGTCAGCCAGGACAGCGAGAGCGAAGGCCACTCGGAGGACTCAGAGAGACAGGCCGGGGGCCAGCGTGCGCCCGCCCACGGTGTCTCAAGGGACAGCTCTGGCCACTCCAGGTCTCAGCAACGGGAACGCACCAGGGGCCAACACGCCGAGTCCGCCCAGGGACCCTCAGCAGCCGGAAGCACGGGAAGACACGGAGAGAGCCACGGACAGTCTCTAGACAGCCCCAGACAATCGGGCTCCCAGCACACGCAGGCCGAAACCTCCCAGGCAGAGTCCAGCCCAAGCAGCAGGAGGAGCAGGAGGCACGAGCAGTCACCGGACAGCGCCGGACACTCTGACGCCGCACCCGCACGATCCCCCTCGGGGAGACGCACACAGCGGGGACCCAGTCCCGGTCAGGCCAGCGACAGCGAGGCCCACGCCGAGCACTCGGGCAGACAGGCCACACGCACCCAGGGCAGGTCCGGGTCCCACGCACGGGAACAACAGGCACCGCCCCGCGGACAGACCGCAGACAGCTCCAGGCACGCGGGGGAGCAGCAGGCACAGACCTCCAGACACAGGCAGGCTGACGCCGCCCAAGGGCACTCGGCATCCAGCAGGAGCGAGAGGCAAGGGGGGCAAGGGGCCCGGCACGCACAGTCGGCAGACAGCTCCACGCACTCAGGCACCGGCCACGGACAGTCCTCCCGGGCGTCCGGCGGCCACGGACACCGCCACTCCAGCGTCAGCCAGGCCAGCGATAGCGAAGGGCAGTCAGTGGACTCCGAAAGCGAGTCGGCGTCAGAACACGGCCGCTCCGCTGACTCCCAGCGGGACCAACAGAGACCCTCCGGCCGCCGCTCGGGAGAACAGTCTGGACACTCACGCGCTCACCTCTACCAGCTCTCCCAGCACGAGCAGTCCGAGGCGGCCCACAGGCAGCCCCGATCCGGTACTAGAGCCACACAGCAGTCCGGCCGCGAGCAGGAACGGGACGGCCCCCGACACGGGGCGCCTCGCGAGCGTGAGCGTCAGGACTCCACTGGTGGACGGCACGAGACCTCCCAGGGACGCTCCGGGTCCGGCAGCAGAGGAAGACAGGGCTCCCGCCACGAGCAGGCTCAGGACAGCTCTAGGCACGCTGCGCCCCACGGCGATCACGCCAGCTCCAGGGGACAGTCAGCATCCAGCAGCGGAGGGAGGCAGGGATCGCGCCACGAGCAAGCCGAAGACACCTCCGGGCGCTCTGGGTCCCAGCACCGCCAGACAGCCCCCCAGGGACGGTCCGACTCGGCCCACGGGCGGTCAGGAGCCCGGGGAGAGAGCACACCACGATCCGGCCACGGGCAAGCAGCAGATGGCCCTAGGCAGTCAGGCTCTCGGCGCCAACAGACTGCCACCGGCACAGACAGTTCCAGACACGCACAGTCTCCGCAGCAGGGACACGCGGCCGCTGGACCCGCGACAAGCAGACGCCGGGGGTCCAGTGTCAGCCAGGACAGCGAGAGCGAAGGCCACTCGGAGGACTCAGAGAGACAGGCCGGGGGCCAGCGTGCGCCCGCCCACGGTGTCTCAAGGGACAGCTCTGGCCACTCCAGGTCTCAGCAACGGGAACGCACCAGGGGCCAACACGCCGAGTCCGCCCAGGGACCCTCAGCAGCCGGAAGCACGGGAAGACACGGAGAGAGCCACGGACAGTCTCTAGACAGCCCCAGACAATCGGGCTCCCAGCACACGCAGGCCGAAACCTCCCAGGCAGAGTCCAGCCCAAGCAGCAGGAGGAGCAGGAGGCACGAGCAGTCACCGGACAGCGCCGGACACTCTGACGCCGCACCCGCACGATCCCCCTCGGGGAGACGCACACAGCGGGGACCCAGTCCCGGTCAGGCCAGCGACAGCGAGGCCCACGCCGAGCACTCGGGCAGACAGGCCACACGCACCCAGGGCAGGTCCGGGTCCCACGCACGGGAACAACAGGCACCGCCCCGCGGACAGACCGCAGACAGCTCCAGGCACGCGGGGGAGCAGCAGGCACAGACCTCCAGACACAGGCAGGCTGACGCCGCCCAAGGGCACTCGGCATCCAGCAGGAGCGAGAGGCAAGGGGGGCAAGGGGCCCGGCTCGCACAGTCGGCAGACAGCTCCACGCACTCAGGCACCGGCCACGGACAGTCCTCCCGGGCGTCCGGCGGCCACGGACACCGCCACTCCAGCGTCAGCCAGGCCAGCGATAGCGAAGGGCAGTCAGTGGACTCCGAAAGCGAGTCGGCGTCAGAACACGGCCGCTCCGCTGACTCCCAGCGGGACCAACAGAGACCCTCCGGCCGCCGCTCGGGAGAACAGTCTGGACACTCACGCGCTCACCTCTACCAGCTCTCCCAGCACGAGCAGTCCGAGGCGGCCCACGGGCAGCCCCGATCCGGTACTAGAGCCACACAGCAGTCCGGCCGCGAGCAGGAACGGGACGGCCCCCGACACGGGGCGCCTCGCGAGCGTGAGCGTCAGGACTCCACTGGTGGACGGCACGAGACCTCCCAGGGACGCTCCGGGTCCGGCAGCAGAGGAAGACAGGGCTCCCGCCACGAGCAGGCTCAGGACAGCTCTAGGCACGCTGCGCCCCACGGCGATCACGCCAGCTCCAGGGGACAGTCAGCATCCAGCAGCGGAGGGAGGCAGGGATCGCGCCACGAGCAAGCCGAAGACACCTCCGGGCGCTCTGGGTCCCAGCACCGCCAGACAGCCCCCCAGGGACGGTCCGACTCGGCCCACGGGCGGTCAGGAGCCCGGGGAGAGAGCACACCACGATCCGGCCACGGGCAAGCAGCAGATGGCCCTAGGCAGTCAGGCTCTCGGCGCCAACAGACTGCCACCGGCACAGACAGTTCCAGACACGCACAGTCTCCGCAGCAGGGACACGCGGCCGCTGGACCCGCGACAAGCAGACGCCGGGGGTCCAGTGTCAGCCAGGACAGCGAGAGCGAAGGCCACTCGGAGGACTCAGAGAGACAGGCCGGGGGCCAGCGTGCGCCCGCCCACGGTGTCTCAAGGGACAGCTCTGGCCACTCCAGGTCTCAGCAACGGGAACGCACCAGGGGCCAACACGCCGAGTCCGCCCAGGGACCCTCAGCAGCCGGAAGCACGGGAAGACACGGAGAGAGCCACGGACAGTCTCTAGACAGCCCCAGACAATCGGGCTCCCAGCACACGCAGGCCGAAACCTCCCAGGCAGAGTCCAGCCCAAGCAGCAGGAGGAGCAGGAGGCACGAGCAGTCACCGGACAGCGCCGGACACTCTGACGCCGCACCCGCACGATCCCCCTCGGGGAGACGCACACAGCGGGGACCCAGTCCCGGTCAGGCCAGCGACAGCGAGGCCCACGCCGAGCACTCGGGCAGACAGGCCACACGCACCCAGGGCAGGTCCGGGTCCCACGCACGGGAACAACAGGCACCGCCCCGCGGACAGACCGCAGACAGCTCCAGGCACGCGGGGGAGCAGCAGGCACAGACCTCCAGACACAGGCAGGCTGACGCCGCCCAAGGGCACTCGGCATCCAGCAGGAGCGAGAGGCAAGGGGGGCAAGGGGCCCGGCACGCACAGTCGGCAGACAGCTCCACGCACTCAGGCACCGGCCACGGACAGTCCTCCCGGGCGTCCGGCGGCCACGGACACCGCCACTCCAGCGTCAGCCAGGCCAGCGATAGCGAAGGGCAGTCAGTGGACTCCGAAAGCGAGTCGGCGTCAGAACACGGCCGCTCCGCTGACTCCCAGCGGGACCAACAGAGACCCTCCGGCCGCCGCTCGGGAGAACAGTCTGGACACTCACGCGCTCACCTCTACCAGCTCTCCCAGCACGAGCAGTCCGAGGCGGCCCACAGGCAGCCCCGATCCGGTACTAGAGCCACACAGCAGTCCGGCCGCGAGCAGGAACGGGACGGCCCCCGACACGGGGCGCCTCGCGAGCGTGAGCGTCAGGACTCCACTGGTGGACGGCACGAGACCTCCCAGGGACGCTCCGGGTCCGGCAGCAGAGGAAGACAGGGCTCCCGCCACGAGCAGGCTCAGGACAGCTCTAGGCACGCTGCGCCCCACGGCGATCACGCCAGCTCCAGGGGACAGTCAGCATCCAGCAGCGGAGGGAGGCAGGGATCGCGCCACGAGCAAGCCGAAGACACCTCCGGGCGCTCTGGGTCCCAGCACCGCCAGACAGCCCCCCAGGGACGGTCCGACTCGGCCCACGGGCGGTCAGGAGCCCGGGGAGAGAGCACACCACGATCCGGCCACGGGCAAGCAGCAGATGGCCCTAGGCAGTCAGGCTCTCGGCGCCAACAGACTGCCACCGGCACAGACAGTTCCAGACACGCACAGTCTCCGCAGCAGGGACACGCGGCCGCTGGACCCGCGACAAGCAGACGCCGGGGGTCCAGTGTCAGCCAGGACAGCGAGAGCGAAGGCCACTCGGAGGACTCAGAGAGACAGGCCGGGGGCCAGCGTGCACCCGCCCACGGTGTCTCAAGGGACAGCTCTGGCCACTCCAGGTCTCAGCAACGGGAACGCACCAGGGGCCAACACGCCGAGTCCGCCCAGGGACCCTCAGCAGCCGGAAGCACGGGAAGACACGGAGAGAGCCACGGACAGTCTCTAGACAGCCCCAGACAATCGGGCTCCCAGCACACGCAGGCCGAAACCTCCCAGGCAGAGTCCAGCCCAAGCAGCAGGAGGAGCAGGAGGCACGAGCAGTCACCGGACAGCACCGGACACTCTGACGCCGCACCCGCACGATCCCCCTCGGGGAGACGCACACAGCGGGGACCCAGTCCCGGTCAGGCCAGCGACAGCGAGGCCCACGCCGAGCACTCGGGCAGACAGGCCACACGCACCCAGGGCAGGTCCGGGTCCCACGCACGGGAACAACAGGCACCGCCCCGCGGACAGACCGCAGACAGCTCCAGGCACGCGGGGGAGCAGCAGGCACAGACCTCCAGACACAGGCAGGCTGACGCCGCCCAAGGGCACTCGGCATCCAGCAGGAGCGAGAGGCAAGGGGGGCAAGGGGCCCGGCACGCACAGTCGGCAGACAGCTCCACGCACTCAGGCACCGGCCACGGACAGTCCTCCCGGGCGTCCGGCGGCCACGGACACCGCCACTCCAGCGTCAGCCAGGCCAGCGATAGCGAAGGGCAGTCAGTGGACTCCGAAAGCGAGTCGGCGTCAGAACACGGCCGCTCCGCTGACTCCCAGCGGGACCAACAGAGACCCTCCGGCCGCCGCTCGGGAGAACAGTCTGGACACTCACGCGCTCACCTCTACCAGCTCTCCCAGCACGAGCAGTCCGAGGCGGCCCACGGGCAGCCCCGATCCGGTACTAGAGCCACACAGCAGTCCGGCCGCGAGCAGGAACGGGACGGCCCCCGACACGGGGCGCCTCGCGAGCGTGAGCGTCAGGACTCCACTGGTGGACGGCACGAGACCTCCCAGGGACGCTCCGGGTCCGGCAGCAGAGGAAGACAGGGCTCCCGCCACGAGCAGGCTCAGGACAGCTCTAGGCACGCTGCGCCCCACGGCGATCACACCAGCTCCAGGGGACAGTCAGCATCCAGCAGCGGAGGGAGG
The DNA here is from genome assembly GCF_051225735.1 of Oryctolagus cuniculus. Lineage (NCBI taxonomy): Eukaryota > Metazoa > Chordata > Mammalia > Lagomorpha > Leporidae > Oryctolagus > Oryctolagus cuniculus. The sequence goes on from NC_142873.1 coordinate 46,409,544, forward strand.
CAGGGATCGCGCCACGAGCAAGCCGAAGACACCTCCGGGCGCTCTGGGTCCCAGCACCGCCAGACAGCCCCCCAGGGACGGTCCGACTCGGCCCACGGGCGGTCAGGAGCCCGGGGAGAGAGCACACCACGATCCGGCCACGGGCAAGCAGCAGATGGCCCTAGGCAGTCAGGCTCTCGGCGCCAACAGACTGCCACCGGCACAGACAGTTCCAGACACGCACAGTCTCCGCAGCAGGGACACGCGGCCGCTGGACCCGCGACAAGCAGACGCCGGGGGTCCAGTGTCAGCCAGGACAGCGAGAGCGAAGGCCACTCGGAGGACTCAGAGAGACAGGCCGGGGGCCAGCGTGCGCCCGCCCACGGTGTCTCAAGGGACAGCTCTGGCCACTCCAGGTCTCAGCAACGGGAACGCACCAGGGGCCAACACGCCGAGTCCGCCCAGGGACCCTCAGCAGCCGGAAGCACGGGAAGACACGGAGAGAGCCACGGACAGTCTCTAGACAGCCCCAGACAATCGGGCTCCCAGCACACGCAGGCCGAAACCTCCCAGGCAGAGTCCAGCCCAAGCAGCAGGAGGAGCAGGAGGCACGAGCAGTCACCGGACAGCGCCGGACACTCTGACGCCGCACCCGCACGATCCCCCTCGGGGAGACGCACACAGCGGGGACCCAGTCCCGGTCAGGCCAGCGACAGCGAGGCCCACGCCGAGCACTCGGGCAGACAGGCCACACGCACCCAGGGCAGGTCCGGGTCCCACGCACGGGAACAACAGGCACCGCCCCGCGGACAGACCGCAGACAGCTCCAGGCACGCGGGGGAGCAGCAGGCACAGACCTCCAGACACAGGCAGGCTGACGCCGCCCAAGGGCACTCGGCATCCAGCAGGAGCGAGAGGCAAGGGGGGCAAGGGGCCCGGCACGCACAGTCGGCAGACAGCTCCACGCACTCAGGCACCGGCCACGGACAGTCCTCCCGGGCGTCCGGCGGCCACGGACACCGCCACTCCAGCGTCAGCCAGGCCAGCGATAGCGAAGGGCAGTCAGTGGACTCCGAAAGCGAGTCGGCGTCAGAACACGGCCGCTCCGCTGACTCCCAGCGGGACCAACAGAGACCCTCCGGCCGCCGCTCGGGAGAACAGTCTGGACACTCACGCGCTCACCTCTACCAGCTCTCCCAGCACGAGCAGTCCGAGGCGGCCCACGGGCAGCCCCGATCCGGTACTAGAGCCACACAGCAGTCCGGCCGCGAGCAGGAACGGGACGGCCCCCGACACGGGGCGCCTCGCGAGCGTGAGCGTCAGGACTCCACTGGTGGATGGCACGAGACCTCCCAGGGACGCTCCGGGTCCGGCAGCAGAGGAAGACAGGGCTCCCGCCACGAGCAGGCTCAGGACAGCTCTAGGCACGCTGCGCCCCACGGCGATCACGCCAGCTCCAGGGGACAGTCAGCATCCAGCAGCGGAGGGAGGCAGGGATCGCGCCACGAGCAAGCCGAAGACACCTCCGGGCGCTCTGGGTCCCAGCACCGCCAGACAGCCCCCCAGGGACGGTCCGACTCGGCCCACGGGCGGTCAGGAGCCCGGGGAGAGAGCACACCACGATCCGGCCACGGGCAAGCAGCAGATGGCCCTAGGCAGTCAGGCTCTCGGCGCCAACAGACTGCCACCGGCACAGACAGTTCCAGACACGCACAGTCTCCGCAGCAGGGACACGCGGCCGCTGGACCCGCGACAAGCAGACGCCGGGGGTCCAGTGTCAGCCAGGACAGCGAGAGCGAAGGCCACTCGGAGGACTCAGAGAGACAGGCTGGGGGCCAGCGTGCACCTGCCCACGGTCACTCAGGAGACAGTTCTGTGTCTTTTCAAAATGAAATAGGTAATCATACGGGATCTGAATCTTATTCTACTCCTCTTAATGAACATGATCCTTCTTCTGTTTCTGATGAATCTACATATTCCTCTGATGTCCAGACGTCTAGAAATCATCATAGTTATGGTGCTAACAATTCACATTCTGTGATTTCTGAAAGGGCGCTTTATGGATCAGGTGTTGGTTGGAGACATGGAAGCTATGGGAGTGCAGATTATGAGTATGGGCAGTCATGGTTTGGACATTCTCCACGTGGAAATGTCCTTCAGAATGCCAGACCTGAAGGAATCATTAGTAGACATGAGCGCAGAATAGCATGTGGATATGGAGGAGATTATGGGAGATACAATAATATCAGCAGTAATAGGCACTCGGGAATATATAGTCTTTCTAGTAATATACCAAAACAGTTAGGATTTGGGCGGTCACAAAGATACTATTACTATGAGTGAGAAAGTAATGGAAAACTAATTAATCCAAAGAGTAGCAGAACAAATCAAGAACACAGCTTTGAATCTATATACTTTTTCATAATTCTGTTTGGGAGGTTATCTTTTTCTTTATTTTCTTTAACATATTATTATACTTTCATTTCTTTGGTGCAAGTTTCTTTTTATTCTCCTGTGATTTTTTAAGTTTATTCTGGAAACATTAAATGGAAATCAATGCTATTAACAGCTAAATTTGGGAAAGTGCACTGGTAGAGATTAGGGTTCATAATAGTGTTTTTCATTCTGATATTAAATTTTAGTTCTACTTTTGCTAAAAATGTTATTGGAGCCAAAAAGATAAGATCACTCTTCTGTAAGCCAAATCTGCTATATTAACATTAGGCCTCAAGATATCTGCCTCTTTTATCTTTGCATTAAAACTTTGTATTATTCTGAATTCATTAAAATCACTTTGGGAATACTCATTCAAAAATATACTGAATGAAAAATTAAAAATAAAGCTATCATATAACATAGTTGGTCTTGTCTATACTTATTTCCCAGAAACCCAAAAGACTTACTTCTCCATGGCCAGAATTCTATCTTTTTCCCATATCACTGGAAAGATATATGATTACATTGCAGTTTATGCCATTTAAATCATAAATGAGAAAAATTAGCCAAATCCTATATTTTTCTCCAACACAATCATTTTCCCTCATAGGCACCTTTAAGAAGTAAAAGGTCTTTGCTCAATCATGAATATCACCATCATTGATATAAAAAATGTCAACCTAAGCAGCTATTAGCTTGTAAAACCAAGATCAGGAAACAGAAATTACTAATCATAGTTCCTTCCACCAAAGACATGAGGAAATGCCTTCCAGTGAAGAATAAGGGAATAGGGAAGCTATGTGAAATCCCCTGTCAGAGGAAAAGCCTTAATGAAAATGTCAGAGTGTCCAGAAAGGAAATCACATGTACCTTTATGATTCAGCCAAGTGTATGAAGGGGGCTTGGGGGTGGTTGGGCGAACAGTAAAAGTATCAGCATGGTTCTATGATTAAAAGCAACACTCCTCTGTGAGAATCATACCCAAATTTTCCTTCCCATCAGATTAGATTGGAAGGCCAGTGTTTTCATTTTCAGATAAGTTTATCACACAGTCCATTCCAAAACTGCAATTAGATTTCAAGTCTCTAAACTCTCAAATTAATGGTTTCATAGAAGCTGTCTTTCTTGAAATTTTTCCTGAGTAAAACAAGCTAACATGGAATTGATTGTCAAAGTTTAAATGATCCCCAATAGGGGTAGTGAGTGAATGAAAAGCAACAAGCAAGCTCATCTTTCTAATTATCTCAGACAATATGGTGTGTGTCTTCACAATCACTTGAAAGGGGCACTTCCCTCCCATCTTCCCTCCTTCCTGTCTACAAATTTCCTGCTTCCCCAGTTGAGGTACTATCTCCAAATACCCTACAAAACTGCCAGCTCCACAAGGTTCCAGACCTGCAGGCCTTGCTGAACTGCTGCAGACACACATGTGGGGAGAAAATCCTGTCCATTTCTATGACAATTTTTGCCACCTTGTTCCCAGTCTCATAACCTGCTGATTCAGCTCACTCTCGTAGCTTCTCTCTAAAGAATTCAGGTCTCACTAACGGGATGAGGAATACAAAACTATAATGAAGAAATAATACAGACCCTCGGGGCCGTGCCGGGACCCGCGCGGACACAAAGTTTGTGGAAGAACAAACGCCAAAGGCTCAGATCTTCACAAGAAGCCTTGAGGAAGGCCTGGGCTTCGAATATGTGATGTTCCATAATGAAGCTGAGAAAAGAGTAGTTTGTGTTTTCCAAGGAGGTCCTCATCTGCAAGGAAACCATGGATACGTTCATGGAGGTGCCATTGCAACCATGATTGATATTACAGCTGGTACATGTGCAGTTTTAACTGGAGGATATGCCATGACTGCCAATCTAAACATCAATTTTAGAAGGCTTATTTATAAAGCTGGATCCTAACAAAGCCTGAAATAAAAGATCTTCTGGTGGGGGCTGGCATTGTGGCATAGAAGGTAGAGCTGCTGCCTGCAGTGTCAGCATCCTATATGGGCACCGATTCGAGTCCTGGCTCTCCACTTCCAACCCAGCTCCCTGCTATGGCCTGGGAAAGCAGCAGAAGATGGCCCAGGTCCTGGGCCTTTGCACCCACATATGAGACACAGAAGAAGCTCCCGGATCCTGGCTGCAGATCGGCCCAGCTTTGTCTGTTGCAGCCATTTGGAGAGTGAACCAGCAGATGGAAGACCTCTCTCTGCCTCTGCCTCTGCCTCTGCCTCTCTCTGTAACTCTGCCTTTCAAATAAATAAATCTTTAAAAAAAAAAAAAGAAAGAAAGAATACAGACGTGGCCTTAACTAAGCTGAGATGTGATGGAAGGACACTGACAGGCATCACAATAGAGACAGCCAGAAATATGTACTCTACAACTGCTGAACCCTCAATGTTTTCTCAAGAACCCATAAAAGACTGAAAATGTTTTCTTTCATGTCCCTGCTTGCTCAAGGATAGAATTACCACTCTTTTTTTGCTAGCTGACAACAAATTGGTTTACCCAAAAAGGTGCAAACAAGATTTACTGCAACATCACTTTTTTTTTGTTCTCTCTGCTTCCCTCTTAAACATCTGCTTTTGTTCCCTAACTCAGCCAACTAACTCTCTTGCAAGGAAATCAACAATTTTCAAACTAAATAACTAAATGTTTCTAAGTTTATCCTTGGCTGGAGTAATCTTCAGGCACAAACTCTGTCCTCCTTTCTCTCCCATTTCTATACAAAAGTTTTCTCCAATGTGTATCTACCTATATCAACTTCATCAGGCGGGAAAATATATAGAGAGAAGAGGGAGGGCAGGGCACGTTTATTGTTCACAGTCTTTGCCCACACATCTGCAGTCTCCTGTGAAGGGGTTTCTGTCAGTCTATCCACAGGAATTTGCATAGCTGCTCTGAAAACTTTTTGTTACTGCTGCACAGCAAGATAAGCACAGAAATTGAGGGTAAGGGCTTAGAAACATTTTTACAACAATTCGGTACTGATGTAGTACCCAAGTGTATGATCATTATTCAAAATTGTGTAAAAGTTGTAAGTCTCTGACAGACTGGAAACAAACCCTGATCCTTCACCACACACAATAAGAGAAACACAACCAACGGGGGTTTACACTCTGTCCAGCTAGTCAAGATATAAACAAGAGTGCCTCAATCAAATCTCTACATTAAATGGATAAGTATCTCCACAAATATCTAAAAATAAATGGAGCAATTCAAGAAACAAGAATAAGGAAGACAACATGACACCTCCAAAGGAATATAACAACATTTCAATACTAGAATGTGAAAATGATGAGACTGAAGAAACGCAGGAAATGGAATTCAAAAAACTGATCATAGGATTACTTAAAAGTAATCAGAAGCAAATCCATGAATTAAAGAAATGCATACAAGATGTGAATGAACACTTCTCACATGAAATTAAGATTTTAAAGAGAAATCAAAATGAAATATTGGTGAAGAATTCAATAGATCAAATTAAAAAATGCAAGGGAAAGCCTTAACAACAGAATCAGTGAGGCAAAAGAAAGGATATCCAAGACAAATTGCAGGAAATTTTACAGTCAGACCAAAAAAAAAGAAGAAATTAGAAAACTAAAAAAACAGTGTCAGAGATTTATGAGATACTATCAAATTACCCAACATTCTGGTCTAAGGAGTTCTTGAAGATGTGGAAAGACAGAATGGATTAGAAGGCCTTTTTACTGAAATAATTACAGAAAACTTCCTTAATTTAGAGAAAGAAAGGGACGTCCAAGTACAGGAAGTACACAGAATTCCTAAAAGACATAATCAGAAAAGATCCTCACCATGACACATTGTAGTAAAACTCTCCACAGTAAAACATAATTAAAAGATTCATTGCACAAGAGAAATGCCAGATTACTTTCAGAGAATCTCCAAGTAGACTCATAGCTGATTTCTCATCAGAAATCCTTCAGGCTAGGAAAGAATGGCAAGATATAGTACAAGTCTTAAGAGAAAAAAAACTGTCAACCCAAAATATTGTACCCTGCAAATCTCTCATTTAGGAATGAAGATGAAATAAAGACCTTCCATAAAAGAAATTCAAAGAATTTGTCACCACTCATCCAGCCTTATAAAAGATGTTTAAGGATGTGCTGCACTTAGAAACAGAGAAACATGGTCATCACTATGAAAAAATGTGAAGGCAGAAAATCTCCCAATAAAAATGTGCAAAGGGAATCCAAAGTAAACAATAGAAATATTTATGAAAGAAAATGTCAGGGCCACGCTGTTACTTATCAATAGTCACTTTGAAAGTAAATGGCCTCAGGCTGGTGCCGTGGCTCAATAGGCTAATCCTCCACCTGTGGCGCCGGCACCCTGGGTTCTAGTCCCGGTTGCTCCTCTTCCTGTCCAGCTCTCTGCTGTGGCCCAGGAGTGCAATGGAGGATGGCCCAAGTCCTTGGGCCCTGCACCCACATGGGAGACCAGGAGAAGCACCTGGCTCCTGGCTTCGGGTCAACACAGTACACTGGCCACAGTGGCCAACAGAAAAGGAAGACCTTTCTCTCTGTCTCTCTCTCTCCACTCTGCCAGAAGGAAGGAAGGGAGGGAGGGAGGGAGGGAGGGAGGGAGGGAGGGAAAGAGAGAGAAAGAAAGAAAAGATACAGACTGGCTGAATGGATTAAGAAATAAAACCCATCTATTTGTTGCCTACAAGAAACACATCTTATCAGCAAACACATCTCATCAACAAAGATACATGGAAAAAGATATTCCATGCTAACAGAAACAAAAAAAAAAATTGGTGTAGCCATCCTAATATCAGACAAAATAGACTTTAACACAAAACTGTTAAGAGAGACAAAGAAGGGCACTATGCAATGATTAAGGGATCAAATCAACAGGAAGATGTGACTGTAATAAATGTATATGCACTCAATTACAGGGCACCTGGTTATTTCAAAGAAATTAATGGATCTAACGGGAAACATAGACTCCCATACAATAGTAATGGGGGACTTCAATACCCCACTTTCAGTAATGGAAAAATCAGCCAGACAGAAAATCAGCAAGGAAACAACAGTTAATCGACACTATACACCAAATGGACCTAACAGATATCTAGGATAGACCACAGGCTAGGCCATAAGGCACATCTCAGCAAATTCAGAAAAATCAAAGTCATACCATGCATCATCTCTGCCCATAATGGAATACAATTGGAAATAAACAACTTAAGCATCTCTAGAACATATGCAACACATGGAGACTAAACAACACACTCCTGAATGAACAGTGGGTCATAGAGGCAATCATAAGAGAAATCAAAAACATGTTGAGGAACAGTTTTTTTTTTTCATACTATTTGTTCAACTCCTTATTTAGTATAGAGTTAATCTTCTGTGTATAAAGTTAATTGAAAATAGATTTTAGTGAAAAATAATAATGGGAATAGAAGAGAAAGGAGGAGGAAGGGTGGGAGAGCAGGTGAGAGGGCAGGTATGGTGGGAAGAATCACGATGTTCCTAAAGTTGTATTTATGAAATGCATGACACTTACATACCTTAAATAAAAGGTTTCTTGGGGAAAAAATAAAAAAAAAATTTAAAAGGAACCATAAAGCAGGAAGGTGTTGAAACCAAGGATAAGAAATCAAGTGTGAATTTTAGAGTCTGCCCTCAGACCCAGGCAAGATGGATAGGCGTGTCCATGTGTATTTGAATAAACACACACAAATGCATACACGCACAAACTTAACAGTCTCCTACAAAATACTAAAAGGAAGTCAAATAATAGACTTTGTGGAGGAATTCAGAGTCTCAGGTTGGACTTGAAGAATGGATTTGATGCAGGTAGAGAATAGGAAGAGGAAAAAAGGGACTGAGTAGGGATAGGGATTGAGAATGAGAACTCACAGGCTAATATTCTTCCATTATCAAATTTTAGATTTAAAATAACTAAGAAAATGAGATTGTACACTAAATACCCCAAATGGTTTAATGACTGGTCGATACTCACTTGAACCTGGAAAGAAATTAGTGCACTTTTTCTTGACCTTATCTAACACTCAGCAAACTTCTATTTTTGGATGGACATAGGCATTACTTAAAAATACATGAAATGCCTCTTTGGGGACTTTAGTCCTAACATTGGCCCAGTATATTCATCTTGTTTGAATCAGATAGTACAATGAATAATTCTGGTGGTAATGACTGAACCTCTATTTATAGAATACTGACACTTCTTGAACATGAAATGTTCCTGTTTCTATGTAAATGCAACTCTGCATTTGGGTGCAGTGGCTTCTGTTCATTTTAATTGCTGTCTTATTTAAATCCAAAGATTATATCAACAATTTTCATCCTACGTTACCCTCACACTCAAAACTGCCGTATATCCTCTGTAGGTCTGTGCTGTTGCTCAAAGAATAGTTTCTTTCTTTTATATATCTCACCCAACATGTTTATTTTGTACTTACTGGATTTTAAGATTATAAATATCTTATAATCAAATAAACTTGGTATATCAAACTAAAATAAAGTGGGCTAAATAAAAGAATTTAAAAATATAAAAAATAAAAAAGAACATACATACATAAATAAACAAATAATAAAACGAGGCTCTGAACCAAGTCAATAGAAGCAGCATTTCTGAATAGTGAGGTCAGTAGAATTTGGTCACTGATTGAATCTGGAGGGTAACTAAGAAGAAAGAATCCAGAATTATTTCCAGGATTCTATCCTGGGCAAGTGAATGGAATATGAGGTAAAGAATAAAATTATAAGAGGAAAAATTATAAGATCAATTTTGAACATCATAAGTTTGAGAAATGCTCAGGTAGGCAGACCTATGATATAAATATATACATAAATTTATATCTATAGTAATTGATACAAATATTTTTAAAAGACTGAATGTGTGTGTATACCACAATTCCTTTTAAAATTTTATGGGGCCAGTGCTGTGGCATAGCAGGTAAAGCCACTGCCTGAAGCGCCAGCATCCCATATGGGTGCCGGTTCGAGTCCTGACTATTCCACTTCCAATCCGGCTCTCTGCTATGGCCTGGGAAAGCAGTAGAAGATGGTCCAAGTCCCTGGGCCTCTGCACCTATGTGGGAGACCCAGAAAAAGCCCCTGACTCCTGGCTTCGGATCGGTGCAGCTCTGGCCATTGTGGCCATTTGGGGAGTGAACCAGTGGATGAAAGACCTCTAGCTTACTCTCTCTTTGCCTCTGCCTCTCTGTAACTCTTTCAAATAATAAAAAGTAAGTAAATTAATTTTTAAAATCTCATTGTTTATATTTAAGAGGTATGACATAGTGTTTTGATATATTTAGTGAAACACAAGATCTAAGGAGCATAAGGACAGAACTCAGTGAGATACTACTGCAATCTTGAATATTGTCAGCTTAAAGTCAGTACTTTAAGGGGGCCGGTGCTGTGGTGCAGTGGGTTAACGCCTTGGCGTTAGGCGCCGGCATCCCATGTGGGTGCCAGTTCGAGACCCTGCTGCTCCACTTCCAATCCAGCTCTCTGCTATGGCCTGGGAAAGCGGTAGAAGATGGCCCAGGTCCTGGGCCCCTAAACCCGAGTGGGAGAGCCGGAGGAAATTCTTGGCTCCTAGCTTCAGATCGGCACAGTTCTGGCCGTTGTGGCAATTGAGGAGTGAACCATCAGATAGAGGACCTATCTCTCTCTCTGCCTCTCCTCTGTGTGACTCTGACTTTCAAATAAATAAATCTTTTAAAAAAATCAGTACTTTAATATTCATCCAAGGCTAGAAATGTTCAACTATATTGGTAGCAATTATAACTTGATCTATTAAAAGTACTAAATAATGATTTTTCCACCATGAGAAATAAAGAGAATAAATATTTACTGACTTTTCCCTATGTATCACTTTCCTCAAAATATGACAATGCAAAAATTATCATCCTCCTTTATTTTTAAAGATTTATTTTATTTATTTGAAAGGCAGTATTATGGGTGGCAGGGGGAAGAGAGAAAGAGAATCTTTCATCCAATAGTTTACTGCCCAAATGGCTGCAACAGTCAGGGATGGGCCAGGTCACACCCCGGAGCCAGGAGCTTCTTTTGGGTCTCCCACATGTGTGCAAGGGCCCAAGAACCTAAATCATCTTTTGATACTTTCCCAGGTGCATTAGCAGGGAGCTGGGTCAGAGTGGAACAGCTCAGACTCAAACTGACACCTATATGGAATGCCAGCATCACAGGCGGCAGCTTAACCCACTATGCCACAGTGCCAGCCCCTATTCTTCTTTTAATAATAAAACTGATGAGCAGAAATGTCGACAATGTTACCTAAATGGATAAACTGAGAGATAAAGCTGAAATTTAACTCGGATGGTCTGCCTTCAAAGCTCATGTCCTTTCAACTACAATATATTGCCTTGCATGGTTTCTGACGCAGAGTAGATTCAGTTGAAACAACTCTTTTCCTGACTTCCTCTAGAAATAAGTTCACAGTTCCACTTTACCAAAAACATAGAAGGTAAAATCTTCTTCATACTCACTCAAGAATAGCCCTGTCATAAGTTCATTGAGTAAGGAAGAAATACACAATAGTGTAAGAAAAAGATATTAAGGTACAGTGGTATGAATGTCTAACCATGTTTAGTAGTAAGGAAGAAATGGTTCAGATAAAGCTCAATTGAGGAGATTTATGCACTGAATCTTTACAAATAGCTGGGAGTATACCAGGTTGACTTTGGAAAGAGAGTTCAAGTATTCCAAGAGGATTAAATATCTCATGCAAAATCCCAAAGGTTGGCTCAAGAAACTGATAGTTCAAACATAGCCAAGACATAAGATGAATATGAGGGAAATGCCACAAAATGATTCTGGAAACATAGGAACTAGATCAAAAGGGGCCTTATAAGTCACACTAAGGTGTTTGGTCTCTGTTGTCTGATAAAGGGAAACAATAAAGGGTTTTAAGCAGAAAAGCCACGTGATTACATTTATATTTTTAAAAGAACATTTTGTTTGCAAGACAGGAAGGGGTTGATATCTGTGGCAAGACTAGCTATGAGATCACTACTATCTATGCAAAATTATGTGAGAAAGTAACAATAGAGCAACACTGAATGCCAAAGATAGGACTGAGATAAACTGGATATGATTTGGGGATAGATTGAATGTGGTGATTACACAAGAAGGATGAGTCTTAGGTGATCTGTCAGGTTTCTGGCTTGGATTTCTAAGTACACAGAACACATCTGAGATGGGAAAAGACTACAGTAGTTCTCCTTTATCTACAGTTCCATTTTCTGCAGTTTCAGTTACCTATGCTCAACCACAGTACAAAAACACTACATGGAAAATTCTAGAAATAAGCAATTCAAAGTTTTAAATTGTACACTGTTCTGAATAGTGTGATGAAGTCTCACACGATCCTACACAGGACATGAATGTCCACGCTGTATACACCACAGCTCATTAATCATTGAGTAGCCTTTTCAGTTATCACTTCTCAGTTACCAGATCATGATGGTGGGATCACAGTGCTTATGTTCAATTAACTGTTATTTTACTTAATAGTGGCCCCAAAGCCCAAGAGTAGCAATGCTAGCAATTCAGTTATGCCAAACAGAAGCTACAAAGTGCTCCCTTTAAGTGAAAAGTGAAAGTGTAATCATATATTCTGGAAAACCACATTCATATAACTTTTATTAAAATACACTATTATAATTATTCTATTTTATTATTGTTTATATCTTATTGTGCCTAATTTATAAGTTAAACTTTATCTCAGGTATATATGTAAAGGAAAAAAAATAACATATATATAGGGTTTGGTACTATCCAAGGTTTCAGGTATCCACCAGGGAATGTATCTCCTCTGGGTAAGAAGGGATTACTGTACCTTAATAGATTAATTTACTTTACTAGAACTTTCTATCAGTTTTAAGTTGAATCAGCTGTTGCACACATATCCTAACCCACAGTTCATAAACTAGTCCACTTGAAGGCCAAATCTAACCTACAGATGTTTATTATTTGAGTTGTATTTTGTTATCTTAAGTGTTGTGAATCAATTTAATTGGATGACTCCACATAAAAACATGGAGAGCTGACTTCATGCTGTAAAACAGACTATTTTCAGTAGACTACTATTTTCCAGCTGAAGACAAAGAGCATCACTTAAGAAGTAAGACTGCCACCTATTGGTTATAGATATATAGCACTGGTTTTTCAGAATCTATTATCTCCCCTCCACTAAAAGCTGCCTCATTTGTTCAGATCATCAACCTGACAGGCCCCTTCAGGTAAATGGATATGTGACCTTTCATGTAATATCTGAAGCACACTGAAACTCCTCTCATCACTACCAACCCACATTTCACTCCACAGTCAGAGAAACTTGAAGTCAATCGAGGGGGAACTAGAGCAATAATTACATAATGAATAGCAATAGGAATTGGAATAGGCAGTGGGCCTTTCAACAACAATATGAAAATGCTTAAATTTCTCTTATTATTTGGACTCTTATGTGTCCTTTTGCTCTGAGATAGTGTGTGGCATAAAATACTAAGAGGGTATCAGAGTGGGATCAGGAGAAAATCTAAAACAAGCTGCTAGGACTAACAATTCTTCCAGATCATCAACTAAAGGGCTACAACAGGTTTATTAAATTCTCAATTGGTTCACAAAGCTCATCCAAGTAAGAAAACATACAGAGATCTGAGGCTGAACTCTGAGGAGTATGCAATTCTCTGGTAGCTCCCTTCAATATCTGTCTTTCTAGAATAAAATTCCTAAAGTGCCAGCTGTGTGAGAATTGAACACATGTTAAATTATCTTTATGAAGAATTCTTGAAGGCAATCAGAGTTAGAAAGGAACTGTGCACAAGAGGTCTTCAAAAAGTTCATCGAAATGTGGACTATGAGAAAACAATTCATGGATTTCAAAAATTTGTCACACCAATATAAACTTACCTTTTAATTCCATTTTCCCACAGATTTTTTAAAGTACCCTTCTATAAGTCCTAGTAGCTGACCCTAAAGAAGTGGGATATTCATGAACTACCTGAGAAATCCAGCAAACCAAATTCAACAGCATACCAAAAGGAAAAATCTGGGAGGCCGGCACTATTGCATAGTGGGCTAAGCCTCCCACTGTGGTGCCAGTATCCCATATGGGCACCAGTTCATATCGTGGCTACTCTTCTTCATACCTGGCTCTTTTTATAGCCTAGGAAAGCAGTGGATAATGGTACAAGTGCTTGGGTCCCTATACCCACTTGGGAGACCTGGGGGAGGCTGCTGGCTCTTGGCTTCGGATCAGCCTAGCTGGAGCTGTTGCAGCCATTTGGGGAGTGAACCAGCAGATGGAAGACCTTTCTCTCTGTCTCTCTGTAAGTCTACCTCTCAAATAAATAAATATTAAAAAAAAAAGGAAGAATCTGATAGGATTTATCCCTGCAATTGAGAATGGTTTACCATATGCAAATCAATGTGATACAGAATGAAACATTAAAACCACATGATCCATGATCAGGGCCAGTGCTGTGGCACAGCAGGTAAAGCCGCTGCCTGCAGTGCTGGCATCCTATATGGGTGCTGGTTCGAGTCCTGGCTGCTCCACTTCTGATCCAATTCTCTGCTATGGCCTGGGAAAGCAGTAGAGGATGGCCCAGGTCCTTGGGTCTCTGCACCCACATGGGAGACCCCAAAGGGGCTCCAAGCTCCTGGCTTTGGATTGGCCCAGCCATGGTCATGTTGGTCAACTGGGGAATGAACCCGTGGATAGAAGACCTCTCTCTTTCTCTCTCTCTCTGTAACTCTGTCTTTCAAATAAATAAATAAATAAATCTTTCAAAAAAAAGATGGGGAGTAGGGAGGCCAAAAAAACCAACCAAAAAAAAAAAAAAACATGATCATCACAATAGAAGCAGAAAAAGCATTTGACAAAATTGAACATTCATGCATAATAAAAATAAAAACATCTACAGAAAAAGGGTATAGGAGGGACTTATCAACATAATGAAGACAATATAGAAAAAGCTCACAGCCAACATAATCATCACCAGGGGGGAAACTGAAAACGTTTCCTCAAGTATTTGGAAAAAAGCAAGGATGCCTACTCTCTAAGCATCACAGTATGAGAAGTCTCAACAAAAGCAACTAGATAAGAAAAGGAAATTTAAAACTACCCAATTATTAAAGCAAGAGATAAAATTGCCTCTGTTTTCATATAACATGATCTTACATATAGAAAACCCCAACTCAACAACAACAATAACAAAAAGCTGTCAGAACAAATAAACACATTCAATAAAGTTCTAGGATACAAAATCAACATATAAAAATCAGCGGCAGGGTTGTTGGTGTTGTGGCTTAGCAGGCAAAGTCCGCCTGAGATATCAGTATCCTGTATGGGTGCTAGTTGTGAGTCTGGCTGCTCCACTTCTGATCCAGCTTTCTTCTAATGGTCTGAGAAAAGCAGCAAAACATGGCCAAGCATTTGGGCCCCTGCCACCCACGTGGGAGACCTGGATGAAGTTTTTGGCACCTGGCTTCAGCCTAGCTCAGCCCTAGTGGTTGCAGCCATTTGAGGAGTGAATCAGCGGATTGAAGATCTTTTTATGTAGCTCCCTCTTTCTCTGTAACTCTGACCTTCAAATAAATAAATGTTTTTTAAAAATTCAGAGGCATGTTTATACACAATGAGCTATCTAAAAATGAAATTAAGAAAACAATTCAATTTATAATAGTAACAAAAAGAACAAAATGCTTAAGAATAAACTTAATCCAAGAGGTGAAAGACTTGTACACTGAAATTAAAATGTATTTATGAAGAAAATTAAAAATGATACATATAAATGGGAAGATACCCCATGTTCATGGGTTGGCAAAATTAACATTATTAAAATGAGACCTACAGATTCAATGTACTACCTATCAAAGTTCCAAGGGCATCCTTTAAAAATAGAAGAAAAAAATTTTAAAATTCATATAGAACCACAAAAGGCCCAGAAGAGCCAAGGTAGTCATGAAAAAAAACAAAGCTGGTAGCTATGTCAGGTCCCTGTTAGAATGAGAAAAGAGGAAATCCTTTGAAGATTGGAAAAGATTGAGGCTGGCGCTGTACCACAGTGAGTTAAAGCTACCACCTGCAGTACCAGCTACCAGTGTGAGTCCCAGCTACTCCAATTCTTATCCAGCTCCCTGCTAATGTGCCAGGGAAACTGCAGAAAACAGCCCAGGTACCGGGGCCCCTGCACCAACATGGGAGACTCGGAAGAAGCTCCTGGCTCCTGGCTTCATATCAGTCCAGCTCTAGCCATTGTGGCCATCTGAGGAGTGAACCAGCAGATGGAAGACCTCTCTCTGTGTGTGTGTGTCTTCCAAATAAATAAATAAATAAATCTTAAAAAAAAAAAAAAAGAGTGAAAAAGATGCTTGCTTCTGCCCAAAAGCTGCCTTTAGCAAGACAAAATAACAATCCCACTCCTCCGAGGAGTTTCTAGTTTTATCATGAGAATAGCAAGAAAATCATGATGGCCTTTTTTGTTTCACCATGAGCAGGCTAGCAAGGATTCTGATTCTGGCCCTCTGATGAGTTTTGTCCAGAGTCTCTAGCTAATTGTTAGCTGCTATTCTGTTTTTCCCCAGAACTGTGCTTAAAAGACTGTACTTGCAACCAGTTTCTTGGCCTTGCTCTCTTGGAATCCCCTCCTGAGGCTGCAGCAGAAGGTTTCTGACTTAAATCTTGCTTTCTCACTGTCCTGTCTGCTTGGAAACTCTTCTTCTACATGAGACAAAAACAGAGGTCACTTTCTTTGTCACCATTTCCCCATAACAGCATCACACTTATGATTGTAAAATATATTACAAAACTATTGTAATCAAAATAGCATGATATTGGTACAAGAACACACATACAGATAAACAGAATACAACTGAGAGCCCAGAAATAAACCCATGCAGTTGCCCAATGATTTTCAACAACAGTGCCAAAAACACACCATGAAGAAAAGGCAGTCTCTTCAATAAATCACGATGAGGAAACTGAATATCTATATGTATAAAAAAAGAAATTGGACTCTCAGTTCACACTATTAAAAAATCAACTAAAAATGGATAAGACTTAAACATAAGACCTGAACTAAAACTACTAGAAGAAAACACTTGGAAAAAGCTCTTTATCATTGCGCTGTACAATGATTTCCCTTTTCAGAGGCTGGGTGATTTGGATACAACACCAAAATCAAGGGTACAAAAGGCAAAAACAGGAAAGCAGGATTGTATCAAACTAAAATTTTTCTGTATAGCAAAGAAAACAATCAACATAGGGAAGAATGGAGGGAAAATTTGTAAACCATACATCTGATAAGGGGTCAACATCCAAAATATAATACACACACATACACACAGAATTCAAACAATGAAATAGCAAAAATACCAAATAACACAATTTTAAAATGAGGTAAGTTCATTAGATATTTCTTAAAAGAAAAAAATAGCCAACAGGTATATGAAAATATGCTCTACATCAGTAATTATCAGGGAACTGCCAACCAAAATCACAATGAGTATCTCGCAGCTGTTAGAATGAAAAACCATTATCAAAAAAGATAAGAATGTGGAGAAAGAGATTCTTAGATACTGTTGGTGCAAATGTAAGTTGGTACAGTCATTTTGGAAAACATATGGAAGTTCCCCAAAAAAAATAAAAATAGAACTACCCTTCTGACCCAGCAATCCCACTTCTGGGCATATACAAAAGAAAAATAAAATCTGTTACTAGAAGAGTTATTTGTATCTGATGTTTATGGTGATTATTATCCATAATAGCTAAGACATGGAAACAAACTTCAATAGATGAATGTCCCTGATTAGACAAATGGATATAGAGAAGCAATAGATAGATACATAATGGAATACTATTCACTCCTAAAAAGAAAGAAATCCTGCCATTTGTGACAAAAATGGATAAACTTAAAGAATCTTGATGTGAATGGAATGGGAGAGGGAGTGGGAGATGGGAGGGTTGCGGGTGGGAGGGAGTTGAGGGGGAGAGCCACTGTAATCCATAAGCTGTACTTTGGAAATTTATATTTGTTAAATAAAAGTTAAAAAAGACATTATAAGTGAAATAAATTGCACACAGACAAATGCTGCATGATCTCACTCATGTCAAAGTGTGGGATCTAAAATAATTGAATCCATAGAAGCACAGAACAGGATGATAATTGCTAGAGGTTGGTAGAAATGCTAAGATGCTGACCAGAAGGTACAAAGTTTTAGTAATGCAGATGAGTAAATTCTAGAACTGTAATGTATAACATGGTGACTATATTTAATAATAAAATTGTATTATGTACTTGAAATTTGCTGAGGGTATATCTTAAGTGTTCTCATCGCAAGAAGAAAAGTCTTCACTATATAAGTACATGTTAACAATCTTGATTATGATCATTTCACAATGTATCAAAACATTAAGCTGTATACCTTAAATTATATACAATTTCTATTTGACAATTATAACCCCAAATAAAGCTGAAAAACATAAATTCTCCCTATAAAAATACTGGGCCTGGTGACTTCAGCAGAATGAAAAGGAGATGAACCTAGCTCCATGCTTTTCTCATAAACAAGTACATATTTCATTTATATAAACTGCTACTATTGGGGCTGGTGCTATGGCATAGTGGGCTAAGACTCCAACTGCAGTGCTGGCATCCCATAAGAGCTCCAGATCATGTCCCAGCTGCTCCTCTTCCAATATAGCTCTCTGCTGTGGCCTGGGAAAGCAGTAGAAGATGGCCCAAGTCCTTGGGCCCCTGCACCTGCGTGGGAGACCCAGACGAAGCTCTTGGCTCCTGGCTTCGGATCAGCACAGCTCCAGCCGTTGCAGCCAATTGGGGAATGAACCATCGGATGGAAGACCTTTCGCTCTATCTCTCCCTCTCTGTGTCTGTAACTCTATCTCTCAAATAAATAAATACATCTTTAAAAAAATGATAACGATGGGGCTGGTGCCACGGCTCACTAGGCTAATCCTCCACCTGCGGGGCGCTGGTTCTGTCCCCGTTGCTCCTCTTCCAGCCCAGCTCTCTGCTGTAGCCCGGGAAGGCAGTGGAGGATGGCCCAAGTGCTTGGGCCCTGCACCCACATGGGAAACCAGAAGAAAGCACCTGGCTCCTGGTTTCGGATCAGCACAGCACACCGGCCATAGCAGCCATTTGGGGGGTGAACCAATGGATGGAAGACCTTTCTCTCTCTCTCTCTCTTTCACTGTCTAGCTCTGCCTGTAAATAATAATAATAATAATGATGATGATGATGATGATGATGATTAAAAAATCTACTATTTCCAAAAAGCAGCTAGCTCTTTCCAAAATGTAACTTTATTCTTTGGTGTTAGACATTTTATTCACCTGAGCTTCTTTCATGAAAATAGTGTGGGGGGGAAACAGCAAGAGAAAAATGTGAGGTAAAACTAATATTGACCAATTGATCATTTCCTAAGCCGAGATCTATTTCAACTGAAATCCAGCCAAAAGTCGTGCTTCATCTCTGAGCGAATATTTTATACTTTTTCAAGTACTATGAATTAATTTTTATAAAGCCTGGAGTTCTCCAAGGAGTTAAAACCACAGGATTCAATTTATAATTCTGGAATCCAAAACTACTGCTCCAAAACCTTGTGGTAAATTCCACAACAGTGTTTTATGTTATAATGATTGCCTACTATACGCCAAGCAGTCTCCTGAGAATTTTACATGGATTAGCTCATTTAATCCTTATAATAACCTTGAGGAAGGTATTATTATTGTGCATATATTAGAAACAATAAAATTAAAGAATAAGAAGATAATTGACTTGCCCAAGGAGGCAAACATGGGACCAGATGTTAATCCAAGGCAGTAAAATTCCAAGCTTCTGTTCCCATCCACTATACAACTGCATCCCTACTTAACAGTGGGATATGGAAGAGACTCTGCTCAGAAATACAGACTCCCGACCTCCACTGCCGGGCCTCCAGGACTCAGAAACTCTTAAAATTATTCAAATGATCTCTGGGACCATGAGTTTATCTGATTAGATTGCAAGAATGTTAATATAAATAAACAATCAATCGTTAATACTGGGGCCGGCGCTGTGGCTCACTTGGTTAATCCTCTGCCTGCGGTGCCAGCATCCCATATGAGCGCCAGGTTCTAGTCCCGGTTGCTCCTCTTCCAGTCCAGCTCTCTGCTGTGGCCCGGGAGGGCAGTGGAGGATGGCCCAAGTGCTTGGGCCCCTGCACCCACGTGGGAGACCAGGAGGAAGCACCTGGCTCCTGGCTTTAGATCGGCACAGCACCAGCCGTAGTGGCCATTTGGGGAGTGAACCAACGGAAGGAAGACCTTTCTCTCTGTCTCTCTCACTGTGTATAACTCTACCTGTCAAAAAAAAAAAAAAAAAAAAAAAAAGAGAAAAAAAAAAAAATCGTTAATACTATGACTTAGTGCTTCTCTGCCGTGGCCTCACACTTTCCACATTTTAATTTGGAAACCTACTAAAGAGGCTGCTTGCCAATGATCAATTGAACACTCATTGTTATAATAAAATTCTATACCCCACTGAGATTAAAAGCACAGCAAACTAGGAAGAGAAGAGATATGCATACATATACTAAGCTAAACACATGTACAAGAAAGTACACAACAGTGCTATTTATAACAATGAAAAATTGGTAAGTAAACAAATAGCCATCTGCAGTAAAAGGAATATATAATTTTAGCACATTCATATAATGTAGTAAAACAGAACAGTGAGAATGAATGACTGATAACTGCATGCAAAGGCAAGTGTTAAATGAAAAAAATAAAAATAAAAAACCAAACATATGATTCCTTTTATACAAAATTATATTTTTTAAGATTTTATTTATTTATTTGAAAGGTAGAGTTACAGACAGTGAGATAGAGAGACAGAGAGAAAGGTCTTCCTTCCATTGGTTCACTCCTCAAATGGCTGCAACAGCTGGAGCTCTGCCAATCCAAACCCTGGAGCCAGGTGATTCTTTCTGGTCTCCCATGCAGGTGCAGGGCCCAAGTACTTGGGCCATCTTCCACTGCTAGCTCAGGCCATAGCAGAAAGCTGGATTGGAAGAGGAGCAGCCAAGACTAGAACTGGTGCCCATATGGGATGCTGGCACCGCAAGCGCAGAATTAACCTGCTCCATGGCGCCAGCCCCTATACAAAATTATGTAAACAGGTAAAACTAATCGATAGTGTTAGAAGTCAGGATAATGATTTCTCTTTTAAAAAAAAAAAGATTTTATTTGTTTATTTAAGAGGCAGAGCCACAGTGAGAGGGAGAGACAGAGAGAAAGGTCCTCCATCCAATGGTTCACTCCCCACATAGTTGCAACAGCTGGAGCTCCGCCGATCCAAAGCCAGGAGCCAGGTGCTTCTTCCTGGTCTCCCATGTGGGTTCAGGGGCCCAAGGACCTGGGCCATCCTCCACTGGTATCCCAGGCCATAGCAGAGAGCTGGATCGGAAGAGGAGCAGCCAGGACTAGAACAGGCGTCCAAATGGGATGCTAACGCTGCAGGCGGAGGATTAACCTACTGTGCCACAGAGCGGGCCCCAATGATTACTCTTTCAGGGGCTTCTGGGAGTAGCTGGGTGTGGGGCCCCATGGGCTGGCCAGCCATGGGGTCCCCATGTCAGGGTTTGGTCTGATAGCTGTCGTTGTGTCTTTATTGCAAGGCGGATGTTGCTAGTTTCGGTTAAGGCAATGCTTTCCAGCGGTCGGGACTTACCAGAGAAGTTGAGCCTGTCTCGTAAACAACAAGATGGCGCCGAGGACTGTGCGGTGAGCCTGCCTGCTGCGTGACACTTCATCTGATTGGCCCGAGGATGCGTGCACACCACGTGAACAAGCAGCGGATTGGAGTGTTCCGTGCATGGACTACAGCCCGCTTGCGATTGGTTGAATTTCGTATATAAGCTGTGTGCCTAGGAAGGAGGGGGCTTTTTTTCTCTCTCCTCTCTTCCTCCTTTCATGCTTTCTCGGTCGCTGTTATTTTCTCAATAAAAGTCTACTGAAGACCGATAAGCTGCGAGCAATGTCGTTCCTTTGCGGGCAAGGGAACAGCAGCTGGGTACTTATTACATGAATGATTTAGTTTGAAAAAAATCATCAATTCATACCTGTACGATCTGTGTACTTTCATAAATATATTACACTTCAATCAAAAATCATACACACACACACACACACACACACACACACAAAACCAGAACATCAGGATTCAGAAACTAGGTCAAAAGTAGAGTAACCCAAGCATCTTTCCTACTCTCCCTATCCTACTGTGCATCCTCTCCAAAGGCCAACTTGTCATATGCCTCCCCATGCTTCCCTCTCCTATACAACCTCTAGCCATTTGAAGACTTCTTAATGATTATTTTCTAATTCTCTCTTCAGTACCACACATCAATATTAGAATTCAGTGTCCTAAATGCTCAAGACTTCTAGATGCCATAAAGTTTAGGGCATGATATAAAAAAGGTTAACATAGCAAGATGATGAAATAGTCTCAGGACTGAAGGGGAACAGTAAGCATAGTGGAAAGGGACTGGACTTGGGAACTCTGAGATTTGACAGCCTTGTTAGAGAAGGAAGAGAGAATAGCCAGAGACAGTGCCCAGAAACAAAAAATACTAGCACTTACGTTGCAGAGAAAGCTCCATGTCAAGGACTCAAACTGGGGCTATAAGAGACAATGGGCCACAAATACACAATACTCTCTGCTGAGAAGTTCCTATAAATAAACCTTCAAACTCCACCAAATTCGTAACTGTCTCTCAAATGAAGTCATACTAGATATTTACAATGTAACTTTAGATAGCAAATCATATTTAATTTGAGGGAGGAAAACACAGTACACCTAAGTCATTCAGGGACAAGAAGAGAAAGGGATAAATACAAATTTTTTTGTTTTTAACCAATTTGGTAGCATGATCTTCCTCCACTCCTATGTTCCTGGCTCTTTTGCTATTTTCTAGTAAAGTTCTCATTCATAGGATCTGCAATCACAGAGGCAATCGAAATGCAAAAGACAATATTTGAAGAAACTCTACCCAGATCACATTGAACCTATAGGACCCTCATCATTCTTCAAGAGGTCTCCAGGAAATATCCTCATAGAGGAAAAATCCTTGAAAAAGAAAAAAAAATTTACATTCTCAGATCCTCTTCTACTACAAACACATGCACATCCAGAATTTCACCCCAATTAAGACAGCCAATATCAGGATAACAATTAAAATCTGACAATTATATAATAATAATATCTATGAGTTTTAATATAATTAAAATGTTAGGCAATGTGCCAGAAAAGTGATGTAATCAGTTTATTTAATATTTCAACAGCCCTTTGAAATAGGCATTATTATCCTCATTTTAGGGATGAGGAAACAGATTCAGAGAGGCTCGGTAACTTGTCTGAGGTCACACATGAGTAGATGGAAGAGCCAGGAGGCAAATCAAGTGAGTCAGACTCCAAAGCCTTTGGAGCTGACATTGTTCCAACATGGCTTATGGCCTGGTCTACTCAAGAAGAGCACCAATATAATGACAATCATGTTATTAAGTCAACTCCGTCATATAAACTTACCTTAAAAGGTTTTGCTTTCATAATTGCAAAAAATAAAAATATTAGTTGAAGTACATCCACACAATAAACAAATTATGTATAATTCAGGGATAGTTATTTTGAGTGATGAAAGCACACATTGTGTGAGTACTAATGGGACCCAACAAAAAGGTAAGGAAGTGGAAGAGGAGTTGGATCCCAGGGCACATGGATGACAAGTTTTGAAACTATGGGGGAAGAGTTAAGACTACCCTATATACCCTTTAAAGAGTACGCCGGGAGAGAAGAGGATTCACTCTGAAGCAGTCAAGATGCAGAGTCTGTTACACCTAACTTGACTGCTATGCTTACCACTCCTGGAGATGCTACTAAAAATGTCTAATGCAGCTTTGAGAGATTTTGACACAAACTGGGAAATTCTAAAATAGAGATGAATCCAAGTCAGTGCTGAAGGACACTGATAACAGCATTAAAATGCTGATGGAGAAACTGAGCCAGCATTCAACCACCAGAAGATCAGCACTGACTGAAGAATCAATGGCTTCAACACAAAAGTACATCACAGCTGACATATGGCCAAACTTAAAGGACTTCTGGAACTGTACCCCAGTGATTATTCTGCAATATAAAATAATATTACAGTTATTATATCCTACCTGTTGAATACCCTCCCCCAAGCTACCCAAAGGCTGAAAATTACAATTAATATGCTGCTGGTGATTCTATGTAACCAACTCTATAATCCTCTTCACTCCATGAATAAACCACTGGCCACTCAATTTATTCTGGGTCCTAAGACTAAACATCATCATACATCCCAGATGATTCACATCACAATCAATTCATACAATCGTAGATGGAAGAGCTAGGAGACAAAAAGAATGTTTCTGTAAACAGAATGTTTCTCACATCAACAGGGCCATAATTCTGATTACAAGCTCAATCTTCCTACTCCATCAATTCATCATTGTTTATTCCCAACTCTTCCATAAATATATGAGGCAACCAGCTCCCCTTCTAAAGTAAAAGCAGTGGTGCATCCAGCTGAACCATGGTTGGCTCATTTTAAGTCTCTCTCCCTCTCGCCCTTGCTCTCCCCCTCCCTCTCTCCCTCCCCCTCTCCTTCCTTTTTAAGATTTTATTTATTTATTTGAGATGTAAAATTACAGAAAGAGAGAGAGAGACGGAGAGAAAGACCTTCCATCTGCTGGTTCACTCCCCAAATGGCCTCAATGGCTGGCGCTGAGTAGATCCAGAGCCAGGAGCCAGGAGCTTCTTCCAGGTCTCCCACATGGGTACATGGGCCCAAGCACTTGGGCCGTCTTCTACTGCTTTCCCAAGCCATAGCATGGATCTGTGTTATGGATGAAACAGTGGCAGCCATTGTCTCACACAGAAGAAGAATTTCCAAGAGGACAAGGCAAAGAGAAAAGCAAGACATATTTAAAAGCAAGATTTACTTAAGTCAGAGACCTCCAGCAACAGTGGCCTGGAGGGGGGCTCCAAGAGAAGGAAAACTC
This sequence comes from Oryctolagus cuniculus, assembly GCF_051225735.1. Lineage (NCBI taxonomy): Eukaryota > Metazoa > Chordata > Mammalia > Lagomorpha > Leporidae > Oryctolagus > Oryctolagus cuniculus. The sequence goes on from NC_142873.1 coordinate 46,434,069, forward strand.
CCCAAATTTTATTTTTTCAATCTTATGTTTATACTGTTGGTATTTTATTTCCAAATTCAGATTTTAAGATTTATCACTATTAAAATTATTTCTGCTGAATTTTCCCATGATTTTATAATAGTCTATAAAATCTTACACATAACATATGCACATTGTCATTCATATTACTAACTAAAATGGTGATCTGAGGGGCCTGAATTATGGCGCATCAGATTAACCTGCAAATTTGCGATGCTGTTATCTCATAATAGAGTGCTAGTTTGAGCCCCAGCTACTCTGCTTCCAATCCAACTTCCTGCTGATGCGCTGGGAAAGTAGCAGAAGATGGCTGAGTACTTGGACCTCTGCCACCCATGTGGGTAACCAGGGTAGAGTTCCTGGTCCTGGCTTTAGCCTGACCCAGCCCTGAATGTTGCTGCCATTTGGGAAGTGAACCAGTGGGTAGAAGAACTCTCTCTTCCTCTCCTTATCTCCCTCTCTTTTTCTGTCACTCTACCTTTTAAATAAAAAAAATAGATCTTTTTTTTAAAAAAAATGGTGATTTGACATATCAAGGAAATAACCTCTTAGCATGACAGCTAACTTCCCTGCAAATTGTTAGAACCCAACAAACAAAATCAACAAGATTTGGAAGCCTGTCCTCTGCAAGGGCAGAACCCTGGATATCAGTCCACAGAGGTCCATTACCCAGCAGGGTGGCTGTGGGTATTAACTGGCAAAAGCCTTTGAATGGAAAAGATAAATAGGGAGAGGTAAAATGCAAAAGAATCTGATGATGACAAGGAGGTAAAAACATGGATTTATGCCAATCCTTTTTTATCAGGTGCAAGAGAGTACTTGAGGGGCTGGCGATGTGGCACAGTGGGTTAAAGCCACAGCCTGCAGCACCAGCATCCCATATGGGCGCTGATTCGAGTCCTGGCTGCTGCTCCACTACCAATCCAGTTCTCTGCTATGGCCTAGGAAAGCAGTAGAAGATAGTCCAAGTCCTTGGGCCACTGCACCCAAATGGGAGACCCGGAAGAAGCTCCTGGCTCCTGGCTTCGCATCAGCTCAGCTCTGGCTATTGCAGTCATTTGGAGAATGAACCAGCAGATGGAAGATCTCTCTCTCTCTCTCTCTCTCTCTCTCTCTCTCTCTGGCTTTACCTCTCACTCTAACTCTGTCTTTCAAATAAAATAAATCTTTGAAAAAAAAAAAAGAGAAAGAGAGCACTTGATACAGAACAGCATTTCCCCTACTAAGGTCCTTGACTAATAATAGATGTTCTTCAAAAGATAAGTTCCACTGTTACAAATATTTGGGATACTTTGGTTAAATCGTGAGTACTATAGAGTTTCTCAGAGTCAGAGCCTGTAGTGGGCTACTGTACATCATGGCTCCAAGTGGAAGACAAGCTGAGCCTTCCCTAATCGTCTAAAACCATGAAAAATTGTTTCTCATTAAGTATCTATTTATTCTGATTTTTTGAAAAAATAAACAAAATTGATACACCATTGACCCAACTAACCTAAAAAAAGAGAGAGAAGACCCAAATCAATAGAATCAAAGATGATAAAGGAAATTTAATAGACACCACAGAAATAAAAAGAAACAGGAATTACTACAAAGATCTTTATGTCAACAAATTGGAAAATCTAGAATAAATGGGTAGATTCCTAGACACATACCAAAATTGAGTCATGAAGACATAGAAAACCTAAACAGATCAATAACCAAGACAGAGACTGAATCAGTTAATAAAGACCTGCCCAACAAAGAAAAGCCCAGAACCAGATGGCTTTACTGTTGAATTCTACCAGACATTTAAAAAAATTAATTCCAATTCTTCTCAAGTTATTCAAAAGCAATTGAAAGGGAGGGAATCTTCTCAAACTCCTTAAATGAAGCCAGCATCACTCTAATTCCTAAACCAGAAAAAGAAACAATAGAGAAGGAGAACTACAGAAGAATATCCCTGATGAACACAGATGAAAAAATCCTCAATAAAATATTAGATAATCGATTCCAAAAACACATCAGAAAGATCATTCACCCAGACCAAGTGGGATTTATCCCTAGTATGCAGGGATGGTTCAACATTCACAAATCAATAAATGTAATTCAGCACATTAACAAACTAAAGAATAAAAACCATATGATCAGGGCTGGTGCTGTGGAGCAGCAGGTAAAGCCAGCATCTCATATGGTGCTGGTTCAAGTCCTGGTTGCTCCACTTCTGATCCAGCTCTTTGCTATAGCCTAGGAAAGCATTAGAAGATGTCCCAAGTCCTTGGGCCCCTGCACGTGGGTGGGAGACCCAGAAGAAGCTCCTGGCTCCTGGCTTCAGATCGGCACAGCTCCAGCTGTTGCAGCCAATTGGGAAGTGAACCAGCGGAAGAAAGACCTCTCTTTCTCTGCCTCTCCTTCTCTGTGTGTGTGTGTTACTCTTTCAAATAAATAAAAAAATAAATCTTTAAAAAAATAATGAACACACAGTCTCAAGAATCACCAAGGCAAAGTATGCAGTCTGATATCCCTGGTTAATAGCCATGAAAAAAAGAAAAGTAGGAGCTGTAAAGGGTTAAGCCACCACCTGCAATGCTGGCATCCCAAATGGGTACTGGTTTAAATCCCAAATGCTCCACTTCCAATCCAGCCCCCTGCCAATACACTTGGGAAAGCAGCAGAGGATGGCACAAGTGCTTGGGCCCCTGTACCCATGTGGGAGACCTGGAAGAAGGTCCTGACTCCTGGCTTCTGACTGGCACAGCCCTGGTTGTTGTGGCCATTTGGGAAGTGAACCAGTGGATGGAAGATTCTCTCCCTCTCCCTCTCTATGTAACTCTGCCTTTCAAATAAATAAAATAAACCTTTTAAAAAAGGAGAGATAGAAAAGTAGACCTCACTTCCACCTACCCCCATTTGAGATGGTGTGACTAGATTTGTCCACCTCCAATATCCTCTCCTTTCTCATTCATCACCCTATCTCAAAATATTACCAAAAGTACTTCAAGTATCTCATAGGCAGACTGCATCAATACTCAGATATGTAATTCACAGTAACAAACTAGGTGAGATTAAATCCTTGCTGGACACTCGAATAAACTCTACCTTCAGCAACAATGCACCAAGCATTTGTTAGGCCATCATGGGAGAGAGGTACACTCAAAAAGCAAAAAGGATGATATATATATATATATATATATATATATATATACACAGAACCTGTGATTTCCAAAGAGGTCTTTCTGTGAAGTCTGGTAGTCAGTATTAATCTGGAAGCTGCTTATATCAGCAGAAAAGTAGTTGAAGAAGTTAAGGAATAAACAGTAGATTAAAAAGGCAGAAATATGGGAGGACCAGAATATAATTATGAATCAGACCATTTCATAAAAGGTGGCTCTCCCAAGCAGGAACCTCTAGCTGGCAAAAGGGCCATTCACCTGATCTCCAGCACCCTGCCAGCTCCAGTCTACCTCCTATACATACCTTTGGTGAACTGGGTAAGAGGAAATCCATCTATTATTGTTTATTGTTAACCAAGGTGGAAATCTAGGGATATATTCTAAGGCATAACACTACTGGATGCTTGTTTTTTTTTTTTTCTTTATTTTTGGTTCCTCTGTCACCATGAGATTCTCTATGGGGAAGGAAACTGAGGACAGCAATATGCCTTCTCTGAAATTAACCAGTATTCTGTTTGCACTGCTCTACTGCACAGCCATAAGACATGGAAGGCTGAAAGAAAGCCAGCATTAGTGATCGTTTTTACTATTTTCAGAGGATTTTATCTAAAATTCCTATAGCTCTTACTGTGGACCAGATGAGTAACCCTGCTTTCTGCACTGTCGAGCCTATAGATGCAGGAAATGCTGGTATCCTCCAATATCCTTTTGAACGTATGATAACTGAAACAATCAGTAAGATCAGCTATATCAGTTTCAGAAAGATGGAAGCTGATCTCAGGAGACTAATCTTCTGATTCTGAATTATCTGAGTTAATGATGGCTGGATTTAAATTCAGTGATTCATCCATTAATTTGGGTGTTACTTATTGAGTAAGTTATTTGATATATAAGATGAATAAGCTTTGGTCACTACCCTCACGAAGACACTTATCACATGAGACAATCCCATAAAAATACCAACTATAACTCAGAACATTACAAACTAAGCTAAGCATGCAAAGGAAACAAATTTGAATAATGTACCAAGGAAAAATGGAAGGTGAAAAGATGCATTTGTTCTTCACCCAAGTAAACAAATATAACCCCTACTCTCAGAAAGTACACACATCCTTTAGAGGGAGAAAGACACTAAACAAATTTTAAATGATAATGAAGTGCTATAAAGAAAAATAAATGTGTCAAACTGTGTGAAGCAGAAAGAAAAATTACTAATAGGAGGTATCACATAAACCAGAATTACACACAAAAGTCAAAAGAAAAGA